>NC_068941.1:16779375-17081562 GCF_026419915.1 Harpia harpyja | reverse complement strand
GCTCACTGATCGATGCCCAGTTAGTTCCCGAGCAGCGATCCTCCCCAGGCCAACTCCTCTCAGTTTATATACTAGACATGACGTCACATGGTATGGAATACCCCTTCGGCCAGTTTGGGTCAGCTGCCCTGGCTGTGTCCCCTCCCAACTTCTTGTGCCCCTCCAGCCTTCTTGCTGGCTGGGCATGAGAAGCTGAAAAACCCTTGACTTAGTATACACACTACTTAGCAATAACTGAAAACATTGTTATCAGTGTTATCAAGATTCTTCTCATACTGAATCCAAAACATAACACTATACCAGCTACTAGAAAGAAAATCAACTCTATCCCAGCCAAAACCAGGACGTATGATTTTTCCAAAAGTTACTGACCATCTTTATACATAAGTCTTCAATGCTGATAGACCTATCTTCTGTGTAAATCAACTGAATGCTGGGAAGTGGGAGCCCGTTCTCACATCAGTTGCAGTCAAAGTCTGTAGCTGAATGTGAAAATATTTCAAAATTAAAAAGCTACATATAATTTTATAAAATTATATCTAATAGTTGCAACAGCAATGAGAAGAGGATATTTGATCTCTTCCAAGAATACAGTATGACAGATTAGAGTAGAATTTCTTGTACTAAAGTTTATCTGCATTGTTTTTTGACTGACAAGTGTGCTGGCATTCTTACCTGATCAACTTTTCTGTTAAGTTTCTGAGAGTCACAATAAGCTGTGTGAATGATGAAGAGCAGCAAGATAAACAAATGTGCTAAATAAAGAAGCCTGCATGCATATTTGATCTCTCCATCACAGGAGAAATTAATTAACAAAACTGCACAGTTTTCATGGCATACAAAGGATAAAACTACCCTTGAAAGTGTAAAAAATATTAGATGTCCTGGCATTGTTTCCTCAGGATCCATTTTGCTTACATTTTATAGCTAGTCCTTTCCCTTCATTGCTCCCCCATGCCTCCCACCAAAAAGTTACAGCAATCATTTGGAAGTTCCGTTCCTTTTTGTCACTGACAGAATTATTATTTTTAAGGAAGATTCTGAAACCTTGAATTTTGTAATGTACTACTATTAATTTAAAGTGTATACATAATAGGTTGTGCCTATTGGTTTTAGTCTTACAAAAACACCTGACAGGTAAAGAAAGCAACGTGCATTTTTGTTAAAAGAGAAAGTCTCTGTAGTACAAAACATAAATGATACATTATGTTAAGAGTATAAAATGTTATTTCAACAGTAATGAAAATACCAATACTTTTCAGTGTAAACAATATAATATTATGTTATATAGTGGCATTTCCTAATATAATGGCATTCCCAATAATATTACATAAGAAACCTATGAGGTACTCTCATTCAGAAAATGTAGTGTGTGTTATGGGACTAAGAAAAAGGGGTAACATTTTAGTTCCTTTTGTCCTTGACAGTGATCAATATAGACAGCAGTAAAATATCAGTGGCTGACAGTACTGTTGAGCACAAGTTGTCTTCACTCTCCAATTAGAAATCATTGCCTAAAATTTACCCTTCTGTTCTGTTTAATGGTCTCTGTATCCAAGGGGAGCTCAGATGCTTACAGAGATGAAATCATTGCATCCTGTTCCCAGGGGACTACTGGTTATCATTACACATAACATGCAGACAATACTGCTAGGAGCCAGTTTGCCTCATGGTAATATGTAGTTCATCACCAGCTTCTGTAGCATGCTAAAGAGGTCTTGCCACACAGCTTGGGACTATTCGGGTGTAGACTCAGGGGTCTCAGCAGTTATTTTCCTGCTTTGCATCAGTTTTCATCTTCTTTATCCTTTTGTGCTGTGGTCCACCTCAGGCAGTCTCCTTCTAGGGGAATCTGAAAGGAGCAGCTGTTACAGATACCATTTCCTCCAATTGTTGCCACTTGGTTCCTTTTGCTCTTTAGCGTGCTACTCCCTCCCCCAACATGCACACACAGTAGCATGCATATAAACTTGTTTCTCTTTCATTCATGTCTTCTAGCAGAGTGGAGAAGCATATGTTCAAAATATTCATTATCTGATGCAGTAATTAAAGGTTGAAATGATTAAGCTGCAGCCTATTATATCAAAAATATGCAGTCACTTTGTATCGAATGGGCTAGTTTTGTTGGAGAAGGTTTTTTATTTGCTAGGCACTTTGTGTTTAATCTAACATAATTTGATTTGGTGTATAATCTGTATAAATTGGTTTAATTTTATTTGATATATATGATTAATTTCAGTGGACCTACTCAGATGTAAAAACATACGTGTGTGCAAGTTTAAAAGCCTGAGAACTAATTATGTTCAATAGCAGCGTGGTATGTTCATAATATTTTTCATATCATCTGGTTTATAATCAAGCCTAATGGCTTTTCCACAAAAGATGACACAAAATATTAATAGTTCACATTATAGAGGTTTTATCTTAAACATTATAGCCTCCATCTAGGCTAATTTTACAGAAAAAGTTAATGTTTACTTGTTTTTCTTCAGACTTGTATAACAAGCTAAGTATTAAGTGAAACACTTCTGTGTCATTAGAAATCTTGCATAAGGTATTGTAATCTGATGCTTGATGTGGGAATGTTTTTTTTAAACTGGGCTTTCAAGAATGCTTCAAAGAGTTGGGCATCATGGATTTTTTTCTCTTTCAATTAGAGTTGCATCTCAAATCATCAGGAAAATTCCAGTCCTCATCCCTTGTCTGAGTTTTAGCTTTTTCTAAGTATTCCTTTATTCTGGATATTGAATCCTGTGTTCCAGATATGTTACATATTTAAATAATAGAGGCAGTGTTCATGAGTACTGAGACTCATGCCAAAATAAATGTGGTAATTTATGACATAATGCTATGTGCATGAATTGTCAGAATTACGATATACAAGCCACAGGCATAAAATTATCAAGAAAATTTATGAACTTACAAAGGCATCTTCACATTCAAAATGACCCTATTAAAGTAATCAGAGGTGATTTATGACCATAAAGTTAATTTCTGAAAAAGTCTGTGTCAAAACAGTGTCTGTGAAAATTTTGTCTCAACTCATGCAGCTAGAGAGAATATAAGTAAATGTATCTAGGATGCAGATATTCTGAAGTTAGTATGCATGGTATATTTTATCTAATTATAACTATTCTATCTAATTATATAGATTATGCCCATATGTGTGTATGAATTTGGTGAATCAAGGGGGATCTCAGCAAGTAAAAGAACTCCGAAAAGTAGACTGAATGTTACCCTCTTTTCTCCTAAACATTGCGAAAGGTAGTTGAGAAGAATGAGCGTCATTCCTTTGAGATTTGCTTACTATTCTAGTGCTTTGCTAGAAGGCAGAACTTCAAGACACGTTTCTGTCAATGGTGTCTGGGTAGACCACTGAGTTTAGGTTTAAGCTTTCATTACTGTTACTACAAAAGAAACACTTAAATGGAGATGCGCAAAACACATCAAAAGATACTACTCAATGGGAATTATTTCAAACCTCCTTCTTTTAAACCAGCCAGATTGTCCTTTATTCATCTGTAAGTGATATTTAGCCATTAGTAATGAAGTGTAACATTTTCAGCTTAGCAAATGGCGTCATGTGCTTGAAAAAACATTTTAGCATACCAGTTTAAGAAAAGGTCTCACCATTCCTAGAGGCTTCAATTTTTTTCAAGAGACTTCTGAATTGTTCTTAGAACTGTACTTGTATAGAAATTTTGTATTTTTCATATCCAAGGAATAAAAAACCAGACAAAACTCTGAGTCATCTTTGAAGGTAGACACTTCTGATTGGTCTTGACACTGACAATGGATTATGTAAAGAGAAAGATTTTCTTCTTGAAGGTCTAGAATTAGTGAGCCAATTCTGAAACTGATTAAATTTCATGTTTCTGAAAGGTCCCACTGCTGCCAGGCATTGGTGAAGATAGTACAAACAAAATTATGTGAGAACAATTAGTACTGGTAGTGAACTTTGCCCTGACAAAATATACTGACTCAAATACTGATGGAATTAAGAAATTGGACGTTATTTGTGTTGAGAATCTTAAAGAAGACCTGAAACTTCAGGAAAGAGGTGAATGTCTGGTCATTCAATTAGTTTTTTGTTGTTAATTTAGCACTTAATTCTTGAAGGAAAGATCTAACTTTTTATTTGGATATGAAAGTTAACAGTCACTTAGTGAAGGAAGGATTTCTTCTGTTGGTTTAATTTAGATAATCATTTTTCTATCTTAGCCAGTTTCTTGAAAACCTAAAAAAAACCAAGGAAAATGTTCTGAGTAGCCCTGAGATGTAATGACGCTATTTCCTTCAGTAGTTTTCTGTATACCACACAGATTTGCACCTTGGTGATCTGGTGTCCACTACAATTGCCTTGGAACATGGTATCATTTTTCTTTTGAGTTTGTGGTTCAACTTGCATTTTGCTTGGTTAATCAGAATCCCCTCAGTAAACTGGATTTTTGTCAAGATAAATATACCACAAGAATACCCTTTGTAAGCAAACACTCTTAAATGCAGTGCTGCTGCAGAATTACAGTAGTCATTATACAAAAATTATAAAGCATGAGAAACAAAAGTAATAAATATGTAAAAAATCTATTACTTGACAACAAGCAAATCAGATTATCAGATTTCCATGTTTTCCCATAGCAACAATGAAAATAAATGCACTAGTAACTTGTTGGTATCAACCTTAACCTTCAGGAGTCTGATGTTCCATAAGACTAGCTACCGAAACACCATAAATGAGTGGACTTTCATCTCATCCATTACGATTTTAAATTTAATCATTCATACATCCCAAAAGAGCAAGACAACTGCAGTGAGCTGCAGATTTGACTGCATGTTCCATTAGATAAATCTATAGCACCTTTTCAGAATTGTAGGACTATCTGACCACTGGTGTTCTCAGGAATCTGAATACGAGTTGGTGACAAAAAGTTTAAAACCCCAATTTTGGGGGCTATGTGTGGAGGGCATTGTTTTGTTTGCGTGTTTGTTTTTAATTCCCAAACAGTATGAAAGTTGCTGGGTGTATATATATATATTTATAAGGTTTATGTAGCCTTACTTAAAATATATATATATTAAACATCCTGAATTTAGAAGTCATGCCATTTAACATATCAAATGTGTTTTCCCAAACTTCAAACTCTATTTTTTGGTAAGATTTTGAGTCAGGATATCTGATACAAAATGAAAAGTTTTATTATTACCTTATACACACATGCACTTGCACATACACACACACTCTCTCTATAAGTTTGCAAAAGAACTGGAGGGGGCTGCAGTGCAACATTAATAAGAATTTTTACATGCTTCTGCATTAATAATAACAATAGATATCCTAAGATCAAGAGAATTCTTTATATGACTCTGAATCATTTCCATGAAATTGTTGCTAGCTGTTAGGTATGAACGCAAAAGAAGCAAATTGTCCCTTACTGGAGGTTTGCTTAGCTCTAATATCTTGAAACTTTGAGGACAAAGCCATAAACTCCTTAAACTGCTCTGCAAGGGAATAAAAATATCTTTGCATCTATTTTTTACCAAGGCATGGAGGGCAGAGCAGTTGGCAATCATGGAGCCTTCACTCTGGTCCTACTTCTTTGATATAGCTGATGGGATGGAACAACCTCTGCTACTCTCTGTGTATTCTCTGCTAGGTATGGCCAGTGGAGATGGCTCTTCCTTATACTTTCCCAGGCAAGGTAGGAGCCAGATTGTGACCGCAGCTATACAGTGTCCATCTGGGATATAAGGTTAGAATTAGTCCACTTGCCCTGACTGAGGTTTCTAAAGCTCTAATAACTGTCTTCTGCCAGTTAAAAGATGTGGTTTAGGCAGACATTTTCTACTTACTGTATTGAAACTATTTTTAGAGTAGCTAATAAAATATACTTTCCTTTTTTTATTATTTTTTTTAAATAACTGCTGATATACAAGTTTCCACTCATTTCATTCCTACAGGCTAGGAACAAAAAAGACAAAGCGGTATAGCTGTATGTTATAGAGGTTATTTAACTTTATACATATATATATACATATACTTTAGAATATATTGGATTTCTAGCTTAGGTGTGCTAAACCTTGGAACCTAAATGCTGTATATAGTTGAGGGAAAGAGATAGTTACAGCATGTCTAAGTTTGTAGCTTATATTATCTGAGAAACAATAGCATGAAAGATCTTAAGAACTGTCAGTAGTATGTCTGTTAGTGAAACTGCACGTATTATAGCCAGGGCTGTAGCAAATGGCTGAAAAACTATATAAGCAATTTTCTAATCCTGTTAGATAATATACTTATGGAAGTCAGACTTTTAATGTGTTTTGAGAAATGAAACATTTGTACCCACACTGTACAAACTCAGGAATTTCAGTACTTAAATGAAAATATATTCATTATCTAGGAGGTGTTGTTTTCCGTTGTATAGTTTAGTTCAAATGAACAGGCTTTAAAAAAAATTCTCTAAAGTAAGGCTTTTAAAATTAGATTGGTTTCTCAAATTGGTATGGTTCAAGCTACAGCAATTTACTTATTAAATATGTGTTTAAATTTCAGTAGTTATTCCCATTGACTTCAAGGGGACAACTCGTATATTCAGGTGTAAACAAATGCTTAACAACTTGATCAGAACCATCGATGGCTAGATTGGAGAATAGGAGGTCTTGATTCAGGCATCAGATCTTAAGGAATTTAAAATTTATCCTTTGATAGATAAATAACCTGGGAAGTTAAAACACTGAAGCGTGCCAGTATAAAACCTAGAGCTTGCTGCTTCATTGCTAGGAGCAATTTGTTTTGCTGTTTTGCTTTCAGCTTATGTATTATTTCAGAGCTGATCAAAAGAATTGGTAGCAAAGTGTGAAATAAATTGTACTTCTAAATAAATCGATTTAACATTCCTTGGTGCTTTAAGTGATTTTAGTAATATTAATATTTAAAATATTTCTGTCTGAAATCTTTTTATGACTACATATAGCAATAATGGCCACCATTTCATTCTGCTGTTTTTCATATTAGAATATTACACAGTAAACATTGTAAAAATACTATCTTTTAGCACTGAAATGGATGCAAAAGATTTCAAGTGTCTATTTGCATGTAAATGACTCAAGTTTTATTCAGTCAATAAAAACAGTCTATTAATCCTTTTACTACATTTCTTACATGGGTTAAAACTTAAAGAATATAAGGTTTTCAGCTGAATGAGAACTTTTCCTTAACTTCCATATAGGTATGCAGAAAAATAATGGGTTTTAACTGACTTAACATTTTTTTTTATACCTTACTAGTTTATCTCTGCAGTTTTTTCTATTGTGTTATGCAAATTTAAGGGTTGGTTTGCTTTTAGCTAGGAAAACTTTGTGTAATTAAAAATATCTGTTCATGGGTGGACTAAGGATATTAATAAGCATGACACAGAATATTTATAGGTGCTTTGTCTAAGAAGTAATGGGCATTTAAGCATGCACATGCATATAGTATGATATTAATGTCTTAGGAGGCTACAGCAATCTGACAGCCAGGTACATTCATGTAGACACAACAGTGTGATAAAAGCAGTCCAGACATCTGGATCACAGTGCTGCTATACAAAAACATTTCTGAACAATTCACATTATTGCACTTACCCAAATTTCCAGTCCCGTCTACCCCCTTCTCCTTGTTTCTTTCTCCGCCTCTGCCTTTGTCTTTTATGTACTTGCGGAATCTCATTTTTCCTTTACAAGTCACCTCCATCTGCTTATGTGTCAGAGTGGCCCTCGTGCCACACATCACATTGAGGAATTCTCAAGATGAAGGGCTGTATTCACATCACTACTTCTGTCTCAGCACTGTTTCATGCTTGTCACTGCTCAGCACTCAGCGCCACACTGCCTTGTTTTGTCAATAACCATTTATTTGTTGCTGGAATAGTAGCAACCATTACATCTGACCTCCCTGTTTCATCAATTATGGATAGATTATTGGATGTGAACATCTGCAAAAGCTTGCTGTTGAACTTACCTCCTGGCTGGGATTAGATAAAGTATTAAACTGTTGTTTATTGTCAGGCCAAAACTCTACTGGGAAGCCAGGGAATTCCAAGACTAGCAGACTCCCATCAGCAAGCACCAAAAATTGTTTAGTATTGCCACTGTTTCCCATAAGATCGTAGCCATTTATTATTTACACTTATTACTAGTTGTTATAACATACTTGATAAAAGCTCTTGGCAGGCACAGTGTTTCCAGCTATTGTCACATCTGTCAGGATGGAAAGGATACATAAACTGTTTTTTCCTCTTATATTGCTGTTAAAGGGTAACAGATGAAGCTTCTTCACTCCAGACTGTTAAGCCATGCTTTATTTTGAAGAAATATGTCAACAATGGCTGGTTTGGAAAACATTACATTCCCATACTAAATAAAGATTGCAACAACCTTTACTAGAGTAATGCCTCTTGCAGTAAAGATTTTAAATTGTACAGTAATAACAAACTAAAATACCTGGTTTTGATGTTTGCATAGGATTTTTCTCTGAAGAACCTGGCTGATTTTTTAAAAAATTTTTTATTTAATAAAACCCTTTATGAGGTATAGTAAATAATAAAATGATGCCTGCATTCCTACAAAGTTGTAGGTGTAGAGAATCCAAATTAATATAATTGTTAGTGGCACAGAAGGCCAGAATTAAGAACAGTAATACAGAAGAAATAAGAAAGATGGGAACAAAAGTTAACATTTATTCAATCATCTGTACATTCATCTCTTTTAAGTTTCCTGTGCAGCAAAATGAAGCCTACAGGGTGAACTCCTGACCTTGTGGAAGCCAACAAAAGTTTGAAATTACTCTGGGGAAAGGAACTTTTTCAATTAGTTTCTTGTATTTACATATCATCCATTCAGAATCAAAGCAAAACGTACATACTCTGAATATTATGCAAAGCATACAAGTAAGACTTGATACAGGCAAAGAACCCTAGGTCTTATCTTGATAGACTGTTAAGGAATGAGTGAAATGTTTGTCTTCCCTTCTCTAATCCTTCAAACAGATGCAGACACGAGTAACCTGAAGCATATATTGCCATGCAAGTGTATAGATCATCAAGGTAAATATTGCACTTGGTAGCCAAGTGTAACAGGGGAGGGAAGAGTGTGGACTGGATGGAGCATTTACCCCTCAGGGAGTGTGTCAAGCAAGCAACACCTTAGTGATAGCCATGTCCTAGCAAGAGCCTGTGGAAGGTCTTGAACAAGGGTGCTCCACTTTGGTGTTTGACTTGGCCAGACTTCTGGGTGGCTGCTGCTTCATCCGTCCCCATCCCCCTGTCCCTGATTCCCTTGCTCCAAGATGCATGCTTATGCTATGCATTACCCAAATACCCACACTAAAGTCCCTGGAATAGCAGTTCTGGAGCAGACCAGATTGGCCAATTCCAGACAAATTCTTTCTGTCTCTGTAGGAACAGTGATGAAGTTTGTACATTTCTGGTTTAATTCTTTTCCATTTATTTATCAAAACAGTGCAGTCCAGAATTTGAGTTGGTGAATTTGAGTTGTAGGAGAAGAGGGAGAACTAACAGTTCTGGCAAACTGGGGACTATGCCCTCTTTCCTCAGCATGGCACCCAGTTTCTGTATCCCTTAGTTGTGAGCATGCAGACAGAATGCTGTACTGCTTCTTCCCTCGATGCTCACTATGCCTGAGTACACTTAGCATTTAACAAGGTGCGGCCTGCCATTCAGTTGATATTGGTGTATTATTTTCCTGGGATCAATGAGCTCTGCTCATTGTAATCAATACCTTACATGAACAATACAATTTTCTTATTGCTGTCCAACCTCTCTCACACAGTTTTGGCCAAAATAAGAATACATCTGACTTTGTATTGTGAAACTCTTCTTTGGCCGTACTCAAGATGGCCACAGGTGTGTAACCACTCAAACTGTGGTAATAAAGACTGCACTCTTTAGCATTTTTAAATACACATTTCTTGGGGAGCTATGGGAGAGAGTTCACTGAACTGCAAAATGCCTATGCATACAGTTCTATTGTCTTCTATTTTCACTGGACTGTATGGAAGTGAGTATTTAGTGACTGTGAGAGCTATGTGTTTTTTCTGAAAGTATTTAAGAAGTACTAAGTGGTGTGAGGCCAGTAGTCTCACTTGATTGCATTGTCTGTCTACCAACACCTATTGTTGGCTCCAGAAAAATATTGTCAGATGCTGCTAGCCAGGCTGGGCCTTAGCCTGTTACTGCAGTGCCTGTCAGAAATCATTAGCTAGTGATCTCTTTGACTAATGTTCCAGTTGATTGTCTGATTCATGTTCAAGATCTGTAAATGAGGCAGAAGCATCTTTACTGCTCAACCAGCTGTGAAATGGCTAAACACAGCTAGATTTTCAGAAATCAAAATAAATGTATTTCCAATAAAGTTTGACAACAATATCAAGTGCAAAGCTGAGAGCAGAACTATGTTTTTGTGTTTTTTAAAGTTACAGTATTATAAATCAATATTATACCATCACGTTTTTTGTCAGAGTAATGTGTTTTACCAAAATAATGAAATACTGCTAGTAGCATTAATCTTGTGTTGAGTTGGATAGACGTTCTTTATTCAACATAAATTCATACCTTCGATTTTTACTCTTTTTTCCATTATCCCCAGATGTATCAATGTTTAGCAAAGCCTATGTCCTTTTGTCTGAGTCCTCAGTGTATGCCAATGAGGTGGGCGCATGTTTTCATGTACGTGTAAAAGAAGTACAGGTGTGACAGCAATAAAAAATAAAGGGTGGGATTTGGGGGAGAGGGGGTCTTTGGGGACGAGCTGGTGTGTCTGTTTTATATTAATGGAATAACCCCAGGAGGGTCACACTGGCATAATGCTGAGATAACTGAGAAGCAAATCTGGGCTGAGATCTGACTAATATTTTTCTTGGCAAAGGAGGTAAACATGAAATTCCCCACTATCTAGAGAATTAGTGCGAGAGCTATACCACAAATAGGCTCTAGTTTGAGTAACAGAGCTTGTTACTTTACTTTATTTTTACACTGTAACTAACCGTAGCCACAATAGACTTAGGAAGACTCAGGATGAGTTGATTTTGTAAATAAATGCTCCTATAGTAGCTATCCTCCTTCCAGGTGCACCTGCATCCAGCTTTTAGTGCTAAGCAAGAAAACAAGGGAAATTGTACAATGCATCCTGATCTTTTTTTATTTCTATTTTGGAGCCATAAAAACTACTACTTTTTTTTTTTTCCCACATACACCAAAATAATAGTGGATGGCATGTGAGACAGTTCTTTGTAACGTGGAAGACGAAGTTGAAGTCTTCACCCTGTCACCTTCCCACATCCTGCACAAATGAGAACAAGTGATTGAAACCCACTTTTCATTTCTGCATTAGGCTTTGACTTTCATTTTATTTGGGTTTTTAACAGTATTTCCACTGCAGACCCACAGAAGTAGGAAGTTTGAAACAGTCCGTGTGCTTGGTCACATAGAGCCAAAAACTAATTCGTGACCAGAATCAGTGCAATTTTTATAATTTTTGTTTTGTTAAACTTACCTTATATTTTCTTTTTAGAGGTAGAAAGAACTGTACGTTATTCTACTCTGTTCAACTGTGTATACAATGATCTTTTTCCACTAGTTGTTGGGAGCATCAAACTCTCTTTGAAACACTATGGAAATGTTATAATAGAGCCTAGCATGATCAGGATAAATCTATTGCAGCAGCTTCCTTCCTCAGAACTCTTTGTACATAGCAAATTTTTTTTTAAAAAAAGACAACAACAGAACAAGACATTTTGCCCCTTCAGTAACTCTAAATCTCTGAAAACTTTGTCTGAGTTTTAAGAAGGAAATACAGCCAGATTTGTATAATACCCAAACCCACTCTTTTTAACGTACATTACCAGTATGGATTCTTATGTAGTCGTATTGAGTACCTCTTTACACAATGTTATATATTTCTATTTACATTTCCTTAACATGAAGAAAATTACCAAGATGGCATTTTATTGCACAATATTTACCACAGAATACTAAAGCAGAAGCTTGTTACTTTAATAAGAAGACTTTTGTTCTGTTGTCTAAAACAATTTTTCCATCCTTTTTGTTTGTGTAACAATAGCTGTATTCTCTAAGACTACAAAGCAGCAAAACTGCACATTTGTGTAGGAGTTTTCAGCATTAATTATTGACATGTTCCACCTCTTCCTTGGATGTCACTGTCCTCTTCACAGATTGGCCAAAATATATATAAAAGAGCCATTTCTGGCTATACTTCTGTCTAAAGGTAGAAAAACTTCCATGGGAGCCTATAAATTCCATTAGATCGAAATTATATGTGTTCCCAATATTTATCCACTTGTCAGAGAGCTACTGGATGACTGGCCCAGACATGCCCGCTCAATACTGTCTTGCCACGTGCATGTCTTCTCTTGCGTGGTATTCATAGGAACCCAATTAAATGGACTGGTTGTTCATATCCCATAAAGATAAACAGGAAAGTTTTCATGGCCATTTGTTGTTTTCTGGCTGCTTGCAGATTCTGGCAGACATCACTGTGTCATTTCCACTTGATTTGCCAGCATGCAAGCTTTATAATTTTTCATTTTAAATGAAAATTAGAAGTGCGCTGTAATTGCAAGAGACTTTGGGTGAAATCCTCTAATGCTTACATGTTATTCTAGCATTTTATCCTGCCCCGTCTCCTTTTTCTGCCCTGAAAGTTGAAGGTAAGGCATGCACCATAGGTGAGGAGGCCCCTCTTCACTTCCTCCACATAAATGGATACTGGGCAATTGTAGCATACAGGGGCACTACACAGCTCCCTTCCATCAGGGATGTGTCCCTTCCTGTGGCCCTACATAGTATATGAAGCTGGAGGAGTTATTTGAAATACAGACATAAAGAGTATATTTTCTGTTGTAATTTATCAAGATTTCCTCCCTTTCACGTAGATGATTTAATTGTTGTTATTTCATCATTATTTAGAACGAAACAGCTGATTTGTGTAGAGTAATAGTAACCTGGGACCAAAATGAGCGCTTTTCGTCACTATGAATGAGTGGGTTTATTTATTTACTTACTTCTTTCTGGCAGCTGTTGCAGAGATGCAGTGAACCAACTTTTTACTTTAGCTACTCTGTCTGTGGTTTTTCCTTGGTTTTATCTGTACTTTTTAGGCTTTGTGATATCTTTGATAGAAAAAAGTACAGTAGCCTACGCCTTAGGTGCCTAAGTAACCTTTCTGTGCTAGACAGTAACCACTAGAGGCCCTGTGTCCTAGTTTAACATTGCAGAAGCCAGTTTAAAGTAGAAGTGATTTCAGTCCAGTACATAAAATTTTGGAAACCTCCTGACACTCCTGTGGCAGGTTTTCTGATATGGGCACGATTATTACAACAAATATTGTAGGTCCTCTGAGTTAAATGCAAAACCAAGAACTGCTTCTTGGACACTTGTGTGCATTTCTGTTAACACCCTGGATTATTAGCAGGACACACTGCAGGTCTTGACAACTTCACGTATGTGTTCAGTTTAGGGCGAGTTCTGAACTGATGTGACAACTTCCTAACTGAGATGCCTGTATACTCTTTTTGTCACATCTTATGCACTGATAATTCAATTGACAATGACCTTCAAGTATAGGATGCAATGCTGATGTACCTGAGAACATAACTGATAAGAAAGTACTTGAGGGATGATAAATAGTGCAGTGCACGTTAATAAATGCTACTTCTTGTGCACATGGAGCTTATATAACTGAAAAATAAGAGCCTTGTCCAGGGATACTCCTGCATGTAGTAAAACTCTTCCAAGAACTAGGAAATCTGAGTAGTGGAAACAGTGATAGAAATGGTGACATCCATAGCATTAACATACACAGGTTGTCTTTTTCTGAACCATGTGCTTTGCCAATGACAGGGAATGCAGCCTTAATAGAAAATGCCCTATCTTTTGCCTCAGTATAAATAGGCATCTTGGGGCATGCAGGATACTGTCGTATGTCCCTGGGCATCTCCCATCCCCCTTCAGAGCTGGTAAATGACATTCACTACTCCTTTCTTGGAAATGTGCAAAAAGGATTTCCATAGATAGTCTTTGGAGATTTCCTGTTTTCTCATGTGTGTAATAGGTTGGGTCAAGCAACAAAGAGGAGGGAGGAAAGAATAGGATTTAATTTTATATGCAGTCTCCCGTCATCACCATTGGAAAAAAAATGGATGAAAAGAGAAATTATGCATAACAGGTGATGTCAGTGTTAAATTAAATTAAGATCATATGTTTTTATGCAGCAGCTATACGCCTTCAGTTATGGGAGGTGTCGTGATAATAAATTACATTCCAAACGAATGTTAACAAATTGCTTGTGTGCATGAATAATTAGTCATAAAAATAACAACATTATCTACAGTATTTTAAGCCAATATAGTTTAAATGTATAACCTATAATTTATTCACTTTTGGGGTGCCTGAATTGTACTAAGAAAAGTTGTCATAGTCACAGTTTAAAGACAGAAAAATAATATTAAGTTGTATTTTACCGTATCATTCTAAAACACTATGAATGCAAAGGATACTGTCTTAAGGTATTGGTTATCAGAAATTCATAAAAGCACAGTTCCTTAAAATCTTTTAAATTATGGATAAGGAAATTTATATTGCAAATCAGGTAATACTTTTTTGGTGTTTGCAAAGTGTCAAAATACAGGGATTTAAATGCAAGTTATATCATTTTAATTTGTAATTATTGAATAGTTTCAAACAACTATAAGTAATGATCAAAAACCTAGTCCCATTACAGCTAATTAATGAAGAAATGTACAAGTGGGAAAACTTTAATTTTGTGTTTCATATGAACACAGAGACTGAAAAAAAAAAAAAGTGGAAATTCTTAGCATTGTCTTTATTGGGTTTTATTTTCCTGTTTCACAGAATTTGAAGACCTCTGTAAAAATCTTCACAGCACTTTGTGATTCTGCTGGCCTAGGCAGAGCATATGCAGCTATAGCCAAGATCCTGGTAAGGTAGGTTAGCACATCCTTGTCTGACTGTCAGTGCAGGTTCATTCAACTGTGAAAGACTTAAATTGTTAGAGGTCTGTCGCTTCCCATTACTGACTGCTTAAATTTTAAGCAGTGCCCTTCTTGCAGGAAGTGACCCTTTCATTGAAAGTTATTTTAAACTGGTACACATTTTTTAAAGTGTATGATCCAAGCTTTTCTTTACTTGTAAACTATAAGAAGTCCTTTTTTCCCCACATTTTGGGAGCATTTTTAATTTTTTTTTTTTTTTTCCCCCCACAAATTTGGGAGGGACCTTACTGGAAAATAGAAATCCAGGCATATTTTCCAGGTTGAAAAAGACAGAAAACCTTGAAGAATGTAACAAGCTTCAGTAGGTGTCTCAGTGTAATCTTTTCTGAACTGTAAGTTTCCATTTATTGCACTCACTTCTTCTGTGGAGGCATTTCTGGTTTGTGCATGTGTAACTAGATATAAATTTGTTGCAAATAAGATGCTTGTCTTCGATGTTTTTGTTTCAGCATCTGGCATTAAAATCTTGTTCCAGGTGAATTAGTTTGAAACTACTTCAACTTCTTACACAAATAATTTTGACATAAAGTAGTCTAATGCAATTATCATATGAAGTAGGAAAAAAAGAGATTAAAGTGAAGGTTGCGGCTTATCCTTGATTCATCCTATGTTTAGGGACTTCAGTGCATATGATGCATGATATAGGTTGGCAAATTGTTTACAGAGGAGGACTTGTCACCAGGTTTATTTCAGTGAGTGGAGCAAATTCTCCTGTTTGAGTTAGATCCCTTGTCTCTTGGCCTTTCAGAGCATATAGGGACAGCCACAATCACAGTGCTCTTCAGCGCTCTCATACATAATTCATGGCTACTCATATTCTGAGCATCCTAAATAAGCACATGGGATAAGATGTTCAAAAAGCCACAGAACAGACTTAGAATACCAGGTTCCATTTTCAAAACTGTCTTAAGCCTAACTGACAAAGATGTAGTTGCTAGGACACCAGCTGCTAGGACACCAGCTGTTACAATGAGTGACTTTGCAATGGGTGCAAAGGTATCTGAGTTCTCAGTAGCATTCATTGGTTCCTTGTATTCACAAAAAGCAGCAGTGTGCGTAGAGGGTGACCTAAGATAGCCAAGAGGACATTCCTAGAAAACCATGTATATTCATTTCCTCTCTCTGTGATTTAGGCATTCTGGAATGAGAGGGCATATATTTATTTACTCAGAAGTTACAGATTTGGAGATCCATCTGAAGTCAGGTTGCTAAACCCTTCATCTGAAAGACCACGCCAGTGCAAATTCTTTTCTTAAAAGCAGGGCTCTTAAAAGGAGTGGCTAGTGATTTTCTTCTGCGCCAAATCTGTACTCCACACCTTCTGGGAGCATTCTTTAGCTATCTGGGAATGGACAGTCTCACTGCTTTCCGGTTGTTGCAGTTTGAAAAAGAGGAAAACCAGTAGGTGAGGAGAAATGAGAGGGGAAGCTAAGATCAATTTACTATTTAAGCTATTCTCCTGGGAGAGGAACATTCTGATTGATTCAAGTGAAGGAAGAACTCACTCTCATGTCTAGGATCAGGGATTTAACTGCTAATCTATGGCACAGGTGAAGACACAACTGTAAACCCTTCCTCTGGAAAATGGTTGCTGTGGTATTTTTTATGGGTTCATCTGGTAGTTATGCCCTAAGAATGTTAGCCAAATTAAACACCTTACATATGGGCCTGCTTTGAAGAGCTTTAGGTGCATGGTAGGCATAAACTGCTCAGCCCTGTAAAATATCGTGATGATTCTCAGCACCTTTCAGCCATTTCAGAACCTTTTATGTAGAAAAGTCTGGGCACCTATGAATCATAGAATAGTTTGTGTTGGAAGGGACCTTTAAGGGTCATCTAGTCCAAGCCCCCCTGCAATGAGCAGGGACATCTTCAACTAGATCAGGTTGCTCAGAGCCCCATCCAACCTGACCTTGAATGTTTCCAGGGATGGGACATCTACCACCAATCTGGGCAACCTGTTCCTGTGTTTCACCACCCTCATTGTAAAAAATTTCTTCCTTATATCTAGTCTAAATCTACCCTCTTTTAGTTTAAAACCGTTACCCCTTGTCCTATCACAACAGGCCCTGCTAAAAAGTTTGTCCCCATTTTTCTTATAAGCCCCCTTTAAGTACTGAAAGGCTGCAATAAGGTCTCCCTGGAGCCTTCTCTTCTCCCAGCTGAAGAGGTGTTCCATCCCTCTGATCATTTTTGTGGCCATCCTCTGGACCCGCTCCAACAGGTCCATGTCTTTTGCTGTGCTGAGAGGTCCAGAGCTGGACGCAGTACTCCAGGTGGGGTCTTACCAGAGCAGAGCAGAGGGACAGAGTCACCTTCTTCAACCTGCTGGCCACACTTCTTTTGATGCAGCCCAGGATATGGTTGGCTTTCTGGGCTGTGAGCCCACACTGCTGGCTCATGTCCAGCTTTTCATCCACCAGTACCCCCAAGTCTATCTCCACAGGGCTGCTCTCAATCCCTTCATTCCCCAGCCTGTATTGATACTGGGGGTTGCCCTGTCCAGGTGCAGGACTTTGCACTTGGCCTTGTTGAACCTCATGAGGTTCACATGGGCCCACTTCTCAAGCTTGTCCAGGTCTGTGTGGATGTCATCCTGTCCCTCAGGTGTGTCAACCACACCACTCAGCTTGGTGTTGTCTGCAAATTTGGGAGGGTGCACTCGATCCCACTGTCTATGTCACTGATGAAGATATTAAACGGTACTGGTCCCAGTACGGACCCCTGAGGGACACCACTTGTCACTGATCTCCATCTGGACATTGAGCCATTGACCACTATCCTCTGGATGCAACCATCCAACCAATTCCTCATCCACCGAACAGTCCACCCATCAAATCCATATCTCTCCAATTTAGGGAGAAGGATGTTGTGGGGGACTGTGTCAAAGGCCTTACAGAAGTCCAGATGGACAACACCCGTAGCTCTTCCCTTGTCCACTGACATAGTCACTCCATCATAGAAGGTTGCTAGGTTGGTCAGGCAGGACTTGCCCTTGGTGAAGCCATGCTGGCTGTCTCAAATCACCTCCCTGTCCTCCGTGTGCCTTAGCATAGCTTTTAGGAGGATCTGTTCCATGATCTTCCCAGGCATAGAGGTGAGGCTGACGGGTCGGTAGTTCTCAGGGTCTTCCTTTCTACCCTTTTTAAAAATGGGTGCAATGTTTCCCTTTTTCCAGTCACCAGGGACTTCACCTGACTGCCATGACTTTTCAAATATCATGGAGAGTGGCTTGGGAACTACATCAGCCAATTCACTCAGGACTCTGGGATGCATCTCGTCAGGTCCCATAGACATGTATGTTCAGGTTCTTCAGGTGGTCATGAACCTGATCTTCTCTTACAGTGGGAGGGGCTTTGCTTCCTCCAGTCCCCATCTTGCTGTCCATCCACTTGAGAGGTGTGGGAAGAGAGGTTGCCAGTGAAGACTGAGGCAAAAGATTTGTTGAGTACCTCAGCCTTCTCCTTGTCTGTTGTTAACCAGTTTGCCAGTCTTGTTCATCAGGGGTGTGTGCTTTCTTTGACCTTCCTTTGCTGGCTGCTATACCTGTAGAAGCTATTATTATTATTATTCTTTGCATGCCTTGCCAAGTTCAGCTCCAGCTGCACCTTGGCCTTCCTGACCTCATCCCTACACAACTGAGCAGCATCCCTATACTCTTCCCAGGATACCTGTCCCTGCTTCCACTGCCTGTGCATTTCTTTCTTGCCTTTTAGTTTGACCAGCAGGTCTCCACTCAGCCATGCTGGTCTCTTGCCTTCCTTTCCTGGTTTCTTACACCTGGGGATCGAGAGCTCTTGCACGCTATGGAAAGTGTCCTTAGAGATCTGCCAGCTCTGTTCTGCTTCCTTGTCCCTGAGGGCAGTTTCCCGCAGGGTCCTATTGACTGGCTCCTTGAAGAGGTGGAAGTTTGCTTTCCTAAAATTTAGGGTCCTGACTTTACTCTTCACCTGACCCATATCCCTCAGGATTGTGAACTCCACGAGTGCATGGTCACTGCAGCCCAGGCTGCCTCCAATCGTGACGTCACCAATTAGCTCACTTGTGTTGGTGACCAGTAGGTCCACTATTGCATCCCCTCTGGTAGGGCTGTCTATTACCTGGCTTAAGAAGTTATCCTCAGTGCATTCCAAGAGTCTCCTGAATTGCCTACAGCTTGCCATGCTACTTTTCCAGCAGATGTCGGGGTGTTTGAAGTGCCCCAGCAGGACGAGAGCCTGCGAGCGCGATGCCTCCTGTAGCTGGAGTAAGAAGGCTTTGTCAATAGGCTCCCCTTGATCAGGCGGCCTGCTTCCCTTTGTTGCCTTGGTCTCTAATTCTTACCCACAAGCTTTCAACCTGCTTGTGGCTATTCTTCAGAGACAGCTCTTCACACTGTCTACATTTCCCCTTCCTCACCTGCCCCTTCTGAACAACCTGTAGCCATTAATAGCTGCACTCCAGTCATGGGATTTGTCCCACCAGGTTTCAGTAATGGCACCTAGAGTTGAGTCACAACTGAATTCTGACATTCAGTTGACCAATAATTCAAAGCATCACAGTTCTGGATTTATGCTCCAAAACCTTAAAAATGTCTCAGGTAAGATACATAAATCTGTTTGTTTATGTGGGCCTTACATCTTCTTGAATGCTTGAACTCAATGACTGAGGATCATAGAGACTTGGGAAGTTTTCATCCAGTGTCTTCATGGGGAAATTTCATAAGGAGGTCTCACAGATGGGGAGATGCCATTCCATAAAACCCATTTATTCATTGTTTTAAGTAGAAATGGATAAATTCCATGATTACTTTTACTTCATAACAAGCAGCAAAAATAGCTCGGTACAGTATCTCTGACAGGAGAAAATAGCATAAGCAACATTTGAATTGGGTGTTGAGGCAGCTGGCCAAAGCAAGGCTGCTTTCGATTATCTTTGAAAGGTTGTGGCGACTAGGGGAGGTTCCTGAGGACAGGAAGGTTGCAGGCGTCACTTCTGTCTTCAAGAGAGAGGATCCAGGAAACTTCAGGCTGGTCAGCCTCACCTCAGTCCCTGAGAAGGTGATGGAATGAATAATCCTGGAAGCAATTTCCAAACATGTTAAGGACAAGAGGGTGATTGGATTTAAAACAGGGAAATTCATGCTTCACCAACCAGATAGCCTTCTAGGATAAGATGACTGGCTTGGGGGATGAAGGAAAAGCAGTGGATGTTGTTTCTCACAGTTTTAGCAAGGCTTCTGACACCATCTCCCATAACATCTTCACACACAAGCTGATAAAATATGGCTGAGATCAATACACAGTGAGGTAGACTGGAAACTAGCTTAGCTGCTGGTCTCAAAGGGTAGTAAGCAACAGCATGAAGTCCAGTGGGAAGCCAATCGCTATTGGTGTACTCAGGGATCAATACTGGCACCAACGCTGATCAACATCTTCATTAACGACCTGGACGGTGTGACCAAGCGTACCCTCAGCGTGTTTGCAGGCAGTACAAAATTGAGGGGGAATGGTTGACCCACCAGGTAGGTGGTTGTGCTGCCATTCAGAGGGACCTCGGCAGGCTGGAGAATTGGGCCGATGGCAGTCTCATGAAGTTCAGGAAAGGGAAATGCAAAGTCCTGCACCTGGGAAGGGATAACCCCAGGCAGCAGCCTAGGCTGCAGGCTGACGGGATGGCAAGGAGCTTGGCAGAGAAGGACCTGGGTTTCCTGGTGGACAACAAGTTGCCCATGAGACAGCGATGCACGCTCATGGCCAAGGCGACCAGCGGGATCCTGGGCTGCATTAGGCAGAGCATTACAAGCAGGTCGAGGGGAGTGATCCTTTGCCTCTACTCAGCACTGGTGAGGTCCCCCCAGGAGCACTGTGTCCCATTCTGGGCTCCCCAGTACAAGAGAGGGAGGGACACAGTGGAGTGAGTCCAGCAAAGGGCTGCAAAGATGACTAAGGCACTGGGAGCACCTGTCCCAGGAGAGGAGGCTGAGGGAGCCGGGACTGTTGAGACCACAGAAGAGAAGGCTCAGCACGGATTTCATCAACATGTACAAATTTCTGATGGGAGGGTGTAAAGAAGAGGGAGCCAGGCTCTTCTCAGTGGTGCTCAGCGACAGGACAAGAGGCAATGGGTACAAACTGAAATACATGGGATTCCATTTAAACACATAAAGAAGAAAAAAATTACTGGGAGGGTGAATGCTGGAATAGGTTGTGGAGGCTCCATCTTTCAAAAGTCACTCAGAACTCTGCTGGACACAGGCCTCCTCTAGCTGACCCTGCTCTGAGCAAGGCAGATGAAGATTATCTCGAGAGATGCCTTCCAACCTTAACTATACTGTGATTCTCTGGTCTTTGTCTTAAGCAGTCCTTCTAGATAAATTCCCTTTTTCCATGTAATGCTTTCTAATAGAATGCTTTCTGTAACCCAGTATGATGGATATTTTAGACAAACCTACTTTTCAAAATTCAAGAACGGCATTTTTCATGAACAAAATTACGCTGGTCCAGTTCTACTGGTTCTTCCTTGGAGGAGGAAAGGGCATAGAAAAATGGTTTGAAAAGCCAATGTAAAGAGAGACATTAAAAAAAAAGCATTGTAAGTTTCTGTTTACTCCCATACCAAAGTTTTGGATATTTACTTGTCTGATGTATAGCAAACAAACAAATTTCTGGCAAGCCTGTTCAGAAAATATTGGATAAATGCATGAATAATTACTGTTGGTGACAGAATCTCCATACTCAGCTTGGTCACTTTTTCTTCACTTGTATTTTTACCTGATCTAGGCTAGACTTGTGCAAATAATTTTAAATTTGATGGATTATGTCTTTACAAAGAAAAGATGACTGTTTCTCTAAAATAATGCATTATAACCATAACATCTGTGAGAATTTGCACTGATTGCCTTGTGACATGTTGGTCAAAGCGGCTGAGCTCTCCCTAATCGCTCAGAACTTGTCTATGGCTTTGGAGTTTTTTGTGAAATCTTTGCTGCAGATGTTTCCACAGACCATGGGAAACTGCAAATCTCTATCATGTGCTTTTAGGTATGTCATTTGCCAGGGAAAAATCTGACAGAATGGCATCATGTTCTCAACTTATTCTGTCAGTGTCCACCATGGTAATGACTTCTTGTGAACACATGATTTATACATCCAATTCAATCACATGAACAATCCTATAAAAGGTGCATATTTTCATAAAAGTCTAATAGGGGTAAAAATCTCATAGGGCATTTTAGCATGAAACTGGAAAATGAGTTGCTGTTGATATGTAATCTCTTCTGCTGAAGTCATCATAACTGTTCTGTGGGATCATGAATGACTATATCTTTAGGAAATTACACTTTATGCATTTAGGAAGGTGATGTCTAAGGAGATAGAAAGTATATGGCTATATAAAATAACATGTAGATTTTTGAAGGAACTATAAAATATTAGCCCTTTGAGTAGGAAAGACCTGTTTATCATGTTATCAGGTCTTGTGCAGGATAAAGTGTTTCAGTAATCCTTCTAGCATACTTTAAATATCTCAAGCTGTAGTGCTTTTAAAAGTACTTCCCTTGAAAAATTGTTAAACTGTACCAACCGATTGCTAGTTGGCATAAGTGAAGTTCTAACAGTGAGAAACATCTTTCTGATATGTATCAAATTGATTTCTGTTTGCTTGAAAAAGGTTATATGCCCTAGCAATTTTCATATTTTCTATATATGGAGCATAGGTTTTTATGTGAAATATAAAAAATGGCCAAAAATACATCAAAACATTTCTATTAATTCATGAAATTAAGAAAACCTTTTTACATTTTCTCCTGTCACTGATTCCATTTGCTTTATTACTTTCAGCCTCTAGCCCACAAACTTGGTGGCACAATCAACAAACCCCTTAGTGGCTGTTTCATCTCTGCTCTATTTGATTTCTCCACTCTGAGTAAATGATTAAGTTTTCATGCATTGGTTCAACCAAAATCTATGTTCACTCAACCACATCCTTTATTGATTACTTCTACTGCAAACAGTAGGCCAAGTGTGATATACATAATTGGACAGTTGTCAGGGGATGTGGGTGTTAACAGTCCTGTTTTCCCAATTGGAAACTGGAATCACCTTGATACACAAATATTCTGCACTGTTTCATTCTCATTCCTTGGACCGAGGAGTCCTTTTCCTCAGAATATATGTTTTTAACTCTCAAAGGTCTGGTTGAATGGATTTAATGATTATACCATATAATATGGTCTTCAAGTTGCACCTGTGCACTGCATATAGAAAACTAGAAAAACTGGAATTAATATTTGTCTAACACTTTAACCTTGTCCTTTAACTTATATAAATCATATGTTGTATTTCTGTGGGGAAACATTTGATTTTCTCTTCTTAGAAAAAAATAGGTTTAAAAAATGTGTTTCTAATTCTAAAATTTAGAAGCCTTTTGACATTTGGCAAATGTTTACAGTACAGTATATTTAATATTCTCATGATATTAAAATACTTAAATTAGGAAACTTTAGTAAATCCAACTCTGCTTACTGACAACTAAGCTTTACAGGAGCATATACTTGAACATTTCAAGCATGTTAGTTTGCAGTGCTTTGGCATCGTTTTCTAGCAATCTAGCTCATCTCAGTCACATACAGATAATCTCTACAATATTGTAAATTTGGAGCCATGCTTTGCTGTGTTTCCTGTTCCATGGCAGGCTCTACCCTGTTATAATTACTCTGATAGCATAAGACAGGGAATCGCAGACTTACGCCAGATTTTGAAAGCATATATCCCTAATATGGTTTATAATAAAAACCATAATGTAAATAAACCCCAGTCAGTCATTTGCTGCAGGAATATAACTTGAAGGTGTTTTAAAATGGTGAGAAAATAAATCACATTTCTTTATCACTTACAGGAACTTCTGTTTCTGTGAATTTCTTAATTAAGACTGGATTTTCTGTCTTGCTTGGTGGCTTGACATTTAGCATGCTACACTCCTACATCAGTGACTCAAGTTCATGGCTAATATTGAGGTCAGCTGCAGTAACACTTCAGCCTTAAAGGGAAAAAGCGCAGTGCCTTACTCACAAGCAAACCCAGATGTCTATCTTATATCTTGTAATCATACTGCAGAGATCTTATATTGTTAATATGACCGGCTTTATTAAAAAAAGGAAATCTGCAAATGTTATTGCCAAAGTGCATTCGCCAATTTTCAACTTAGATTCAGCTGTGACCTCAGGTTGCTCTGATCTCACTGGGATTTGGGGTTGACACCTGCAATCCACAGTTTATAGCTTTGCCTGTGTGACTTCAGCAACCTTTGATCCACCCAGCCAAAGTGCAGTATTACACTCAGGGAAAGGCTGTCATCCCCAGAACTAAGAGACAGCACTGTTACGGAGATGCTGCTGCACCACCAGGGTTCTAGAGCAAGAAATGGTAGCTCTGAATGACAGGAGCAGAAAAAGTCTTACTGAAAAACTAGCCGCCTTACCTCCTTCCCCTGTTTTGTCAGGATGTGAGGTCCAGCTCTATTGAAGCTGTTACCAGCTGCTCAGTAGAAAAAATATTAAAATAATGGAAACTCCAAACCCCCTGTAAAATCATCACCTGCATTTTCATTCTTGGCCTTAAAATATGGCACAATATTCTGAAGAAGAATTTTGTTTTATTTTGGTCAAAGGATCCAGTTCTGCATGGACTTGTCTCATTGGTCTCAGCACAGGTAGTGCCTAGACAACCATTTTGGAAGAGGTTTTGGAACCATCCAGTCGTGGATGAGTCATCACAAAGTAAAGTTACTTCAGAGCAGGGGGATAGATCTTCAGCATTTGGAGAAGACATATAAGTGAATATTTAATTTTGTCCCTGTCCTTTGCTTCAGTCAGGGAAAAGTGGCTGAATCGATTAAGTACTTGGGAGAGTTTATGAAGACTGCCGAGAATGCTCATCTAAGCCAAAGCCTGGTGGATGCGTGTGTATTACTTGGGAATATTTACAATGAAAGAGTAAGTACTGGTTATAGTAATGATGTCAAACAATTGGGTTTAATGCATGGTAAAGATCTGGTTTTGCATATGAGATGACCTAGAAGGATTTGATCCAGGTGTTGTATCTTACAAGAGTTACCAAAGGAGAAGATACTGTGTGACTGAATAAAATGTGCCTTAAGTTTTTGGGAAAGGTGAAAATTTCACACTGTATTTAACACATAGGGCTTTGTTCTAGAATGGGTGAGTAAAAACTCCAAATTCAGATCATGGCAGACTTTCAGTGTTGTGAAAAGTCTGCATCCAAATCACCATGGGGGCCATAGATGCCCATAAAGAGTCATCAGTTAATGCAAATGAAATTTTACACTGAAATTCGTGCTTTTTTAAAATGAATGTATACTATATTGCATGCTAACAAGCAGTTTTTAATCTTAGCTTGATTTCTTGTCTACATTCTCTCAGCCAAATTTATGAAATAGGTGCTAGCAGCAAAGAGTTTGTCAAAAGGTCTGTGTTGGTAGTGGAAGGGCTTTCTCTTCTATATGCCTCCATCCAGCCTGATGGCTTTGATTTGGCCTGTTTAAATCAATAGATAGGCAGTGACGGACAATATTAAGCTAGAGGTAACTAAGAAACTCCCTTTATCGTAGTTTCTAAGGTCTTTTGAAGTGCTTCTTTCTGACCCATGTGCCAGTCTCTGAATTGTTCCTCTGGGGTGGACCCTGCAAAGGCAGCAGTTCTGTTGGCTGCCTGTCTGGGTAGTGGTTTCCATGCTTACTCTGTCCCTTACTGCATCTAGACATGCAACACTTGCACTTGGTTTTTGAAATCAGAAGGGTTAAAAACATTACTGCACAAGTGAAAGATTCATGTTGAGCCCTTTAACACCTATTTTAGAGCTGAAATGCTGCATGAAATTATTTAGATACAATAAGTAATACAAAGAATTCGTTCTGCAGACAGGACAATGTGGAAATTAGGAAACACTTTCACTATGAACAAAATAAAAATAGAAATACTCTTTCAAAATCACCCTTTCTAACTTCTGTTGCCTGCTTTCCTTTTCTATGTGTAATATATTGAACAGGCTGCTTGCCCCTTTTCATTTACACTACCCCCAAATGCCTTTTCTTTTTTTCTGGATTCCTTTTCCAGAGAACACCCACTACCAAAGTTGCTGGCCCGTTTTTGTTTCATAAGCAGTAGAAAATTTTCTTACTCTGTAATCTCTAAATTAGCCTGAGAGTTTTCTATTTACATATGTTCTTAGCATAAATGCCGAATTTCCTGTTGAAAACTAAGTTTTAAAGTCTTTGAGAACTTGCTGAAGTAACTTTAAAATGGATCTGAAACTCAGAAGACAGTAGGGTAATGTGACACTGTGTTTAATTATTCTACTCCAAATTTGAAAAATAATTCACTAAATTCTCTTTAACTACTTTTATATTTCACTGCTGCTGCCACCATTGCTAATAATCAATTCTATGAGAACTGATATTTTAAAAATTAACCTCTTTTTGCTTATTCTCTGAACTGTCTTTCTCAGTTCAGAATTTGCTGCCTTGAACTGGGGTACTGGTGTAGAAGGGAAGAAATGTAGTGACTTAATCTTATTAACTTACATAAATTATGTAATTTAAACATAGGAAAAAAAAATCTCTTAAAGTTTTCTAATTCTCTATTTTCTATACCATTCATTTTTTCTGCAAGGGCAGCAATGTTTACCAAAACTGAGTCTAAATTAACATTTCCTCTCTTGGACCACTGCCTGCTTGGTGTCATTGCCAGTATTCTCTAAGTTAAGCCATTATGAGGGTATTTTTATTCAACTCTACTTCCCTCAGTGATACAATTTGCAGTAGTACTGTCCTTCTCATCGAATTAAAGATATCTCTATTTATATCTGGATCTATCCTTGGGGACCTTTAGTAAACCAGGGATATAATTTTTACTGTTCTTGCCAAAGTGACTTTGACCAAATTCACTTTGCTCTGTCCACACTGTTGCTGTATCTTTACAGTTCTGTCATCTCACTATTCCATCACCATCACTGTCTGTCTTTAATGCTGTACACCCAGTTCCTGCTTTCTAGTCATGATTGTTTTACCCATATGTTTCTTGTTTCCTAAAGTGCCTGGGTTTGTGTTATGCACGAGTGTTAGGTCTAATTTCTCCCAGTTTGTTGAGCAGTTTGCTTACTTAATATGCAAACTCTGATGGAGTTAGCATGACACACTGTCATTTCTGATTTCACTTTTCTCAAGTTTCTTAGTCTGATTTGCTGCATTCCTCTAACTAATTGCATCAGTTAACCTATTACAGTTCTCATGAGTATGGTAGGTAGATGTTTCTGCTTTTTATCTATTATCCTACTGCTTATCATTCTTTATTCATTGCTGTGTCCTCATAGGCCTAATTCTGCTCTCCTGCTGTATTAAACGAAGCCTGAAGACTACCTGAATTTCTATAACTCTTTTCTCCTTTTTTAATTACAGGCACATTTTAGCAGTTATACAAATTTTGATCCTAAAAAGTGGTATTAAGTGCAACAGGTATCAACTGGAGTCTCTCCTCCTGGTCTCTGTACTCTGTGCAGAAGGGAATTTCAATCTTACTAAATCAAGCTGAGAGGGAAAGGATAAGACAGCTCTGAAAATGTTTTCAGTCAGGAATTTTGTGCCATCAGGGCAGCAGAATACTGCACCAATGGGAGAAATGGAAGGCATCTTCCAGGGAGCAGGCAGACTATAGTTAGTGTCAATGATAGACATATAGAAACTGCCACAAGAAGTTTGTCTAGCTCTGACAACAGCCAGAACTTATTCCTTCAGAGTAAGGTAAAGGATGAACAGTTCCATAATGGCTTGCTCCCAGGAAGACCTTTTTTTGCCTTGCCTTGTTTGTTGATTTTTTTTTCCCCACACAAGGATGTCCAACTTTGTTCTTAGTAGGGTTGTGATCAAGATTGTCAACATAAATGATCTGTTAAGAAGAGAGAGCCATCTGTAATTATTTTTAAATTTCTTGCTCTTCAGTTATATTCAATTCATCCCTATTCTATTGTAGTTGGTAGCAATTTTCAGTGTATTCCTGGTTTATATTTGCTGTTAGGCATACATTTACTTTGTCCAGTTTATTAATATACCTTTTATTTACATAGATTGTATCTACTCTGGCTTTCTCCACTGCATTCTTGATGCATCCTAATGTTTCATTTAATCTTACTAGGTATTAGAGCTGTTTTGCATTTAGGAGAAGCCACTGCAGAGCTGCCCATGTTATTTCAAGTCCACCTGCCTGAGCCTGAGTTAATGAGAACCCACTAAAAGTTACAAATAGTTCAGGCAGTATGAATTACCTCTCATTTTCTAAAGAATTAATTTCATTTGCTATCACATAACCACACAGGTAGTATTATTAGGCCCCTTTGAAATTCCTCAAAGCCTTGCAAAAACCTTCCTTTTTTACCTTTTTCAACAATCCTGGCAAAATTGTAATCTGATTCTTTTTCTATAATAATTAAACATTAGACAATACGGATACTAGAGAGAAAGTTATTGCACACTGCCACATATAATGCCAACACAAAATGTACTACCTTTCAAGCCTGAATTATGCTACCTAGTTTTAATGACAGATGTAATTTATTTCCCAGCAATTCAATCTCTTTGTCTTTAGATTTCTTCAAATCTTTTATTTTTAGGTCTGGTGGTATGCTACTTTTTTCTGTTTAGGTCTGGTGGTATGCCACTTTTTAAATTAGAAGTTTGCTTCTGCAACTCTTCTTTTGACTCCATCTCTGATGGTAACTCAAAGTAGCTTCATGGCAAAGAAGAAACATGCAAAAGATGAAGAAATATACTAAGAAATATTTTAGCTTTTCAGCAGTATCCTTCAGCCTATCATGATTTCCCCTAGTTTTCTCTTTATTCATCTTTGGTCAAGAAGTTGAGGAGTTCTCTTTCTATATCTCACATAAAAAGTAGTTCTTGTTATACTTTTTTAAATTCCTCTTAATGTGTTATCTGCTGTAGTTTATACTCCTTTTTACTGGACTCATGAATGTTGGATTTCTGTATTCAGCAGGATAAAGAGATAAATCATTTGGGTTTTCTATTTAGCAACACTTGGCTTATATTTCTCCTACTGTTTCTCTTTTTGTTTTTAGGAATATCCCTGGGTTTTGGTATACCACTTCTTCACCCATAAACCTGTGGGGTTTAATTTCTCTTATTTTCTGTGCTTTAGGTCTATCATTTCATTATCCTCTTTTTTCCATTTTTAAGATTCCTTTTCTAAAATTTAGTATCACAATAGTAAATTAGGACCTTTCTTCCCACGGAGATGTTAAACTTAATGAAACAATAGTGATAATTTCTAAATGCCCTGGCTGGAATCAGTATTAATACTTAGTATTGATATACTTAGGTTTGTATGTTCAAAATACGACACAGACAACCAAAAAATAATTCCATTCCTGAGAAAGATATGAGCGGTGTTATCTGGATTTTAGAGGTTAGGAAACAGCAAGGGAGAGTGGTTTGCTTAATACCATGCTATGAGTCATTCTGTGGGCTGGCCTCTCAGCTGCAACATCTCTGAGGTGCCAGAAGAGCAGGCTCTAATGTCAAGGTAAAATACAGGTGACTACAAGTAGTTTTTACAATGCTTTTCTTTTTTTCTGTTCTTTGCTAGGGCAACTATAATGAAGCTTTTCAATATTTCAGTCAGGCTTCTGAGGCAGCAAAAACTTTAAATAATTTGCCTTTAGTGGATGAAACAAAGACTTATTATGGCATTGCAAAGGCTCATAAACTGATGGTGGCATTTAACAGCCATATAGAAGCAGAGGATCCCGTCAGCCTCAAGTACCTGCTGGCATGGAAGGAGAACAGAAGTGACATGTGCACTGACCCTCTTACAGTTGGTAAGACATTGGTTATGAAACACATTAGTGCTGTATTGTCCTCAACGGCTAAGTCGTTTTTCTTGTAGAGTTTTATTAAATTATTTCCTGGGTTTAATCCTTGTACTGAATGGAGGTTAGATTTACTCCTTCGCGTGCTTATTTTAAAGGCTGAATTAAATAGGTTTAAATACGACTTAGCAGGGAGAAAGAGATAGTAGTAGTTGCTATGGATGGTAACATACTTTTTTCAGTGCTGTTTTCAAATACATCACAGTTAAGGGCAGACAGTAATGTATTAATTTAGCCAAGTATCATTATTTTAATCTTTAAAGAAAAAAAAATAATAATAATCTTCATTTGCAGTCAGTTTTTCAAGTGCATCCAAAAATAAGTTCCCTGTTACTAAAAGTAAGAAGTAATTTCTGCTTGACATAGCGGACATAGTTCTGAATTCAGAAGAACATGCTCTTTTATTTTTGGCATCCTTACACTTGACGTTGGAGGGGAAGAAAAAAGAAAGCAACTCTATGATTTCTTCACTGTGTTTCCTTGTCTCAGATAAAGAGTAGAGGACGACTTTGTGCAGAGTAGACCTCTTTCTTCATGGGTTAAATTTTCTTTACTTTTTTTCCCCTGTACTATATGTTAATACAAGACAAAGTGAATCATGCATTATCTCCAAGTATTGATAGTATTAATCTGTATTGTACTGGCGAAGGAAAAGGGGTAAGTCTACTCCACCTTAAAACTTTCCTCTCTGCATTCCTGTGGAGACTGTGAATCTGGAGTACAGTGGAAATAAATGACAGCTGGGGCAAAGTCATAACATGGAACTTCAGAGTTACTGCGTGCAAATTCCCTCAGTTATCTTACTCTCAAAGACAAAGAACTGCTTGTCTGCTGTTTTCTTGTGTATCTTTTCCTTTCATAGAATTGGAACAATTAAGTATGGCTTCAGTTGTGAATTTTGTATATAAAATAAGTGGTTAATAGCCTTGTAATTGAAGATGTTGGCAGTTTAACAGGAGCCAGGATACCAGAGACAACACTGGAAGCAACTGAGAATTGTGGAATGAGGACATTCATTGGCATGCTGAACAGATAACAAATTAGATAGCACTCTGTTTAAAGTTCCAGTGATGGTAACAGGGCAGCTCTTCCTCAATGAGAATGTGTTTCTTTTCCAATGACTATATATATTTATGATTTTTGCCTCAATAAGTGAATATCCAGCACTCTACAGATTTTGATGGCTGGCAGAGTTAAGTGGGTGCTTGTCTCCTGCAAGGGATAGTAGGTTTCTAGACCTGTAGTGGGGATGCCAAGAATTCCAACAGGGACGGTCGAAGAAGAATCCAATGTCAAGCAATTTTATATGCATTTCGTATGAGGATCATTAGCTATAGCTGATGTAAATAGGAGGCCAATAAAAATCAACAATGGCAACAGCAAAAAAACCAGGAGCCTCAAAGAGATAGGATGATCTTGGTATTTTCAACTTGTAGTTTACATCTTGCACCTAAAGAGGTGTTCTGTTCAACTTTTATACATCACTTTTTCCAGGCAGTTGTGAAACTTATTTATATCCTGAAATTATATGTGCCCCTTTAAGCTCAAGCTTCATGCTCCTCTTTAACAGTACTTCAGGGATAAAAAGAGTATGATTAGAATAGCCCTTTATGTCCTGGCAAGCACAGTACCAGTAACAAGTTTTGCCTGCTGAGATTCTCATCCTTCTGTATTTCTGCCTAGTTTACCCTCTGTTACTTTTGGTATTACAGTTTTCATTTTAGTTCCAGTTAACTCCAGGAACCCTGTGGCTACTGCATATTTAGCAGCTCTTCCAGTTCAATATCATTCTTCTCATTAGTGCTCCAAGCTTGCTCTCATGATACCCAGATTACATCCAGGAAAACATAGTGTCACACTGTCAGCACAATCTGTAACGTTCTTCATGTGGTGTGTGCCAAATCTCTCGTACTGGCATTACATTTTTAATATCGTTGTCTGGCAAAACATGACCTGGCACCAATTCAATATTAGGATTCACCAGCTTTGAGTTTCAGGTGCAGCCTTTATCCTACCTTCCAGGAGAATGCCTGTGCATCGTATGATGAACTCATCACTTTGGAAATTCCTGCTGTGATAATAGGACAGTATTTCTAGCTCTTTCAAACAGCTCAACATCGATAATCTACTAGATTTTTCTCAGTCTTTTTGAGGATAAAACTGCTAAAGACAAGACACAATGGTAGTTCTTAATCCACAGGGGAATTTAATGAAAGGAAGAAGGAAGGTAGTGAGCTTTTATTTCTAACTGTTCTGACTGAATAATTTTTCTGTCACAAAAAAATAAGAGTAGTTTCTGTATTCTTAGGCAAAAGAAATACTTAGGCTAGTGGAGGAACAATGACATTTAAATTCAAGTACAGCCATATACCTTATGTCTTTCAACTGAGGCTTATTTTCTAAATCAATCATTTCAATAACCAGGCAGGAAGAACCATTAATTACTCAATTTACCTCAACATTTATTAATAAAAAGGATGTTTTGACCAAAGTTGTCATGGACAAAAGGGATGGGATTGTCACAAAACAGTGTTTATAAATACAAAGGAGAATGTCTTTCTGTCTGCTGCATTTGACTCAGTCACCTGACTTCACTTACAAGAGAGTTATTTATGCCATTGTGAGATGCCACTGCAAGACCAAATACGTTTTTATTGATCTTTTTATGTTTAGTCAAATGTATAAAAAAATAAATTATCAGCAGAATCAGTAGGCAAAAAGGCTTGTGACTCCATGGTAAAGCCTAAAAAGGAACCCACAGCATGACTAACATTGTCATTGAAAATATTTCACAGATCTTTCAATAAATAATCTCCTGACTTGCTGCCTTCTAGAAGGGAGAAGAATAATTAAAGGTGCTGAAGGCAGGAAAATTTTGGATCAGATTTTGGATATTGATTACTTGAAATGCTGACCAGGAATTGTGTTTTCTGTGAATCTGGCAATTCTCAGCCCAGGTCATTGCATCTGGCAGGCCTGTGCCTCAGCAAGAGACCTTGGATGCTTGAAATCATCTAAACGCTTCTAAGAGTAGACATAAAATGTGTTGTTTTCCTCATACTAGAAAGTCTTCAGTTGTTTTCTTGAGAAATGTTTTGTGCTTTTGACCACAATTTAAATTTACATTTCTTGACTTCAGAGATCTTTGCAAAATTGACACATTTTACCATAGGTTTTCTGTGTCTGTTTTGTTGGGGGTTTTTTACAGTAGCTACAAATGCCCCATAAATGATTGTCTTACCCATATCATCAATTGCGAAGTCTTGTGATCAGTGGAATTATCTTGTACCATCAACTTCAGCATGATCAGAACTTTTTCTAGCATTCCACACCTGAGCAGCCTTCAACGTGATTTAAAATGCATGCACCAGCTAAAACTATAGCTTGGAAAATACAGTCCAATGAGCTTTTGTTCTTAGTCTCAAATATGTAGTTCCTCAGTATTCTTTCTCCAGCTTCCTCTCATAGATGTATGGAAGTGTACATTCCACAATGTGAACGTGTCCTTTTTCTTGTGTAAAAAGTTAAATTGTCATCATAGCAATTTGCAGTTTTAAAAGCTCTTTGAGATGTTTTATAGTCATGTGGTGGGTTGACCCTGGCTGAACGCCAGGTGCCCACCAAAGCCATTCTGTCACTCCCCCTGCCTCAGCTGGACAGGGAAGCGAAAATATAACAAGGGGTCGTGGGTCAAGATAAGGACAGGAGAGATCACTCAACAACTACTGTCACAGGCAAAACAGACTCAACTTGGGGAAAATTAACTCAATTTATTACCAATCAACAAGATTAGGGTAATGAGAAATATAACCAAATCTCAGAACACCTTCCCTCCACCCCTCCCTTCTTCCCAGGCACAACTTCAGTTCCAGATTCTCTACCTACCCCCCCTGGTGCAGGGGGATGGGCAATGGGGTTTACAGTCAGTTCATCACATGTTATTTTCTGCCGCTTCATCCTCCTCAGGGGCAGGACTCATCACACTCTTTCCCTGCTCCAGCGTGGGGTCCCTCCCATGGGAGACAGTCCTCCATGAACTTCTCCAACGTGGGTCTTTCCCATGGGCTGCCGTTCTTCATGAACTGCTCCAGCGTGGGTCCCTTCCACGGGGTGCAGTCCTTCAGGCACAGACTGCTCCAGCGTGGGTCCCCCGGGGGGTCACAAGTCCTGCCAGAAAACCTGCTCCAGCGTGGGCTCCTCTCTCCATGGGTCCGCAGGTCCTGCCAGGAGCCTGCTCCAGCGCGGGCTTCCCACGGGGTCACAGCCTCCTTCGGGAACCCACCTGCTCCGGCGTGGGGTCCTCCACGGGCTGCAGGTGGATATCTGCTCCACCGTGGACCTCCCTGGGCTGCAGGGGGACAGCCTGCCTCACCATGGTCTTCCCCACGGGCTGCAGGGGAATCTCTGCTCCGGCGCCTGGAGCACCTCCTCCCCCTCCTTCTTCACTGACCTGGGGGTCTGCAGGGCTGTTTCTCTCACAAGTTCTCACTCCTCTCTCCCAGCTGCAGTTTCTGTCTGTCCCAGCAACTTTTTTTCCCTTCTTAAATATGTTACCACAGAGGCACTACCACTATTGCTGATTGGCTCAGCCTTGGCCAGCAGCAGGTCCATCTTGGAGCCGGCTGGCATTGGCTCTGTCAGACACAGGGGAAGCTTCCAGCAGCTTCTCACAGAAGCCACCTCTGTAAACACCACCCCCCCACGCCCCCCCCCCCGCTACCAAAACCTTGTCATACAAAGCCAATACAAATCATTTTTCTGTAAAAGATGCAGCTAGCACAAAATTGTGAGTGTTTTGAAGAATAGAGATCTTACCAGGTACATTTTAGATTGAGCTTGTGTGTGACTTTGTCATTCATTAATAAAAGGATTATCCCTAAAGAATGGTAAGTTGGAAGTGAGATATGAGATCAAAGATTACACTAAATGAATTCTGTTAACATTTCTCTACTATAACTTACCACAGCCATGTAATTTATGGGCCATTTTGGTGATAGTGTCCAACAGTAGAACAGTCTGCTTCATAATGTGATAAACTGCTTTTTTACTGTCTCTCCTTTCTGAAGTACACTAATTCCAGGAAAACTTCTAACATTACAAATCTTGTCTTTCCTCCATTAATAAATTATCTTAGTTATCTCAAATGCATGCTAAATAAAACTGTTATGCCATGGCACTGTACCCAAAATGCTTGACTGTACTTTAGCAAATCAAAACCAATCTTCATCAGGAACATGCATTATAAATTACACTTTGCCCAGTAAATGTTCATCGGCGGTAGCAGATTTTTTGATCTGAGAACATTTAAGAGAAAGAAAAGATATGGTACACTCATCAAAACTACAAAAATAGCAAGTCTTTGTACCTTACACAGATATACATCCATAAAATAGTTCTTATATGATGTCAGTGGAAAGGTAGAGGCTTGTGTTAGCAGGTTGCTTTCGCTGCATATTTCATACCTCAAGCTCTGTCATAGATTTTGGCATCCATGATGCTGATGTGGGACTACCTGAGTTGTGCACGTGCATGCACTCCCTCAAAGCCACTGTTTGTGTCTGTTATATTGTTTGGCTCATTTATTATTTAATAAGTTCTATTCTGCAGTTAGCACGTACAGAAGGCAAATATATAGGCTTGTATAGTGACTGAAATTAGCATGCAGTCTTAATATTTTCTTTTAACATGTTTCTTCTTGAAAATATATTAGTGAGTTTTGTAACTAACTTGTTGAGTAAAGATAATTAAATGTAAACGCTGTCAGTGACAAAGTAGCTAGACTGAATTTGAACAGGCCAAACTGATTTTCTTCCCAATCGCTGCTGTAAAGAGGATGCGAATGCTTCAGACCCTCATTTTGGGAGGCAGAGAGCATGCCTGTGCCTCCCAATGACCCTCTGGGCCCCTCCTGCCTCTCAGTGGTCTGTTCGCTGTGCAAGAGTCTGGAGACAGGATCTGTAATGGACTCTGCTTCAAGCTCTACATGCTTATGAATTATGTCAATAGCGAGTTAAACAAATTGAGTGTTTGTTTATTTTTTTCAGAATATATTGTTTATATGACCAAAAATAATGTGAAATAGAAAGGATTTTAGAGACAGATTTTGGTGTTTTCTCAGAAAATACAACTGAACATGAAATAACAGAATTATACACTTGTTCACACTGTTAAATAAGAACTATGATTTTAAATTATGGAAAGGAAGTGTGTGACAGACTCCAAGGCTGTCTGTGTGCCAGAGGCACAAAGGCTCACTTCTTAATAAGCATGTTTCGAAAGTTGCTCAAATGCTTCAGTGTCCCCTTCTGAAATTCACAGGATGGCTTCTGCACATTTTTGTGGGGTTTATCAAATAGAATAATTTGTCCATTTCTGGAAAAACACTGTGGTTAGAAATGCCAAAATATATACATTTAGGAAAGTGATTACCAAAAAAAAAAAGTTGAGAGGTGGTTCTGTCATTATTTCTTTTTTCCTTAAAATTTTCTAAACTTGTACTGCCTGTTCTTATTCACATCACTTAGCACTCATCGGGTGCTGAATTTTAGCTTATCTCACTTTTCATCGTAAAAAATCTCAATCATTTTTTTGTACTGCTGTACCTTTGATATTAATGCAAAATACCTTAAGTAAATGTTGAAAAACAGAATGCTTACATATAGGTGTTGATGACATGGAACAGGTGTGTTTCAGAAAACTGGCTTATGTGGATGTAGTTCATATATCTTATTTATTATTAATTGGGGTTTGGTTTTTAAGTATTTGATTAAGTCTGCATAGTGACATACTCTGATATTTTTAGAAAGTGAGAGTGATTATTGCTTGGAATCAAGTGTGAAGAGAAGAACCGAGGGTGATGGAGGTTTTTTGGCACATTGTGATCAGTGGCCAGACACACCAGATTCTCAATGAAGAGTCTGAGAACGCCATTTAAACATCTATGTCAGTTTTGCCATGAGTGCAGTAGCTTGTTCTGTTTTCTGCTGATGGCTGAAGTTTGTATGAAAAAACATGACAGGCGAATGCTGATATTCAGTGTTCTTGTGCTTTGTACGAATGCACTATCCAGGTTTTTTTCCTGTGATTTCTTTTTAAATACTGCCTTAAATAATGGGGAATTGCTAGACAGGATCAGATCTAGGCCAGGTCTGTGGATTGGCAGTACCAGATTTGAGAGGAGGGTTCACAAAATATTTTAATGTTTAACCATGGAGTAATGTGTTAGGAGAAGTTTCTTCATGGTCTGCCAAGAGTTGGCAGTTCTTGTATGTCTAAGTGGTGTTATAACTTCAAAAAGTTCACTGTCATCCTGTCTAATGTGATTGTGAGTGTTCTTGTCATCTACAGTTATATAAAAACCTCTTAACCAGAGGAGAATTTGGATCTCAGCTAGATTGTTCTTCCATCTGATACTTTCTATGGAAATGTCTAAATCATGCCGTGCATTTGCTTTAGACACATCCTGTGCTAAACATTGTTGGCATCCAGCTGTATTTTCTCAGACAAGCTTTCTAGATCAGCAGAAAATGGTTCCCTAAATAAGGTGAATTGTTCTTTCTTGTGGAAGAAAGATGTTGGAAGTGGTGTTCAAACTACAGTATATTGTCAGACCCTTTAGTGTAGCTTTGTGCACTGCAGTGTCAGTACTTCTACCGAAAGTGGAGTTTCTTACCAGTTTAAAAAGTGAAAATTCTCAGGGAAGAAGCTCAGTCCTGCTCTGATTCTGTAGGACACTTGACCGGTGCAAAAGAAATTGAAGCTCTTGCCCAACCACATTAGGTCACTTCTGGAGAAATCCTTGATTTGAAGGCACCTAGACCTTTTAGGTTTGCCTGCAGTCCAGACCATAAGAATGCATTGACAAAGAGAAGAGTTGTAAAGCAGAACAGCTGGCAGCTGCTGTGCTCTCTGGCAGTCCCCTGATGGTTGCAGGGCCAAAGGAGGAATAACCAGCTGGCATACTTTGAAGTGGCCCTAGGGCTCCTCTGCACGTGCCCATCATAGGCCCCTTTCCTTTGCTGCATACACGAGCAGAGATGTCTCTGGTGGTTTTATGCTCTTGTTCTCAAAGGGAAAATTGATCCTCACGAAAGAACCAAAGAGCAGACTTTTATGTTTTTGTTTAATATTGAGAAGGTTGTTGTCATTTAGACTTCATAAAGAACCTTTTATTGGTGCTGTCTGCAAACATGCCAACTGAGAGAGATTGACCTCAGGCCAACATGAAAACAGTTCTCTGCTGCAAACCCTTCCTTACCAAAAGCTCTCCAACAATCTTTGGACACAGAAAATCAAAGCCAAGACAAAGAAACTGTATTCAGTGCATATTTTCTGTAAAAGAACCCTTAGGTCATCTCAGGAGTCACAGTCAGTGTATCAAACACCTTCCTTCTCCTCGGTCTCCCAAGCCAGCTTTCTTTTCTGCATCTTTGAGGGTCTTTTTTCTGAGATGCCTTCCCCTGCCTAGACATATCCTTTTATGTTCCTCTTATGATGAAGTAACAAATTGCTGTTTTTATTAAGACTCTGTGGTCTGAAGATAGTCAAGATTTAAATGATTTACATTTAGAACGAGCCAATCTATTTTCAAAAGTGAAGTGTCATGCTTCCACAGTTAATGTATTTGTGAAACCGTATTTCTTTTGCCCAAACATCCACCTCTCTTTTTATTCTTTTCTGTAATCATCAGGAGTATTTTGTGATTTTTTTGGAACCATTTCTGAAACAGTTATTTTCTTTTTGTTTCTCCTCCTTCCCTGTCTGTTCTGTGCCCTACTTCTCTTTTGTTTTCTCTCCTGTTCTTCACTTTTATGTTGCAAATCATTCTCTCTCCCTTTTTGGCCCCACACCTTCATTCCAAACCCCAATTTTATGTATGTTTCCCGTCAATGTTTAAGGAGCATAAGTCAGTTACCTCTGTACCTAGTAGCTAGCATTTCAATCTATACCTTATTAGGTACATCTTTTGTGCTTGTAATAGAATCAATAGGGTTTTTTTTAATAGTGGTGTTTCAGTTTTTTCATACTTACCGTTTTGGCACTGTTCTTCATGCTCTGTGTTTTTTATTATGTTGTGATCAGAGAGTACACTGGAATGAATCACACTTCATATTGAGTATCTTGGTAAGTTGGTTAATAGAAAATTGTGAAGTATCAAAATAGCTTTTAAAGAGATCTTAATCACCTGTGCAAATGGATTGACTAAGTTTAAGTATACAACTAGGTGATTAATTACCTTAAAGATCCAAATGCATGCTTAAGTAGATGACCATGCCCCTAGGCTCATCCACTTGTTTCTACTCAGTCAAGCATTCAATATTATCTGTAATACAGAGTATTTCCATTGAAGGGCTCATACAAGTCTTGCCACAGAGCCAAGTAATTATACAGTATTTTCCGTAGTGTGTCATACAAGTACATCATTTTGAACATGTAGCTACTATCCTGTAATACTGACATTAATAAGTATCAGATAGAGTAATTGATATGGGGAGGCCAATTTGAAATTGTTCTGAATCAAAGTTGTTTTTCATATTTTTTTCCATGGTTGCTACAGTGTTTTAATACAGTTCCTTTTCCTAAAAATTCTGGCATATTTTTTCATTTTTGAGATGTAGCTGCTATGGATGTTAGTCAAGCACGATGTAGCTGGTGTCAGCTCCTGTGGGGTATTAATCTTCTGCAGCAGTTTTTGAAATGGGAACTGCAAGTGCCCAGCACCTCTCATATCTAAACCTTATGCTTATTCATATGCTAATGATAATGTCTGCAAAAGCCAGTACTCAAACCGTGTCTTTTTTGTGAAGGTGTATTTCATACTGTCTGATATTTACAGATCACGTGAACATAGATGTTGAGCTGTCCAATTGTGTCTACACGTCTCAGCTGGGCAACTAAGTGATAGTACGGTGCATTCAACTCGTTGCTGATATAAAATTGAACCTGAAAAACAGAGGATGAGTATGCCATATAGTAGTCTTGCTCAGCTCATGTTGGGCACCCAAGGAATTTGAGGAATAGGAACTCCAGATCAGTAGCTGGTGTCAAGAAAATCAGAATGTTATAGTTGGTAGGAACCAGGAGGGGAGGGGGATGTATACTGCACGGTGTTGGTAATTCTGGGCTGTCCATTGACTTCTTATCCTGGGTGCAGCACTTGCAGCCCTCTGTTTACCTTACACTTTTGTTCTCCTGGTGGAAAATGTCACTTCAGGGTGCTGTAGAGCCCAGTCCTTTGACTCCAGAACCTTTCAATCGCTGAACAGCGTCTTGAGATGTGTGATTCCCTGAGAGTGAGCTTATCCTCACTGGTACCTTTAGCTCAGTTTTGAGAATAATATTAAAACAAATTCTATTTTATTTTGTTGATATTCATACAAGTATGTATGCTTATGCTGCAGTAAGAAGAGAATTGAGGTGAAACATTGACTATTTTAAGCATTAGGAAATCAGCTGATATACTGGAGGATAACTGGGTTTGTGTTCTTGTCATCTCTTCTATATCTTGAAATGGCTCACTGTTTACATAAGGGAAAGCAATACTTCTGTTGCTGTATTAAAACTCTTAGTAATGACTGCAACACGTTAGCTGTGATTACCAGAAAAAGATTGTTCAGAATAATGACTTTGAAATTTGAGTTAGATAAATTAAATTTGGTTTTAGTTCAAAATAAAATATTTCTTTCTCTCACATACTTTGATAAGTTTTTAATGATTGTACTGCAATTATATGAGCTGTTTGAAAGGTAGCCGTGCATGTGGAGTATGTGTACATATATATGTACAGACAGAGAGAGAAACTGTATGGTAAAGAGGAAAATGTTGCAAATACGCTAAAAATTGTGGACCAAATACTGCTTTTTGTTATGCCCATAAAATCTTGTTGACTTGAGGGGGAGTGCACAAGTGTAACTATGAGCAGAATTTGTCCCTTTTATCAGAGATGCGTTATCAAAAACATCTAGGTCAGCAGAGGTTCAAACAATTGGGTGAATTGCGAGGTATGATATTCCTGCTGGGGAACATAACCTAGATAAAAGGGAGGTTCTGACTGAAGGTGTTCTAATAAATAGATTTTAGTATATTTTATTTTGCATTTCTAAAGAGTGTTGCTTGAGCATTTGTGTTGAGAAGCACTGGAAAATATATTACTCACTAATCATAGTTGTAGTATGTTTAAGGAATGATCATGAAACTAAAATCTGGAAGACGGAGGAAGAGTTCTAATACATCCATAGGAAAATACGGGGTTAAAGTGGACTATATTTTAAGCAGTGTTCAGTTGACTTGCTGTGTGGGGAGAGACTGAGCAGTCCTGGCTAATGACTTGTAGGTACTGAATCCTCAGGTCTCTCAGGTGGTTTCACTCGACCAGTTTCAGCAGAATGATGAAAAGGTTGAGATAAAATAAACTGACAGTTGCTACTCATCGCAGGCAGCAAGCTGTACCCTGGCAGATGAGACCCTGGGAGCCCTCTTTTTTTAAACAAAGGCTTTCACTGCAGTGAGCAATGAACTCCACACAAAAAGGGAAAAGGAGAGAGAGATTGGCAGCTGGTGACCGACAGGAGGAGGGAAAGGAGGGAAACTGAGAAACACAGCAATTGTTGGCTAATTAGAAGCCATTCCCACCTACTTAATACCAACCCATTAAGCAGAAAACACTTTTCATCTTACTATCCCTGCTACGCATGACATTATACTCCAATCAATACCCTCCCACTGGCTGCCCCACTGCCCACAAATGAATACATTGCAGTTCAAGAATGCAGTAATTGAGTTGGGGCAGTGAAACTGCAGCTCACAGTCAAGATCTTTCTCTGAAGATATTAATGTAGTGTTTGTGATGCTTGGATAAAGAAATCAAATCCCTATATTGACAGCTGTCAACAACTGGTAAATGGACGAAGTCAGCAATGAATCCATTTTAACCTTTGATTGAAGAGACAATAAGTGTTTCTTTTCAGAGTAGTTTTTTACTATTTGAGTAAGAGATCTAGGGGTTTTGCACCCAGATGTTTAGATTTTCCAGGGCATTTTGCACTCTGATCCTTGGTTTTACCTACAGAAGGTATATATGCACATCATTATGTACATGCAAGAATACATCTCTGTATCAATACATCTCACAGGCTTCCCTGTTTTCTGGAAGGTTTTGAGGTAGCCCTAACCTTTTAAAAGCATTTACAGCTTCTTGCTTTTTTTTTTTTTTTTTTTTTTTTAGTTTTGTAGGCTACATACACTCGGGCTATTTTTTTATTTCATTTTAAGTCCTACTATGATTTTTAGGGATTGCCTTAAAACGTACAGTTTGGTCCATCATAGCACATTGTGCAGCAGGTCCAGGACCTTACATTTCGATCATTAGGATCTTACATTTAAGTTCTGCATTTAGATTCTCGCAACATTTTTTTTCAGATTAAATCCCTTGTTCCCTGAGCCATCTGGAGGTGGTAATACTATGCACAGTCTGCAGCACAAAGTAATACTGTGCAGACTGCAGTATAATTCCTTCTTCCTGCCAGTTTTGTCACCACAGAATCAAAAGAGCAGGACACTGTTACTCTCCCTCCTTGCTTAGACTGAAGAAGAGATCAGTGTAAATCTTTTGGAAGTGCTGGAAGGAGGTTCCAATCCAACACATGACAACTCTCCATCCCTTTCAATTCCAAAGTGAATTGGGTATCAATTCAGGAACTTAGATTCCTTACAGTGCAAGTTTGAAACCATCTTTTCAACGTAGATAAATTGCGTACTGTGACATCTGATATTTGGAGAAAGAAACTACCATCATGTGTACTCTTCACTGTCATAATAATATTGTGGCATTTGCAGTATGGCTTTTCTTCAGAGGCTGTTTGCTAAAGTACTTCTTACACACATAATTGTATAACGCGCTGTTAACTTGCCTAGCTGAGCCTTGAACCCTTCAGTTAGGCATTATGTATGTGCAATAAGTTAGCCTACTCCTGGAGGCTCTCACCATTTCACAGCTTATCTATATCTGAGTAAGAACAGTTAAAGCTGAGTATAGTCAATAAGGCTGACACAGTAGCAAATGTTTTGCATCTTTTGAAATTGCAAGCCAAATAACAACAAACTGCTACTTTGTTGCCTCTTTCCATTTGTATTATATTTTAAGCCTATTAGTATAATTATCATTAATTTTCACTGAATTCATCTCGCAATATTGTAAAGCACCTTTTCAGCCACCCTCTTTGTATATGCTTCCTGGGTTTCTTTTGATACCTGTTAATGACAATCTTAGAAAAAGATTTGTCCTCAATACAGTCTGTAAAGAGGAAAGAATCATCTTCTGATGGAGAAAGCTGGAATCTTCACCACTTGTGAAGATGCAAGTACCCAAGACATAGGAGTTGGATATGATAAAGCATGGAGACAGAGGATACTTGGATAGGACAATCAAAGCTACATTCAGATTCTGTGTAGGTACAATCTGCTTTTTAAAATAACCTGGTTCTAACATTTGTTTCTGTAAACTATGGGACTTAGATTCATTTAAACACAGAGGTGTACAAGTTCAGTCTTACTTTGACTAGATGCCAGTTTGAAGGATCAGAGGCAGGCTAGGGAAAATGTGAAGAGCAGTTGGCAGTCTTTCTGTTTCTCAGTGCCAAAGCCTGTGGGGTTAATTTGAAGATACCCAAATCACCTTGGCAGCATCATCTCTAGTCTTTTCCAGAACTGTGGAATTTAATGAACCAGGACAATAAACATAGGATCATAGAAAAATAGTAATGGAAGGGACTTTAAGAAGTCATCTCCTCCAGCGCCAATGTAGGAGCAGCTGTATTTATGTCATTTCTAAGAGAAGTTTGTCTTGCCTGTTCTTAAAAAATACCTGGCAATGGACCTTCCGCAGCATCCATGGACAATCTGTTCTAAAGGGTAAAATGATGCAGGAAAAGGAAAAAACTAGGAAGTTTTTCTTTTGTGTCTGAAGTTGTCTGTAATTCAAACTCTGTATCTATTCTATCCAATGAGGACTTCAAATTCATTCCTTCTCTCTTTGCAGTAACCTCAGGGAAAGGAATTATCTGACAAATGCTGGGGTTTAGAAGAAATTTTATAGTGATTTCTGAAAAGGATGGTTATAAGCATTACTTAGTCTAAGTATTAGGTATGATAGAATGTAGTTCCTTCTTATGAGCACAACTGGTGGAAGGAGGTGGAAAGAAGACACAAAGATCCTGTTTCCATTTTATTTATTTTCCAGCTATATTGTCAAGTAAGACTAGTCCCTATCACTCAGCTGAGCGCAGTAGATTGGTGTCTGCTCCAAAAGGGTAGGAAGAACAAGGGCTTCACCAGCAAAAAGTAAACCAATGCAGAGGGAAGCATTGCTGCTTATTCTTAAATGGTCTCTAAGTGCTGAGAAGCTTTGTTATTCAAAGTCTTTTACATAATTCAGGACTCTTCTCCTTACATAAGTTTCTAAAGCAGGAAAGCAGCTAGATTTCTGAATTCATCTCATTGAGTTAATCCACTCATACTTCAACTCTTCCTAGAGATGCAACTGAACTCAAATGAAATGCTTTAGATATTTATGATTGAGGATGTTTCTTCTAGAAACCTAGATGTGAGATCTGAACAGTCTCTTTATCCATTCTAGACTGTATGTTTTGATACTTCAAAAACCAGACTCTGATTTTTCTTCAGGTTCAGAGTTCAGTAATTGAATCCATATCCTCAAATAAATAAAATTACGGTACCACTGTGTGCCTTCAGAACTCTCGATTCTCATAGAGCTGTACTGAGTCCTGTTTTGCCAGTATTTTGTAATGAGAAATCAAAATATTTACAAGCCAAATGGCTCATCTTTTGAGCCCTTATCAAATGCTTTTATTCCCTTTTCATCAATTCTTTTTTTTCCTCCCATGGCAACTTAATTAAGGGGTTTTTTTTCTGATCTTAGAGCCCTTTCTGATAGTCTTACCTGAAATAGTTCCCTAGCTCCATGTTCTCAAGTCAAATTCTTTTCTGTATGTCACTCCTCTTTCTATCCTAACTAAGATATAACCATAGCTGCCTCCGTTAGTAAGAGCTTCCTACAGAGAATCTCCTAAGTTAGAAGCTGGCAAGGCTATTGTTTGCATAGGAGTCATTCATGAAAAAAAGTCTGAGGTTATATTTGTCTTCTGCAGAAGTTATAACTAAGGGAAGAGAGTAGAAAAAGCATCAATCTTCAAATAGATCAAATGATCAATAAAACGCACTCAAATTGCATCCAGCAAGCATTCTGCTCAAGGAGACACTGTTTCAGGAAAATGGCTTCATCACAGTTGAACAGGAGTATCCTGTGGAAGCAGTTATGGCCAGGCAGTTAGTTGGTCTTCCATACCATGTGAAATAGAGGTGTGTTTGATTTTTCTCCTACCAATTTCAGTCGTCTCACTCCGCTGCGAATGCTCCAGATTGATAGATGGAGCCTCTCTGGAGAAAAAGGATGTTTCTTTCCCCTACTTACATGTACACCAAGCACTGCAGAGACACATATTGGTTTGGTTTTTATATTGTGAGATGCCACTGTGTTTGGGGGTGTTTGAGAGAGGGGTGTTCCTAATGGAAAGAAAGAAGAAAATTGTCTATGAACATTGCCTATTGTCAGACTTAAAATGAGATATGTTGTCCATTATTGATTTCCATAAACTTGAGCTTTGCGTTCAAATCCTTGAGTCTTCAGTGCCTCTCCAGCTGTAAACATTTTCAAGTATTTGTCTCTAAGGATGCATGTGTGGGACCTGCTAATGTCCAACATAAATAGTCACATTTAGTTAAGGGGAAAACATTTTTTCCCTGACCTTGTAATTTCAGTGTAGAGAGAACTTTGTGGTCTAGATATTAAGTAGGCTGTTGCATTTTATTTGGACTAGACTGAGGTTTCCTATGTGCCAGAGAATCTCAGTCTCCATGGATAAAACAAGGGCTTAAGAGCTTCTGAAGTAATCATTACTTAGAAGACTGAAGGATTGTGCTCTACAGCTTCCTGAAAGCAGATGAAAAAAGCTTCCCTCCATCAGTGTTGTTTTAATTGTGATTCTGAGTTGTTAGCGGTTGATAATGTGTTTGGTTGCTGCAAGAGTTGGCTGAAACTTTATTTTTTATTTAATATTTTAAATGACAGTTTTGATTAAAAAATGGATTATTCATTTCCTCTCCCCTCCCGCCCCCATAAATTCAGCTTGGGTTTTGGATTAATCCTAACTCTTCCTAGTTCTTTCCTTACTCCAAAGTTGTCTCCATTGGCTGATTTTGGTGCAGTTCTCCAGGCTGCATCTCCAGACTGCACAAAAGAAATATATAAATACATATATACATATATATATACACATATATATATATATATGTTTGGCAATTGCCTATGTGGTAATCTTCCCGGTTTTCATACCTACCTGAAACCCATCAGGTTCTTTCATGTTTGCTTTGCTACACACAATTTCATTTCTCTAGTTTGAGATTTAGCCAACTTTTTATCTGCTGAAAGTAAGATTAACAAATCATTATCAGCAAATATAATCACCGATAAAAATTGGCCCTTAGAACAATCTCAGCTTAAGCCACAGTGGCTCAGTCTGAGTAGCTGCCTCGAAGGGCTGGGTTTGACTGGCTGATGGTGCATGTCTTGTATGGCATACCTCCGATGGTGTAACTTCTCTGTATTGGCACAGCATGAGATAGAAGTGAGCAACATTCCCCTATTGCAAAGTCACTCTTTCTTCCTCATCTTCCTGTCATATTAGCGGTATTGTAAGCAGAAATACTTGAAACTACAAAGTGTGGGTTTTAAATCAGTTTTAACTGAAACTGCAGCCACTAATGGTAATTTTTTGTGTATTGCATGTCACTACAAGGAAACTGAGAATGTTCATGAACCTTCAACAGCAATCTTTCTGTAAATTTGAGATTGTTTTAAATTTAACCTTAAGGTAATTCAGAATTTCCTGGCTTTATTATGCTCACTGGGGGGATAATTGCTGTTATCATTTAACTGTTTTTACACACAAATCCCTGATACAAACTCAGCCTTGATTACATCAAGTGCAGTTTTATACATGAATGATTGCAGACTTGTACTTGGGCCTATCTTGATAACCAGAGAAAACTATGAAACAGTTTAAGACATTACATGTATTTATGACCAATCCACGGTATCCTTTTGAAAATCACCATTTTTATTAATCATTATGAAAAGTAAGATCTTTGATAGAAAATTGTTTCTTAAGGAACAGAGTACTGTCTTGGAGAGCAAAGTGTAAGAGACTTAACACATGAGGGGAATTTTGGTACTTTTAGGTCAACTCTTCATGTAATTTATATAGAAAAAATAGCTTAATACTGTTCTTGCCCCTAATTAAATGAAATTGGTATTCTTTCACTCAAGCGCTTCATTTAGCAGCAGTGAGGTGTAGCAGGATGTGAAACATGAGAAGAGAAGAAATAGTTTCATTGTAAGCTGAGGAACAAGGTCCACGAGCATAAGCCTTTACAAGTAGTCTTGTCTTACCTAAATGACGCTTACACAGCACAGTTAATATTCATCCAGTAGTGGCTCTGCATCTTTCCATTGGAAATAGATCAAGAAATTGTCTTTGAGTAAGAACCACAGGTTGTTGAAATAGTATATACACCTCTTTTCCTCGGAACTGGGGGAGCATGCCTTTCAACTCTGCTTTGCTTCCCCTACATTTCTTTGAAGTTGTTACGAGCTTCATGGGGGAGTCCAGCATGAGCAAGATGCGGCCCTTCCTGCAGGCAGGCGGAAGAAAACCTCATTCTTCATTTTGTGTGCGCACCCGTACCATCCTGGACAGCAATGCTACACGGGACGCACTTGCAAAAGAACACTCCTCTCTAGCGTGTTACATCAAGACACTGATGCAAACCTGATCTTTTTAATCCCCCTCTCGTGACCGTCTATGGGTGTTTTGTTTGCAGGAGGTGATGTGGGGCGAACCACGACCCTGGGGCAGGGGGCTGAGGGCAGTGGGTGCTTGCAGCGGGGCTGGGAGCCGGGGTTAGCCTTTAGAGGGTACGCTTTGATCCCGCTGGATCGCACAGCAATTTGCTGTGACACAAGCAAGGGAGCGGGCGAGTACAGCTGCTTGTGCCTGAACAGCAGCATCACATGCCAGCAGCCCGCTGTTGAGGCAAGGCTCTCATCTTATGCAATAAACCACTTCGGCTTATGTGTACTCTTCAGAGATGGAACCTGCCTCTTTTTTTCACTGAGTTGGGTGTTAGGTATTCAATCAGTGTTCAGATTTATGCTTTAGATGCTCATGAAAGAGGATGCTTTCCTTCGTGTGCCTGTCAGTGGTGATGCTCGCATGCAATTCTTCTATTTTTGGAGTTATTTTCTTAAAATATTAACACAAACATCCTGCCACGTAGGCAAATCTGTGGAGATACTGAAATCTGAAGAGTTAAGAGATTTGCAGTATGAGGTTTTATTTTACCCTTTGACTTCCTTATAAATTCTTTTTTTTTTTTTCTATAATGTGAAAGGTGTCTTCAGGAACATAGCTTATCATTTTCCTGTGATATATGTGTGCTTTAAAACGTGGTCTAAATTTGCACAGAGAAAATCACGTTCAAGATCTAGTAATATAGTTGCATTCAAGACAGAATAAAAGGCTTATATTACTACATCTGATTCAAAACAACGGCTTAATTGGCCAGGAAAATGTAGTTATCAGATGATAAAGATATGAAGTCAAGGGCAAGATATGCCTGAAAACAAGCATTTTCCTGCCTAAAATTAGGCAAAGTTAATAGGTTAAATTTTGTTTATTGAATAAGAGATCCCAAAGTTGATTGATATAGTAATTTCAGTGTTTGCTATGGCAAATATTTAGCTCATTATCAGTTTTAATAGCATTTTGCAGAACAAGCCTTTTCTTGACATGCAGAAAATACTATTAAATTTCCCTGCATAGATACATTGTTATGACATGCAATAACTACTTGAATATAAAGGGGATTAATAATTTAAAAGGTGTTAACAAATTAGGGCCATCATTAAAAATAGACTTTGAACCATTTTGTAGAAAAATCAGATTGAGGTAATGCTCCGCTCTTATGATAAAGAATTACAGCATTAATTCTGCAAAGTGAACTTATTGCTCCTATTCGTCTCCAAAACCCTGGAGCATTAAAAGACAGGAAGAATGAAATGATCACTGCGTTTTTTCAGGCACAACAGCTCTAATATTTCCATCACAGTTTCACAGCTCAGCTTGCATGGTTGTGCTAGAGGAAAAAGCCCATAAACGTCATGCTTCCCTTTGTTTTGTTTTTGCTGGTCTTATGAAATCGGGTCGAATTTTTTCAGACAGTTTATATTTATATACTGAGAATTTTGCTTGTACAGCATCTGTGCAGAGTATAAAGCAAACATTTCTTCTGTATAGAAGCTGTTCTTTTCTTGATTTTAAAATGTAATCCTCGGTTTTCTTTTGTGTTTTGTTTTTTCTTTCTTTGCAACAATTGATGACCAGAGGCATTTCAAGGTTGAATTCTTGTTGGTTTGCAAATTATTAATTTGCTTTCTTTCCAACTTGAGATAAACAGAAATAAGATCACTTTTGAAGCCTTTTCTTCATTGTTTCATATTGCATCCATGAAACATGCAGAAAAATTAATCCTTTTTTTTTTTTTTGCATAAGTGTATTAGGAAATACATTTGTGACTCTTACTCATGTGAGTAATCCCTGCCCATATGAATAGTTTCACTGCAGTAAGTGTCAGGAGTGGACCCTTATTCTAGAAATAGTTCAGCTGAAAGATTTAAACAAGCTTTAAAAGGCTAAGCTTTTCTATCTGCTCCATTCCTCTTATTGTTTTCTTTCAGATGTATTTTGGAGACAAAAAAAATAATTTCTGGGATTTAAGTAATAAATTTCACATTTGGAGGACAGAGATACCAGGAGCTCTTTCAGGCCCTGAAGGTAGCAAAATATTTGTCCTCTCCCTCTCTCTTACTCTCACTTGCCACAGCAGTCATCTCCCTTCATAACATTTTCCTCTCATCCCCCTTCCTGAGTTTTCCCTCCCCTTCCCGTTGCACTTTCTGAGACCACCGAACCCAGATGGTGCCCACACTGTTGCCAGGCCCTTGGAGGAACTGGTTTTGTTATACCCACCTCTCAATAGCTGTACTGAGGAACATGCCAGAAGTCCAGTGCTGAGATATGTTTAATTTTGATATTATTTTCTTTCCAGGGAATTTGTTTGTCGGCACTAATTTTTTATCCTTAAACTCAAGTCTCCAATATTGGCAATGGTGCAACATCGAATTTAAATAAAACAATGAGTTTCCAGTCATCTAGCTGTGATTTTAGCAGTCAGATGTTGTCAAAGCACCAATCAATAAATGGTTAAAGCATTGTCTATATAGCACCTCTATTCCTGCTAATACTGAAAAATTCATAACAGCATGACATTTTTCAGGCAGAAGTGCGTATGTTGGTGCAGACAAAAAGAACATCTCCTTTTATGTACCAATATACCTGTGTTTGATTTTTTTTAATCACACAGAATGAAGTGTGATGGAGAAAGTAGAACATGTAGCAGAGGAGAAAAGATTCATGTTCTGATAAAGTATAAAATAAGAGTAACTGTGGGAGCGATACAGTTAGCAAGGGACATCAAGGATAACAAACTATTAGTACGTTATTAGCCAGAGGAAGATCAAGGGGAGTATTAGTCTGCTATACAACAGAGGGGAGAAACTCTTAATAGATGACCTAGGGGAGGCCAATGTGCTTTAATGCTTTTTTTGCTTTAATCTTCAGTGAAAAGGTCAGCTGGGATCATGTGGCAAACAGGGTTTATATCTGCCACAAAAAAGCAAGATCCAAGGCTAGAATAGGAGAAAGTAGGCTAGAGAGTACTTAGAGGAGTTAGATCTTCAAATCAGATGGGCCTCAGAAACTTCACCCTACAACACTTAAAAAACTGGCTGGAACAATCTTGAGGTCATTAGCCATTTTTGAAAACTCATGGAGGTCAAGTCAGGTTCCAGAGTAGTGGAAAAAGACAAACCGATGCCTGTTTTTAGAAAGGGAAAGAGGAGGAGCCGCCAAGGAATTTCGGGTAGATCAACTTAAGATCCTGTCTTAGAAAACTACCAGAACATACAATCAGATGCCTAATAGATACCTAGGAGAAAACAAGGAAATGTGCGACAGCCAAAATGGATTTGCCAAAACTAATTGTGTCGAGCCAAAATCATTAACAGGGCAACAGGACTGCTGGATAAAGAAGTTAAAATAAGGAGGATATATATGATATAGACTGTCTGAAGCTTTTGACATAGTATTATACCCAACATTTATAAGCAAGTGAGGAAGCAGGGACTACATGAGCCTACTATCAAGTGGGCGAATAATGATTATAAAAAAACCTGACTATTAAAAGCTATCAGTGGCTATTGTTAGAAATGGTAGGCTGTTTAGCATGTGCTTCTACAGGGATCTGAGATACAATACTATCTTGTATTTTCTTTCCTAATCTGGAGGCTGGAATAGAGAGTATGCTTCTTACATTTGCAGATAACGTGAACTAGGGAAGGAACATAAGCATTCTGGTTCATAATATCGCAATTCAAAAGGATCTTGATAAATTGAGAAACACAGGTTGTAATGTTCTCAGCATTAGTGTGTATATGTGTGTGTGAGTATATATAATGAAGAATAATCAAGTGCATAGTTATAAAAAGGGAGCAAGTACCAGTTCTATAGAGCGGAAAAAAAAATCTAGACGCAGTAAATCACCAGCTGATCCTGGATCAACAGTGTTAAGCTGTTGTAAAAACTGCAGACATCTTACTAGGGTATTAAAAAATGATGACTCGTGAAGTAATCCTTCTGCTCTAATCAACACTGATAAGGTCTCAACTTAGTATTGTAGCAGTTCTGGATATCATGCTTTATGAAGTATGCAGACAAGCTGGAGAAAGTTCAGAAAGGTTGAAAAGGAAAGAAAACATTAATTTAATGGTAGATTTTTGAGCTTCTGTGTCTACAGAAGAGACCCAGGGAAGAGACAATAGCAGATTTGAGATACGTAGAATTTGAAGAGGGGGAGAAAATAAATAATGATCTTTTCTCTTTGTCCATGATAGGATGAACTAAAAGTAGTGGGCCGGAAAAGGCAATTACTGGAAGGATGCTTCTGATAGGCCACTGGGAAAAACTTTATAACAGTTTGAGGAGTGGACTGTGTGATGTCCATTGTAGCCACGTGTTTCAATGGTTTAGGGGTTGCCATTGTGATGAGGGTGACTTTTATATATATTTGTTTATTCATGTCAGAAAATACAGATAGCAGCATTCTCAACATGCTGTAATTCTCAAGATAAGGCTGTGAAATGCCAGTAACAGGATCTTGTGGCCTAGCAGAAAAAAAAATAAAAAGAAATTCTTTTCTGGGAATAAAGAAACTTGCATTTTATTTGAAAATAAACACTCATCTGCTAACAAAGGTTGGCTAAGAATCGTTTCATTTCGTTGTGCCTCAGTTTGCCCATCTGTGAAATCAGCTTTAAGATGTTGATATTTTTTATAAAATAGCTTTCCAAAATACTTCTTGACTTGAGGATCGTAAGAGACAGATATTCCTCAACTGCCCCAATTCATCCCCTCATCCTTTCCTCCCTGGAAGCTCTCCAGTTCTTTCTTCTCTTCTTAACCCTGCTCTTCTCCTCTGCAGAAACCATTGCAAGGCTACCAAAATACTGAATTTTGTTATCCCATAGATTCTTAGGGCAACAATATTCAGGTCTGCCTATTGTTGAAACACCTGGAATCAGCTTCCTATTCAGGTTTAATGTGAGGGAAGGCTACAAAGACTGAGTGAAATCTACTTTTGCCTCTTGGGAGCAAAGTTCATAGCTGCAGTTTATACTCTTCCCTCCTTCCACTGCCCTTTTCTGCTCTGTCTGACTAGAATAACAAACCAGCCTTTTCATCCTGCTTGAACAGGCATTACCATGTGGTCCTTGTCTGCTTTCCAGCCCAGGACCATTTCGTCTCTTCCCATTATCAGGCTCTGGGCTGCCAGGACTACAACTAGTAAATCAATCCTTTGCATTTTCAGGTTTTGTCTCAGTATCTCCTTCCAGAGCATCATCTCTTGGGGCTTAAAGCCATGTACATGACCTCACACTAAGTTGCTATTAATGGCACTTTCATGAATGTGCTGACTACACAGTACAAGATTTTGTTGGGTTTGTGTGGTTTTTATCCTCAGGTGCAGACATTTTCAAATGCAAATGTTCAAGTGAAGAGAATATATATATTCTAAATTTGTGACCTCCTCTTTTGCTATTCCCTGGGCTGCATGCCCCAAAACTGACAAGCCTGTCTTAAGGGAGCAACAGCAGCAGCACGCAGTGCCTTCAACATCCTTTCTGCATAGAACCTAAGGGCTAACATTGGCAGCTCTGGCTAGAAAGGGTGGGAGGCTAAAGTGTCTAGCAGCAATTTGGTATATTCCTCAGGGTTTTTTCACATGAATGGTTTGATTGAAAACAAAATGGGAACTATCGGTACTTGCGTGTATGTGTGCATACACTGATGAACATGCTTTTTTCCCCAAATGCTGAAAAACTTCCACCATATGAGAGAGTCCTACTATTGTGAGGAATACTGAAGCTCCTAACCCTTGAGCAGGAGTTATTTATAAAAACCTGAATATGGCATCCCTGTATAGTTGGGACATATGTCAAGGAGGGGCTCCAGGGCAAAACATTCCGGAGAGTGGTGCACAGATCCTGTTTAAAAGGCAGTGAGAGCAGTTTACAAGTGGTAGTGTTAGGATCAGGAGTAGCTTGTAAGTAAGAATTTGGGGTGGAGGTTATTCCTACTTTCTTGTTCTTACTTCATTTTATGAAACTTTCCTGCTTCTCCAAGGGCAAGTCAATCTTGCCTTGATAGGTTTTCCAAATAATGCACTGTATAATTACTGTTTTAAAGCTACTTCAAGGTAAAATGTTCTGGTATATGCATTTTTGAGTCCTAGAACCTCTGGTAGTTAGCATCTGAAGATGACTACATGCTGTAACTGAAATGGTTGTTTCCACGGGCTGGTATCGACCAAGAGATGTATTTTCTTGTTCAACATTTTATATGCATACACAATATTGTTTCTCTTGCTGCCAAGTCTTCTGACATAGTATGATTTTCATTAAAATTTATTTTTCAATTTAAAAATGTTTCTGTGTTAATTCAACTTTAGGCATAGGTAACCAACAAGGAAGATGAATTTCACAGAAATTCTATTGGGTCTGTAGTGTTTTCTCCCTCTACTCAATATTAACGGATCTATAGCCCAAGAAATTAAGGCTTTTGAAGGTAAACTAAGCAAATAGAAAATCGGGACAGGGGTTGTATGTTGTAAAATATTAAATATTTGAGCATTTGTCCATGTCTTTTGGCCTCTAGAAATTACAAATATTTATAGGTTTGAAATTCAGACAACTATTTGAAAAATGAACTGAGTACAATACTTTATGTTTAAACTGTATCTGTAATTTCACCAGTTTCCTACAAGTGTTTAAACTATTTGATTGCTTACATTTCAGAGGAAGAAGAGCAAGAGGAAAGGGCTATAGAATGATGGAAGTTGGTTCAGAGTCTGACTTAATAAATGTGACGATCAAATATGAGGATTTTTGGAAACAGAAATAAGCGATGCTAGCCCGAAGGCTGAACTTAATGTCAAAGAGGGTGTTCATGCAAAGTAAAACAGTGTATCTAGTAAACTAGAGAAATATCATCTTTGGAGAAAAAAATCTCTAAAGATTTTATGCCACTTTTAACAGACAACAACAAAAAAGCCCTAGCTGTACCTCAGGATATGATCAGTCTTTTTGAACTGAATTTGTTCAGTGCTTTTTTGTTCTTCAGTGCTGTCTGCAAGCATTCCCTGTCTCAGTCATAAGGCTCAGAGTTTGGCAGTTTTATTTCTTTGTTATATTTTCATCATGTGAGATAAAAAGTCATGGATGAGTGATATAATGGAAACAAATGTTACCTGTGTCTGAGCAGGAGGAAAAAAGCCCTCAGTTGCACTGAATCTGTGCTCTTATTCTTTCATAAAATTGTTTGAAATTTTTTGAAAATGATAGGTAACTTTTTTTTTTCTTCTCTGCTCAGCCAAACTGCCTCTCTACCAGAAGTGAAGTTCAGTAGCCACCTTAGGAATAGCATTTCTCAGGATAGCTGAGGTTGAGGCTGTTGTAGGTATGATATGTTCAGACTCCGTAGGAGGGGATGAAGGCTGCATCGCTCTCGAGTAGCCCCTGGAGGTTAGCTTGGAGCAGCAGTACAGCTTTGGAGGAAGCTGTCAGCCCTCTGGGCTACAGGGATGTGCTGTTTTTAATAAGTACATTGCACAAGACAGTACCTATGTGTTAAAGTGTGTTTTCTCCCAAGAAAGTCTTTTTAAAAATAATGATTAATAAGTCCAAAGCCGCATAGTTAATTCCCGAAGAATATAGTGTGTTCAAAATACCAAACAGTCCTAGATGTTTTAAACATCAATAGACCCTAAATAAAATACATTCTACAGATGGGCAGTTTGGCTTATCCCTTGCTCAGAGATTTGAATTTGAGCTCTATTTGTTTTTACAAGTTGTGAAGGAGTTAGAGATATGAAGATCATTTCATTCCATTCAACGGTGGCTCTTCAGCTAAATAATATTTAATTTGATTAGCCAGCATATTCATTTGGGGGGGAGGAATTGAGAAGAGTATAAAAATAATAGATACTATCAATAAGTATGCATTTTCTAGATATCACAATGCCGTATATATTTCAATGAATTGCTTTTCAGAATGTGGAGTGCAGCAGGTTTTGAGGCTATTGTATATAACTTGTACTTTCCGTTCTTGCTTTAGTATTTGGTGATGTCAAACACTTCATATATCTCATGTTTTTCAAGTTTAGCTACTTATGCTTTTCATCAATTAGTTACTGAAAGATTAGGCTTTTTTTATTGGACACATACTAAGTAAACACATCTAAAAGTTACTAAAAAATTAAAACTGAGCATTATGTTGTCGATATATTAAGCAAAACTCACGTGTTCATGACGAGCAGTTGAGTGAGCTAAATCAGACAAGACTTTAAATATGACATGACGTGACAACGAGTCCCTTATATTTTCTTTTACATGTTCTTCATTATTATAAAATCTTGTAAATCTGGTGTTCATAGGCATGATTCACTGACCTGCTCATTGAATTTGGGCAGTCATAATCAAAAAGTCCTGCAGAATGTCACTGATGAACTGGCCTAAAATGAGACCACAATATTGCCTAGCTTTTTATTTCCAAAGAAATGCATGCCTGCCAGAAATGAAGGACAAGGTTCTGGTTGTCCTGAAGTTATTCCAAGTGGGAGATTATACGGACATATATGGTAGTGATGAACAGAGATCAGAGAGACCAGAACATCAAGGGGAAGGAGAAAGGGGAATTAAGAGATCAAAGATTGTAGAGAAACTGGAGGGAGAGTTGGCTTTGTCTTCTCTGCCAAAAAAGGTGTGGGGTTTGTAGTGAAAAAACTAACAGTAGCATTAGTTATTTTGCTGTGGAAGACAATAAAAGCTCTGCAGCTTTTACTGTGATGTAGCTGAACAAATTCAACTGCAGAAGTGAACTGTAACACCTCTGTCCCTTGTCTGCCTTTTTACTTAACAGTAAGATAATTTTTAGTGAATGAACAGTGAAAAAATTACTCTGAATTTCTCTGGTTTATTTCATTGAATGCTATTGTCATGGTTTAACCCCAGCCAGCAACTAAGCACCACGCAGCCACTCACTCACTTCCCCCCCACCCAGTGGGATGGGGGAGAGAATCGGGAAAGAAAAAAATGCAAAACTCATGGGTTGAGATAAGAACAGTTTAATAGGACAGAAAGGAAGAAAAAAATTATGATAATAATAACAATAATAAAATGACAATAATAATAATTAATAATAATAATAATAATTAAAAAAAAAAAAAAAGGATTGGAATATACCAAACAAGTGATGCACAATGCAATTGCTTACCACTTGCTGACCGATGCCCAGTTAGTTCCAGAGCAGCAATCCACCCCCAGGCCAACTCCCCCCAGCTTATATACTGGACATGACGTGACACAGTATGGAATACCCCGTTGGCCAGTTTGGGTCAGCTGCCCTGGCTGTGTCCCCTCCCAACTTCTTGTGTCCCTCCAGCCTTCTTGCTGGCTGGGCATGAGAAGCTGAAAAACCCTTGCCTTAGTCTAAACACTACTTAGCAACAACTGAAAACATCAGTGTGTTATCAACATTCTTCTCCTACTGAATCCAAAACATAACACTATATCAGCTACTAGAAAGAAAATTAACTCTCTCCCAGCCAAAACCAGGACACTATTCAGAGAGGAAAAGCCTAACAATAAAGAGCAGCCTAACTTGGACAAGAATTACGGAGTCTGGTTTTTATACTAAGCAACATTTGGCACAGGAAGGACTCAAACTATCAGAAAAGCACATAGAGAGTAATATCTAGAGAGGATAAGGCACTGAGGGTTGTGCAGTATGAGATAGCAATTTGTTTCCCTCCTTACCACTGATTTGCTTTGTAAATGTTGAAAACTCACCTTTCCTCTCTGTTATGTTTTTTCTTGTTTCTTAAATAACCACAGAAAAGCAAAGTTATTCATTAATTCTTCTCTTAATCTTTCATTATTCAAGAAAAGAGATTACTGAAACCTAAGGTCAGATCTCTTTAATATTGGCTGTTTATAATTAGGCAGTGAAAGCCATACCTGAATATTTAAAGCAGTCTGAGGTGTTGATTACCCATAACTCCCAATAGAAATATGCACTTTATTTATAAGAAGCCTGGGGAGGGAATGAAATCTCTGTATTTGGGGTGATTTTGAAAGACTATGTTAGAAAAGTGTCTGTCCAAAATGGTTCAGGTACAGTTGATTCTGATTCCGATAAAAATTATTCTAGGACCATTTTTTATTATCTTGCACTTCTTGGATTTCAGTCAAAGATGTGGCATTAAATGCCTAAATGTGGTACTCCAGTTTTAAAGACACCTTCTACAAATTATAGCTTTTATATACTTTCTCATATAAAATTATCTGAGACTTCGAGGAAACTTGTCTACAGTTTCCCCCATCTCATCAGTAGTAGACAAGGTTTTTCAGAAGGCTTTGTATAAAGAAGAGTCTGTGAGAGCACGCTTATGCTGGGTCATATCCTAAGTTTCCTTTATCATACAAGTTTCTGTAGAAGGAATTTGCACAACATGAGTATTTGCATGATAGTCGATCCAGCAAGAGCAGAATTTCTCATGCATCAGTTACATTGGAAATAGTTGCTTCAGTTTGGTGCATTATTTTAGTTCTGTTAAATTTTCATCTACAAATGTGTACTGGAAGCCAACGTATCTGCCACCAGGTTCTCGTTACTTTCTAAAGAATGTAGTATGTAACTCTCATTTTTAGTACCTGAAAATGATTAAGAGAAAAACTTCCTCACCCCCGAAGTTAAAAAGCAATAGTAATTCAGCCAAATTGTAATAACTTTATTTTCTGGTCTTCAGGATAGACCTTGTAGTAGTATCCTCTTAAATTCACAGGAAAAGAATAATTTTTTTAATAGAGTAATTTTTCCTCTAGGACTATATGTTTAACAGACGTCAACTGTATACCTTATCTAGGGAGTTTACTCTTTGTTTAGTATAAGTAGCACTGGGATCACAGTAAAAGAGAAGGCTAGCCTCCTTTGCTGTCTGCAGACTAGATTGCCTTAAGAGACATTGAGACCAGTAGAGAAAAAAGAAATTACACTGATCCAATAGATATACTGCTGAGAGGTTTCTATTATATTCTTACCTCAGACATTGTACCACCATTAAATTCACACTTTCAGGCCCTGGGAATCAGGTCAGCATGACAGAGAAGTTTGGCTAAAATGAATCTGCTATATTAGTTTTTGTGAAAATGATTAAGCTCTGCAGGTTCAATATCAGTACTATTTTTCAAGCAGTCATTGTTTCAAAGCTAGGCAAATAAACCCTAATATGAAAGAGAAAATGATAGGGAGCCAGACAAAGATGAAATTGACTAGCAGAGTAAACAAACTACCTGAATACATGAGCTCAAGTAGAAAACAACACAAAGTCATTCATTTGGCACAGTTAAAAATCAGCTGGCAGGCAAATGGGTTTTTTAAGTGTTTTAAGTAGACTGCCCATCAAATAAGCATAATTATAATCAAAATTCTTACAACGTTCTCAAAATTCCTAAAGGCAATCAGCTCCACTCAAATTAGTAACTTGGATAAATCACCATTAATTAGCTAATATAAGCCAGCAGGTGGTTTTGAGCCCAGAGAGATTCCCTGGTTATTTAAATTATGTATACTATACTACACCAAAGATAGAGTAAGTGAAAGGGGAACCACAGGCACAAGTCTGTTAAAAAAAAAAAAAAAAAAAAAAAAAAAAAAAAAAAAACACCACCAAAACTGTTTAGGGATGATGCTCAGCTAAAGTCTTCTCCAACTCCCACACCCTACCCAAAGGAATACAAGGCAGCTTTGACCCTCAGCTCAGATAATATAATCCAGGAATGTTCTGTGTAGTTCCTATTTCAACACTGAAATATATGCAGGAAACAAAATCTGCATTGGAAGCTTGCTTGAATAGGTTTGTTCTGAAGATATTGTAATTACTAGAGGATGGACATAGCAGTGACTATGTTTTATAAAAATACATCATTGTAGCCACAAGGATAGCCTTGTCAGCATACACATTAATCACAAAAACAGGGGGCCATTCTTTTTTGTGAGCTTGTGTTAGGCACTTCCTATAAGTAAATAAAATACAAATTACATCATTTTAAGAGATTAATGTCCAATCTTCTGTGACCAATGCTGTCATGCTCAGTTGTGGACAATAGCTGTTGGGAACCAAACTGGACACTTTTACAGTAGTACAGCAGAAGAAAATTACAATTTTTTTAAATACTGGTGCCGGTAACTCCATGAGATCCAGAGATTCTTTGAAAGATCTGACCCAAATCTGCATGCAAATCTATTGGCTTGCAATAATTTCTATCTGCATGGTGTGTTACCCTAAAAATCCCAGAGATTGCCATAAAATTTTGTCATAAATTACTGCCACCCTTAAAACTTATGCTTGGTGGTCATGCAAAATCGAGGCTCAACTATTTTTTACAGTCTTTGATTGAAGCTAATGATGTTGTGTGGGAGGAAACAGCAAGATCAATACAGATATTTGTATTTGTCCCAGTGATAGCATCTCTGAAGGTCTGGACTGTGATGCAATAACAGTACTTTAAAGGATTAAAAATCCTGCCAGATTTTACTGAATGATGCGCGGGTCTGGTAGTAATATTTAATCCCAGTGTGTGCTCTTGGATCATCCATGATCTTCACATTAATCAGCTCAGTGTAATTCTCTGTTTACAAAGAACTAAGATTGCATATTGCATTGTATTACTGTCTCTGCATCTGGCAGACTCATTGCTGGCATATACTTTGTGCTGGGTGATGTATTTTGATGAACTTGTTTTCATACGTTTATGTAGGTTTCTAGTCTATCACTTTTTTTCAATGTAAATGATAAATGCGTTAAAAACATGTTATCCAGGAATTATTTAGCATTTCCATTCAAACACAAGTTTCTATAAATTGAGTCTGTTCAGTACTAGAAAGAATAGTGTAGCAAGAGGGTGTTTTCATTGCCATATTATAACCCAAATCATGAAGTCCTTATCGTTTTGCTTAACAGAGAAAATATGAAGCCTGTACCTACCTAAGTCCTCCCCTCTTCTGCAATAAACACTCATTTGGAATTGGGCTTATCCCACATAAATGCGGCGTCAAGGCGGTTCCCAAGTTATTTGAACAAGCCACAAGATGTGTTGCAAACTACTGTGCAGTCTTCACAACAACATTTCAGTTAAAAACACTGTTCGGTGGACTATTTCCCGTGGCCTCATAGACCACTTCCTTAGTGGATTAAAGTCACGCACAGAAGAGGACAATGATATATAATGATTGAAAGCATGAAGATAGGGTGCACAATGTCAATTTTCCAGCTGTTGACAGAGACTCAGTTAAAAGGTGATACAGACTAGAGCTTTATTCATTTTCCTGCGGACTTCTTTACCCAGCACCAGTCTCCATGGTCCTGCCACAATTACTTTAGGTCACTTGGCCAGAAATGAGGGAGCCTGAGCAAGAGCCAGTGTGTGTGCGTGAAGGCCTGGACAGCACAGGAGTTTTCCAAGTTTGAGGGTCATTTTGCCTCGTTTTTAAAAGGTTTTCTCAGCCTTTGCCCTAGCCTTTCACTCTTCCACTGAAAAAGAGAGTTAGGGCATAAGCAATGATTTCAGCATGTATCCTCAGTCAAATGCAAAATACATAAAAATGGTAACAACCATAACTCATTCAGTAGGTAAAATTAATTCCATGTATACACAAAAGTAATATCACTAGTTTTTAAAAAATGTGTCCTGCCTTGTATTTTAAACTACCTTAAAAATTCTTTTTTCTGGGCACAGTATAGAAGCATACAACTGTTCAGGGAAAAAAAAAATGCAGACTTGTTGCTCAACACATGCAACAGTCCCCTTTGATATCTTTTTTTGGACTTTGTAATAATGCTGTGACTACTGCTGTTCACAAATATTTTATTTATAAAAAACTGTCCTCCCACAGGGCTGCTGCAGATGATCTGCAAGCTGAAGACTAGCCTGTAAACTCCACTCGCTCTAGGAAATGATGCTTCTGTTTTTAAATATCAGTGCTTGGGTTGAGATTTTTAGTAACTAGTAGCATGCTCCCAATTTCAGTATATAGAGCAAGGGATCTAGCTTTTGGGTGAAGTGTTGAGATAAGTTTAATGTCCAGTCTTTCTATGACAATGCTGTTATGCTCTATTGTTAATAAAAACTGTAGAAAAACAGTCTGAACGCCTTTACGTTAGCACAACAGGTAGAATTAGTGGGGTTTTTGCAAGTAAAAATAGTAATTCAATATCTTGGAAAGATCAGCGCTCACAAACCATCATTTGTTAGTAGCGTTTGAATGGAAGCCAAATAGGCGTTAATGCTCCGAAAATGTCAAGTTTAGTAGAATGAGTTTTAGTGGCCAAAAATACAAAATTTAGAGAGTGATGAAAACCTTGGGGTAGAGTTTAGCAGAGGTAAGTTAGTCTGATTTCATACAGGGAACAATTGGAAGAGTTCCTGTGTAGGTTTTTTATGTTAACCCTTCTCTAATCTCTACGATTAGAGATCATGCTTTTCTAATAGTAACATGATATACTGAAAAAATGACTGTAGTGAGCCAGATCAAAGACCTATCTAGTCTGGTATCTGTCTAGCAGTGCCTAATAGATAGGAAAAAATACAAGAGCAGGAAATTTGGAAGCAATACTTTTGTCTGGTGTTCTCTCCACATCTTCAGCAGCCTGCAAGTTAGGGACTTTTTGAAGAAGTTGAATGTAGATCCCACTATATTTAATAGGCTTTCCTGTACTTGTCCGTGAATTTGTCCAGTGTATTTCTAACTGTTGCATAACTTTGGCAGCCAAGACACCTCATTGAATTTCACAGCGAAAATACAGCTTCCCTGAATCCGTCCTTAGCCTGTTGTTTTCCAGTTTCAGTTGTTGCCCCTCAACTTTTGCTCCATGAGAAATAGTGAGTTAGCATTTCTTACTCCTTTTCTTCATGGCGCTCATGAAAATGCATACATCTCTCTATATCCCACTGTCAGTCATCTTTCTATCAAGCTGAAGCTTGCAATCTCCCCGTGCATAAAAGACTGTTCTTCACATGTGCATTAATTTGCATTTATTAACACTGAATTTTATCTGATGCTTTATTGCCCAGTCACAAAATCTTTTTGAAGTTCTTTAAAGTTTTGATTTTGATTACCCTGTGTACTTTTGTATCAGCAGTAGGTTCTGTCACTTTGCTGTTCACTAACATTTTGTGTTCTTTTTTTTTTAATGTTTAACTGTACAAATTCTGCCTTAGATCCCTGTTGAATTCACTACTGATCTGTCTTCATACTGAAAATCAATCTGTCTATTCGTACCTTTATTTCCTACCTTTAACTAGTTATTAATCCGAAGAAGATCTCTGAAGCATTCTGGGAATCTAATCAACCAGGTAATATTCATCCAGATCCTCATGCATTCCTCAAAAGAACAATAATCTCATGAGACCTCTACAAAAGCTATCTTGATTTCTTTTCCTCATTATAAGATTTTATTTCACTTATCTATCATTATATACTTTATTAGAGTTGTAGCTAATTTTCCTAGTATGAAAGTCAGATTTTTACTGGTCCCTCATCCCATGGAACATTCTTATTTTTAATTAATGTCTTGTTTAGCACTTCATATTAGTCTGATATTGAGGCTGATTTAAGTAATACCTATGTACGTGTCCTTTAAACCTCTTGAGCAAATACCACTTTCTTGCACTGTTCATTTCTCAGTTTGTTCTAATCCTTCTCCAATGGTGTTTCAATTTGGGACTCTTCCTTTCACTTTCACCTAGAAAATAAAGATGCTGATGTAGATCTCTGCTGGAGGTCTTCCTTAGTGACCACCATCCCAAAAATACATTTTGCCTTTCTGCTGTTAACTTTTATTCCTTGAGATCTCTTTTAACTCTTTTGTGTGCGTGTGTGTATTTTTCTAGAAAAAAATTAAAAAGAAGCATGCAGTTATGCTTTTTCCTACTATTTTATTGTAAGGACACAAGTAGAAATAGGAAGACAATGCAATCTGTGGAGATGTGGTGCCTGATATTTGTGCTCTGTTATTTTTGTGCGGTCCTCATAAAATAAAGCAATGGGTTAAGTTGTATTTTTATGCCTATACCCTGAAATCTTTCAGCTTTTCTATTTTAGAAAATTGTCTCCAGTATCTTGGCATCATGAAAATTAACATTGGAGTTCAGTTTGAAAATGGGTAGTCATCAGCTATTTGTAGGTGCAGTGAGGGAGGCGATGTTCTTGGGTTGTAGCAGTGAGCAGGTTTCTGTGTCAGTGGCAAATGAGCAGGGTACAGAGTGATTGCAAAACAGCCACGTTCTCCTGTGCCATCCAAGGGAATTTCCAACAGGCATGTCAAACTACAGAGGCCCTGATTCTGCTTTTAATTAAGAGCTATATGTTAGAGACGTCCGTACCTTCCTTCTTGCATGTTGAAAAGTCCAGGGGAAGATTCCACAGTAATCAGTGTCAGAATACAACCTTATGTGGTACCTAAACTTTTAGTGACTTACTGTTTCTTCACTGTATTGTCTTATTCATTAGTCATTTGAAAAAAATTGCTGTACTGTTCATAACCATTTCCACTCTTTCTTCCTTCATCCTTCTTTTCACATTTTTGCTGTCTTCAGGATTTTCTTCCATCTTTTCCCTGCATTTCTTTCCTCACAGGGACTTCACTCCTAGTTCTTTTCTTACAGCACTGGTTAAATAATCAGAGATGAAGTCTGGCTTGATAGCAAAGCATCATTATTTGAATTTAGAGATAACATCCTAACCAAATTGGGAGTGGAAGCAGCAGCTGACTCCTCAAAGGACATTGCTTTAAGTTGTCTGCTGACTTGGGTGAATACCACTGCATTAGATATTGATTAGTCAATGGAGGAAAAATTTGAACCTCTTTGGGGAAACAAATGGAGGGAATAGTTCAGTGAAGCTATCCTAGAAGTCTCTGGGTACTTGAGAGAAAGGGGGAGACAGAAAGAATTTGAAATGCATAAATGTAGTGAAACAATAGAAAGCATCAACACTTAAAGGAAAGGTTTCTATCTTCTAAGAGTTTTGCCTGGTCTCCCAAGACAGGGGGGCAGGGATTCAAATGAAATTAAAAATTTGATTTGTGATCCTGTGTGGCTCTTTTTTTGGCTGATCTTCTGTTTGTAAAAGAGTCCTGCAAGGTTCTAGGCTTGCTAACTTGTTTTGTAAGTTTTAGAAGACGTGGTGTGTGCTCTGTGGTATGTTGTGTGGGCTTTACAAAGTTATCTTTAAAACTGGCATATTACATTTTTGCCAAATGACATTTTCTCACAAGTGTATGATGTATGCTTGAATTAAGATGTCATCATTTAAGTGTTTGAAAAAATTTAAAGAACAAAAAATGACGAAAAATTCATGTCCTTTTTTTCGACAGCTTAACTTTTAATCTTTTACTTTACAGTGTCCTAAGCTTGCTGGTTTTTCTATTTACTTTCTTTACATAGTCAAGACCTACATTTAAAAGAAAAATGCATAAATGTATTTAGGTAAAAATGTCATCTTAGATTGATATTATATAACCTTTTTGTATTAAGGTCTTGTCTGCAGATGTAAGGCCTCTTTGCTTTCAAGTTAGCTAAGTAGCATCATAATGCAATATTAAAAAAAAAAAAGAAGAAAAATCCAGACAGATATCCTTTTAAGCTTGCTGGTGTAAGCTCTGCATACAATGAAATACTTAGTGCATATTCCAAATCCCACCATAGATAGCAGAGTGCATACACATACACAGATGAATAAACACCAAGTTAGAAGACCTTTTAAAGGATAATGTTGACACAAGAACAGACTTTTTTTTTATGAACTGGCTCATTGGTAGGTTTAGCTCAGGAACTAAAAGTAGTGAAGTTTTGAAGAAACCCTAAAGATAAAGCATTAGGCACTTCTGTTAAGGTAGGACTTAATACTTCAATGAACAAGATTATATTATGTGAATGCTGCAATTGGAATAAAAATTCAGAGGGTATTGATTCAAGCTTGTAAACTGAAAAACTGAAAAATTGAGATTCTCAGGTACTCCTTGATGCCTGATTCAGTGTTTCAGTTTGGGGAGAGAAGCTTATGATTCCCTTCATAGCTCCCTTATATTCAAGATAGTTCTTTATAGTCTGTTTTAAGAATATTGATGATCTAGTTAGTGTGCTTTTCATTTCTCTCCCCTTCTCTCTTTCTTTTTTTTTTTTATATAACATCTTTAGAAGTGAGGTTCAACCATAATCTTAGTATAGTTGGGGAGAATACAAATGGAATACAAATATAGTTATAAGATTTTGAATTCCCTTGGTGACTTGAGTGCGAGGTAAAAACCTTGACCTAACATTTTACAGAAAATATCTAGCTGTACAAAAAAATATTTCATTAGAATCACCAGGTTTCAGTTGCCATTAATGGAAGAATGCCATTCAGATTATTAAAATTACAACCATTTAGTACCAATCCCCACAGTGGTTAATGAAGAGACTTGTGAAGTTTTACAAAGTCAGGATTCAGTCCAGACCTGAACCACTAATTTGGCAGTGATGCAGCTCACGTTCAGTTGTTTGTTCACCCTGACTTTCAGTGAATAGATATTTCCTTAGCAAATGTATTACATACAAAATAATTAGCATTGTCTTAATAAATTTAGTTGTCCATAAACAGGTTCAGAACTCTTCAGAATAATTCTCTCACATTCTATAATTTGAGCTTCTCTACTAAAACTACTTTTAAAATGCTAGTAGGTGTAGTCTTTATTTATTTGTAAATCCTTTGTGTGTGTGTGGCTGTGTAATTAAACTTCAGAATAAGTTATAATAAAATACTCTGTTTTGTTACAGCATTACTTAGAAGGTCCCAGGGAACTGAGTTGTAAATATTGCTTTCTGTGACATGTTTTTCCTATAAAATAGGAAAACCAATTTCATACTAAACTTGCCTTTTCATACAATTATTAATCGTGAAGCTTTTTTGCCATTACAATCTATAATGTGAACGTAAATATATCAAAAAGATGTGTATTTGAGAAGTCTATACTTTCAATATAGGTGAATTTACTTAGCAATTTCTAAACTAACAATGTCATAGAAGACCACAGAATGATTCCTCTTTCTGAATTTCACTTAGACATCTAGAATAATGAATAGTAAGAAAGACTGATCAAAATTCAGAAGTGATTTAGCTAATGTGCAAATGTGCCTCCATGGATGTAGTCATTCTGGTCTGAATCAGGTAACATTATCAATAACATAAAGAACATATCAAAATGGAACATTCAGTTGTGCTTCAAATCAAATTCTCTTGGTCCGTGCAAGCCACTTGCATGTTGCTGGCATTTGGTACTGTCTGATCTGATCTTTCCCCTTCACAGCTGTACCAAGGTGTTACAAAGAACTCAATTTAGACTTAATCCTTGTGGCACTTTCCAAGTAAGAGGGCTGGTGCTGGGATTGTGTTACTCCAGAAGTGCCCACTTTTGAGGAAGATTCAAACCGTGTTAAAGTCTCACTGTTGACTTATTGTGGGCTCCATCCATCTTGTTGAGGTGAGACAGCAATTTTTGGTAGTGCCAAATGGTGGTGAGTGGTCTAAAGGAACAACTTTCCTGTCTGTCCTCTCTGTGTTGTTACAAGGAAATCTGACCTCACTGCCTCACAAGCCATTTTGGTTCCATGTCTTGGCTTGAAGTTATACTGTACCAATTCTCTAAGAGTAGCTTCTAATTAGGAATTCCTTGTAGTAAGTCTTTGAATGTGCCATCTTATGCCAATTTAAGAAGAGGTTTGGGGGAGAATAGTACTTGGCTACAACTGATGTATGCAGGATGAAGATCTCAGTGTCAGTAAAGAATAGAAGAGAATATTCCTTTTTTGAAGAGGTATTGCTTAGCTCATCTGCACTCAGGAACGAGTAAAACCATACAGAATTAAGTACCAATAATAATGGTATGATTAGTGTACATATCAATAAGGTGCACAAATTGGTACTTAGATTTGGATTAGTATTAGAAAACTAATCATTGTGAAAGTTATTTTATTTGCATATTAATTATATTAATGAAGAATACTACTGTTAAAACAAATGTGTAGTTAAAGTTCTTACCCAGAAGTAGAACACACAAAAAGTAACACTGACTTTGTTTTCTATTCTTTCAACTACACAAACTTGCAGATCAGTTCAAAATATTTAACTTAATTATTATTAAAATTGAAGTCAGTGACTAGAAAGGGCATCTAGTGAAAATGTGCATTGCAGCTTACCCTAAAGGAAGAAATATTGGGCCAATGAAAGCAACCTATAGAGAATGTGAAATAACAGCCAAGTGCTGGCATTTTAGGAATGTCTGTTCATAGATGTGCAAGTTTTATTTCACATTGTCCTCACCCTTCTCAATAAGAATGACTGATAGCTTCACTTTGTGATTTCCCAGCTTTTAAGAGTCTATTTTTATTTATTTTTTATGACCAACCTTACACTTGTTAAATGTAATTTTTGCTTTATGTAACATAAAAAAGAGCACATCTGCAGTATGCTGTCCCATGAATTAACAAGAATGACTGGACATAAGACAAGAAATCCTTTAAAAACATATGTTCACATTAAATATCTGGGCTATCTCAGTAAAGGAGGTCTTATGGGGTCATTTTTGATGCAGTGCAAGTAAACCATTTCTGCTCTTCTGAAATAGTTTCTTTCAGGTTTATATTGAGCTTGTATAAAGGCACATTACATAAATAAGGGCTTAGTTTGTACATTAGTCTTCTACATCTTGGATTCTTACTAAATCCTTGTTTTTACCAACCTGATGCTTAAGAGATATTGATTTCTGCTACACACGTCTATGGTGTTTATTTTGATATGTCTGGGATTAAAAACAAAATTAACACGCATAATCAATTTTCTTAGAATTAAAAAGGGCGCTTTGGTACCTTTGGTTACATTCTTCTGAAGAAAAAGGAGAGTAAAAGAGATGTGATAATAAAGGGATCGATTTATTCAATCACTGGGTATAAAAACATTAGCCCTGGGAAAGAGCCTTCCTCTAAGAGCTTTAGCTGCCCAGTTTCACTTGTGTGGCACAAAATAATTTGCATTTTTAGAGAAATTTCATGTCTTCTGTGAGCTCTAGTGAAACATTAATAAATTGCTTGCTTTTCCTCTTTTTCTGATTTTATAAAGCTGAATCCATTAAGGGCTGAGTCAAACTGTAATGAAAGAAAGGCAACAACTGAGATGATGGAAACCCTGGATTAGATTTCTTAGTAGTCCAAGCTCAGCTGTCATGGCCTACGTGTCAAGTTAGTGCTCTTTGGGGAGGCCCGAAAGTACATGTGAATATTTTTTTAACTGCTGTGTTACAACAGGTCTCTAAAGCAGCTAGGAATTAAACAGAGAAGCAAAGATTAAGAATTAAATAGAGCCACAGCAAGCGTTTCACCAGAGAGATTTGCAGTCAGGCAAGTGAACCTTTCCAAGACTGTTAGCCCGCTGCCATCTGCCTGAGAGGCTTGCCCGTGACCCACCGTGCTCTCTTTGTGAACGCCGAGTTTATGTGATTGCAGAAGATGCGTGCGAAGGATACGGTTGCTCACCACAAGCCAACGCTCAGCTCAAATAAAGCCTCTGCAAAAGGTTGGCATTTTTATTCTTTCATATTACAAATATTCTTCTGAGCTGGTTCATAATAGAATAGGTACAATCTAAACAGAACCCAGAAGAAGCCAAAGTACAGTTTCTAGTTTTATGCCTAATAAATGAATTTGCACACCAGGATCAAACTAAGGCTCTGCTATGGGAAGAAGGGCAGTCTTCAAGATTTGTGCCTGTGAAATATCCCTTCTGATGGAACAAGGCTTTGCCTGAAGACTCTTAAACCTCCAAGCAGGGGTGTTGTATTACAATTTATAGCAAGAAATTTTGTCTATTATACCTTGTGAGCTTTGTGATGAGGTTCAAACATGATTTGATCAGAACGTACAGATTCCAGCACAGATTTTAAGGGTAAAGCTGCACATCTATTGTTTCTATTGGGAAGGCTTGCTTTCCTGTCAAAGCACCAAATGTTCATCTGAGTACAGTGTGGTGTTAAATTATCAAATTACCGTTAGCCGGAGTCTTCTCCCTAATGCTTGGAATTTATCCAGCTTCCAAAGATACTCTCAGTTCCTCCCATGAAGGGGTGATGGCACAGTCAAGGGGTCCCCAGGTCTGTAGCAGATTCAGATAGCTGAAATCATCCTAAGTTCCACATTCACTTTGTGAATTTGGGGAAATTGTGATATTTTCAAACCTATGTTAGTTTCAAAACAGGTTTCCTGGATTGTGAGAACAGTTTAAAAAAAAAAAAGTCTGCCAGAATCCCCCTCAGACTTATGCCCTGGGGAAAAATTCTTTCCTATTTCTCAGCTGGTGACTTTGCATGATTTACCACATCTTAGGAAGGCATTTCAAACGGGCAGCAGCTGTAACTGAAACCATGCCTGCCCCCACTTCCACTGATGCCTTTGTGAGGTTCAGGACTGAGAGTGAAACCTTCCCTTAACAGTCTAACCTATGGCAGCAACACAGAAATAGCGCTGGTCCCCTTTCTCCCCTTGCATCGTGGTTTGGGGAAAGGTCGAAAAGAAACCAGATCACCCATCGCTGCTCTCCTTCCCTCAGGCCTAGAAGTCCATGCCTCCCTTCAGCCTCAGTAAGTCTCTGCCACACTGAGAGTGTCCGGTGGTGGTTCCCATCTCAGCCTTGTCACTGTAGTCGAGGATTGGAGTGGTAGGGTGACGTCTTTTACTTTATGAAGGCATTTGTTTGCCTGGTGGATGTTTCTAAGCTCTGCTGTTCCTAGAGCAAAACAATGTGATTGGTATGGCATAATTCAGGGTGAATTTAAAATTACTGAAGTCAAATGTTTTCTAAAAAGACCTGTTTTGAAGCAGTTTGGCAAAGCTGACATAACCATGCTGACTTCAGTGAAGGTGCATTGGTTCTATCACTTGAGGATTGGGCCCAGACTAGCCAGAGCATTTATTTTTAAATTCTAGCTTCTACTGGCATGTTCTTAAAGATCTCTATAGTTCTGTAACTTTCTAAATAGCTCACAAGTCTTATGCTGACTGCTAATAAAACAGAAAATCCATTTCCACTTTTCAGTGTAATCTTTTTTTCATGTGAATCTATTTCTCATCAAAAGCAGCAGATGACTGGCCTGAAAGCTGGAGTTCTCTACTTATCTCTAAAGACAGAAGAAGTAGTGGCCTTTCAAGTTATCCCATGTTGTCTGAAAGAACATGGCCATAAATCCAAAAACTACGAGGGAGAAACCCAACACTCAGTGTTGCTTTGACCAAGAACAGTATTGTTCCCAGTGCCTGGTGAAGAGAAGTAGGTCTGATCTCACTCTGTTGGTAAAATCAGCAAGGAAAACTAAGACAAAGAAGCTTCTCCAAAGTGTCTGTGGGAGAGGTGTCTCACGTAGCATTAAAAGCGTGTCACCACATGTGAATGCAAGGATGCTTAATTTCAGCAGCTGGTTTTTTGTTGTTTGGTTGGTTGGGTTTTTTTAAGAGAGAAGTAGGAGCACTTTGCATCAATCTTAGAGGAGGACTTTAGCTGCTACAGAGAATGATATTCTCCCCAGAAAACCTCAGTCACAAGAAAACTGATAGTTCCACAAGGGATTCTATAACTTCTTTTTAGAGAACATAATCTTCCAGATGCTTCTCCTACATCTCCTTAGCAAGAGAGGGTGCACTCATGCCTAAGATGCATTAGAAGAAGTAAAACTGAAGTCAGATAAGGAGAGAAAAAATCTCCCTGGCATCCTTTTTTTTGTGGCAGATGCATTGCTGGATTTTCTCTGCTTCACTGGCTTCAGTTTCTGTACCCAGAAGATACCTTTGGCTAAGCTCTTGGAAGACAGTTTCCCAGGCAAAAAAACCCCTGCTTTATAGTGGCCTCAGACGATAAACAGTTTGTGAGCCACCAGGCAGAGCAGTCACTGGAGATGGTGAAATAAGGAGGTGTCAACCATGAAGAAGTACTCTTACATATAATTATAGAAGAGTAGGTAAGCCTTTAGAGGCCAGAAAACAGCAGAGCCAAACCAGAACGTAAAGAATGAGATCTGCAGAATGAGAAACTCTCAACAAAATTACATAGACCACTCATGTCAAAACACAGAGAGAAAAGCAAAAAGAACTAAAATCAGAGATACCTCTAATCAGAGCAGTGTGATACTGTATTTGAACCTCGGTATGCTAATGGCATATAATTAAGCAAGAGGAAGTGTTTAAGTAATCTGAGCTTTCCAGCTTTCCTTCTCTTTAGGACACCTTTGAGAGATCTGAATTTCAGACGAAGGGGTGCTAAGCACTCTCTGACAGCCAGATCCTTTGAAGACACATCAAGCTACATAGTCAGAAATGCATACCGTACCCTACCAGTGATTTAAATACTGAGCTCCTCTGTTCAGTGACATATTTTGCTCAATGGGTAGAAGATGGTGTTTACAAAATGCGGTTATGAACTGTCCTGCTATGCTGTCTTGCAGTTTTTAGTGGGACCTTTATAACAAGTACTTAACAGTTTAATCCAGTATGTCTGTATGAGTAAAGGGTAAGGTATTTATGTGTAGCCATGCAAGAAAGTTGCATAGTAAGTGCATAAAGTAGGCTCTCAGGCAGAGTATTTAAAAGTTCTACAGGACAAGGACTGTAGTGATTTGGGGGAAGACAGCAAGAATTTTTCAGTGTGCTGATTTGGGCATGAATTGGGCTTAGAATCATCGCTATGCCTGAAATCTGTGTTTTCACATCAACTGTATTGTAATTATTTAGTCAGCACCTGATATACCTTTCTTTGCTTTAAAATGAATGTAACAATGATAATTCTGCACACAAATTGGGAACAAATGTGCTGCTTCTGTTATGATCGTTATGTTGTCTGAAACATCAGTCCGCTACTGCTTCATTACCCTTTGCAATGAGATTAGATTTCATTCATAACTCTAAAGAGGTGTGTTAAAAACTTCTGTGCATATATCATTAAGTTATACACCTTTTTGTAAAAGGCTATAGGAATATCTTTAAAAATGCTGGCAAAAGTTCTCCAGGACTATAAAATACCAGTTCTGTGTGCAAGATAAGGATTTCCATTCATAAGGATTTCTAAGTAGCTTTGGGGCTCAGTCTTTAGTGGTGGCTCATCGTTGTCAGCAGAGGTAGAGCTAGTGGAAGTGGTTTTATAGTGCCTGTATGTTCTCTCCTCACCAGCTCCTCAGGGTAGCCAAGGGTGAGTTTGGCTTCTACCACAAGAGCGAGCAGCCCCCACTTTGCTCAGAACTTTGCTTTCTTGGCAAGTTCCCCCGACGCTTGTCCTGTCTTTAGGAAAGAGCAAGTAGGTTCCAGTTGTGATCTTTATTCTGCATCGGGGGGGGGGGGGGGGGGGGGGGGGAACGGGGTGATGGGGGTGTGAAGGAAAAGAAACCCTTCTCCGGGCCTTCTGGGAATTCTCCTTTGCCCTGTGGAAACCCTGATGAACCAGCTGGGCAGGCGCTCAGCCTGCTTTGTGTTGCTGGAAAACGTTGTCTTCCACTGAGAAAGTTTTGAAATACTGAATGGGAAATATTGTTTCTTTAATTTCTCCCTACCTTGGGTTGGAGTAGAGCCAGAGATGAGATGCTGTATTGAAACTTTAAACTAATAGTTTGGATTTCATGTAAAATTTGTTGACAATAAAGGTAAAACTATAAACTAAAAGCTGGCTGCTATTTTGTTTGGATTTCTTCATGTTTTAAGTGGTCTTCTTGATGACTGTTTTTCAAAGCTGATTTTTCTGTGTCACCAAAATGTGTGTAGAATTTTTGTGATCTCTAACTTCCAGATACACAAAAGACACAGTGTCATATTTTGGGCTTGAGAAAATCCCTTTTTTCTACCTACAGTCAACAGTCTGACCTGACAGAGCTGTTATTTAAAGTTGATATTCAACAAATGGTTTGCGCAAAAGATGCTGCTATACTATATTTTCACAGACTAGTGTATAATTTTCACAATGAACAGAACTGAAAAATGTAAGATCAAGAGAGATTTCCATTGTTGTACAAATGTCTGGCACATGCCCAAACTATGTGAGAGAGGAAGATTAACTTGTCTGGGGACTGTTGAATATAAGTAAACAATGGAAGTTATTAGGCAGGGGAAAATTCATATTCCCGTTAGGTTTTCTCATCTAAACCAGAAAAACCTTGCACCTTCCCTTACAGTGCCTTAGTCTGAGTAGGCTCTTTAAAAGCATATAAAATAAATTCTGCTTCTCATTCATAAACTTACCCATCTGTGAAGCCTTTATTCAGAGAAACCTACCTGCTCAAATGCTTGCTGTAGTTCATTAAAGGCTCCCATTTGTACTCATAAAGACTCATTCATTGCCCTGAATAATATATACGGTATACTGAAAGAGAACCAACTCCCGCTTTTACAATCTAAATTAAACAACTTTGTCTAATAAAAGAAGCACTGTCTCATTTCTAACTAGGCCATAAGCCCTAAGGGTCTTGTATGTGTGCGTTTATTTATTTATTTTTGCCAAATTGTCCTACAAGGATCTGAAAGCTAAGTGAACCGAGCTGACTAAATTGTTTCTCTTTTTCTGCCTGCTTAGAAAGACTGAAACAAGCATGGGCACAATTGTATTGAAGCAAATACTTGTCCATAAACTTATTCTAAAATGCAGTGGGATGATCTCCTGTCCTTTTCTCAGTCCCACCTTCTAACCTTCCTAATCTTGAGAGTTCATCTCTATTATATGTGGCTCTTACAAATGCCCGTGATTAATAACTACTGTGATTCATTAGCCCATGTTGTTGGTATTGTTTCCCCAATGGGAGCATTTGCTATCTAGGGATAGTCCATGATTACTCTGCCTTGTGGAACAGTAAGATGCTTTCAATCTAATGCACTGTCCATGTTTTAGCATAAAATAATATTAAGGCATCCACATAATGGAACCATCTGAAGATCCATTTTATTAAGCACTGAAAGAAAATGTGTGTGTGTATTTGTATGTGCAAGGGAAACATAATCAGCAAATCTTTTTCACCAGAAACATAATTTCAGTAAGCATTTCGCGTAAAGATGCAGCTGTTTTGAGGTATAGTTCTTTGGACTTGAGGCTGAAAAAATACTCTGTAGCCAATATCTTACCTGGTACAATTAACTTACTCAAATTATGTACGGCCTATTCAAAGTAGGAAAAATAGGAAACAGAGGTAGGTTTATTGTATTTATTCCATTTCGTGGGTATTTATTTTAAATGCAATCTACCTTCAAGTACAAAGCTGTAGTGCTCTTAAAAGATTACTGTTTCAAGTTACTTCACATACCTTAACAGAGCATGTAACCTTTTTACATTATATGATCAACTTTTTGACAGTGCAGGGCCAGCACAGCTAATGGAATAATAGCCTGCAGGGTCCAGCTAAATGATATACGAATATAATCAACCTTTGTGATGACTATTCAAAAGTAATCCCTTTAGCTTTCAACTGCAACATATATTTCAACCAGGCAAAGCCATATGAAGAAAATCTCTGCAGACTCCACTGATACAATATGGCCTTCATATCCCCACAGTGTGTTTGCTGCTCACAGTGAGTTTTAAATTTAAGGTAATGGCTACTGTATATTCATGTGAGCATAGAACAATACCTTTGATTTGTTGGAGAAATGTTACATTAGCTACCAAGGGCCCTATTCAGTAAACTTTGACACAACCCTTATATATGGTTTACTGCTTATTCTAAATGGAATATGCCTGATAAAAATGCTTTGCATGCCCAAATTGTACAAATTCATTAATCTTTATATTCATAAAATCTCCAAGTACAACTGCCTCCGTTCCAAGTGAACCTAGTCAGGATACATGGCTAAACATGTAGGCCCAATCTGCTTTTAAAAAAGCATTGCATCAATTTTCATTTATCAAGGTGGAAGAAAAGTAGGAAGATCTTCAAGTGTGGGACATGCATGTTGTTGGCAGTCATATTTTTTGCTGTATCTTTATTCCTACTCCATTACATCATTCTAGAGATTATATAACTGAAAACAGCTGCATGACCTTTAAAAAGGCAAGTAATTTTTAAATTACAATAATGGGTTGTATCTCATCAGCTGCATTACGCCAACGTGATAATCTAGCATACCCTGCCAGATCATGGGGAGGGTATAAAGAATATGGTGAGATAGTCTTGCTTTCCCTCCCTCCCTTTTGTGACAAAAATGCAGTATTGGCTAATGGCGAGTCTGAATACGTGGAATTAATTGTATTAAAGGAAAATAGATGTAAGGAAAACACTGCATTGCCTTATGTTACTATTTTAGCATGTACAATGTAGTAAGAGTTCAATCACATTAAGAGCAGTTGCAAATATGGTCTTGTTTGCGTACATGTACCTAAATACGTGTAAAAATACACCCCCACTGTTGCTGTCTTTTGTTTGAGGTGGTGTATTACAGGATTTTATGCCACTTAAGCAAGTTAGCTATAGTGGAAGAGTAGGCGAGGGTATGGACTTTTCTCCTCTTTGTTTGCCATGCCACTTCTTGAGCCCGCAGAAAATTAGGGCATCCTCAGCATCCTGCAGCAGGGAGTTCCAAGGATGAGCTAACAATGCACAAAGAACCCCTTCTTTTGTCTCCAAGCCCACCACCTGCTACTTTCAGTATATCCTACCTCATTCTTTTATTGGAAGAGACAGTGAAAAATGGTTTCTGAGTCACCTTCTGAATGCTACTCTCATTCTTACTTTTGTCATCTCCTCAAAATATTGCCTTTCTTTTTTTTCAAAGCAGTTTCAGCTCCCCAACACAATAGTCCTCTTGTGATTCTTCAGTTCGTGGAGCTTTTCAGTGGAGTTCTTGTTTAATAAAGTCCACCAGTCTGAACAATGCAAAGCTTGGATTTGAATGTTTTCCCATCACATGGGCATGCAAGTTCAGGAACACAGGTGTTGCCTGTTTCATATTCTTTATAATCTTTTGAGAGAATGGGGCCTAAAATTCCTGTCCTGTCTGGAGTTAGTGATCATTTTAGCTTCAGTCTTTGTAGGTGTGGCTTTCATTCTTTTGTATGACTTTTCATTAATTGTATTGTGTAAAGGACTAGCAGCTCTGCTCAGGTTTCTCCCAGGAACATAATGAAATAATGAGATTTTTAGAAGTGTAACAATCTTTAGATAAACACATGTAAACAGCAAGAACAGAGATGCCAATTCTAGCTGCACTGAAAATTCAACCAGACAGTTTTAATTATATTTTATCAACAGCAGTGATAATATGTCAGGAACACCCTATTATGATTAATTATATTTACATACTATTAATACATATTAATGTTTATCCCTGCATTTTGCACAACACGATAAGATAGAAGGAGAATGCTTGATGGTGTGATCTGTGGTGGTACATATGTATTATCATTATGAATATGAGATGCTTTTATTGTTCCCAAATAGCACAGGCCAAACAAATGCCAAGAAAACATTTATGGCTTAGTATTCCATCAGTTATCCTTGATATGCTTCATATTTGCTGGGAGGGTAGAACTGTTAATCAGACAATAATAGCTTGTCGTCCAAGTGTGAAGGCAAAAGGCCAAAAGGTGCCCGAGAAAAGCAATTTATGCTATAATTCCCCATCTGTCATGTACACATCCCCACCGTTTTTTGCATGTGTCAGTGTATGTAAGATACATTGCTGTCAGAGACACACTTTTATGTCTATTCACTTGCAAATACATATGTTATTGTACATACCTAGTCACATTTTGGGCTTAGGTTACCCACCCATCTTGCACCACTTTTTCAACAATGAGCTTCCACTGGAAAGAGCAATAACACTGCACTGATGTAAAGCTGGGGTGGGCCAACGTTGTTCAGAGCCCTTGTTAGCATTTCTGAACTGCGTGAGGCTCTCAGCTGCTTCACGGTGTTTGAGTTCTAAGGCAAACTGAGAAGTTACAGACTCTGCAGCCATGAGCACAGCCCCTTGTATTCAATTAGGTTTTATTAGATTTTTTGTTTTAGACATGGTCTGCTCGTAAAGGAATTTCCATTGATGTACTTTAGGCCTGGTTCCAGAAAATGTTACCTGGAATAACTACATTGTTAAACACAGACTAAGCCACTAACGTACATGTTGCCCTCATACAAAATGAGTCTTGGTATAATAACTTACGCTAATCCTCAGATATTCTTCACAGATTTACTTATCCTATTCTTACTTGCATACAACTATGGATGAAGTCCTAGTTAGCAATTATACTTAATAAAAGCCTATGATAGAACGAAACATAAATTTTATTGAGTCTTGAGTGGTCCGGTAGTTTGCATCTGTTCCAATCATTGCACCAGCAGAGACACTGCTTTGAACGTTATTTTTCACCTCTACCAGAACTGGATTAATGTAATTCTTTTGGACATGAATTAAATTAGGATGCCATATAAGCACCATTGGTATTGCTGTGACTGAAAGAGAGAGTCCAGTTTTAGGCATCACAGTGCAAAAAGATAGTGACAAATTGAGGAGGATCCAGGCAAGGATTATACAGAGGTCAGAAAACATGAGCTCCTTTCAAATATTGAAAAGACTGCTTTTGCTTAGCCTCAAAAAGAGAAGATTAGAGGAAGGAAAATAGTCTCTCAAGCTATAAGGAGTTATTATAAAAAAGGACAGTGTTCCTTTGCTCTTCATGTCTACCAAAGGTAGAACAAGAAAAAAATCAGCTTAATTTGCAATAAATATTTATCTTAAGTATTAGGGAAGAAACAGAGCTATAAGATTGTGAAGCACTGGAACAGAGAGATTAGGGATGTTGTGAAACGGCCTTCATCAGAAGCCTTTGAGAATAGATTTGACAAATAGATGTCAAGGATGGACTAGATATATGTGCACTTTCTTCATTTGAGGAGGTGAACCAGATCAGTAGTTCCCAAAATAGGAAACAATCCCCCAGGGCTGGTGTGGTTGTAACTAGGCAGAGGGAGGTATGCTGCTGGAGAGTCACTGGGAACCGAGCAGAAAGGGCAGCTGGGAGGTGGGAGTTTGGTGCAGAAATGGAGCAAGGAAGGAACAAGGCTAGGCATCACAGATCGTGGGAGCAAAGGAAGCGTGGGGCTGCCAAAAGCTGCGGAGTGAAGCCATTGCCTCCCAGCCACCTGCTCTTTTGATCACGTCCCATTAGGAGGACCCTGCGGAGAGGTGGCAGCCTTACTTATCCAACCTCCTCACCCTGCTCCTGCTTTCTGCACTGCTCACTTCTTCCCCCGGATAGTCTTCTTGCTGCCTGCCATCTTTCGGTACTGTCTGCCATCATCTTCTCCCAAACGCATCTTTCTTGTTGGCTCCCCAGCTGGTCCCACCTGGACCTACCCTGCAAAACCGGCCTGTTGGAGAACTGCCGCACAGGAGTGCAAGAAATAAGAACAGAAATCCCTGTCAGTTCTGTATTTCTAGGATTATATCTTATGTGGCTCACCTCTGTGTTGTCTTAGATTTCTTTCTCTTGTAACTTTTTACTGTATTATGTGTTTTTCAAATAAACCTTCTAGGCTTTTTTACTATTAAGAATGTTGTAAGTCTAAAACACTAATGCACTTTTTGGTTGTTTTTTTTTCAACAACAGAACTTAATAAAGAAACAAGTGCTTCAAAGCCCCTGTGAGCCTCTTCCAAAGACACCAGTTCTAGATCCTTCCTGGTACAGTATTTGCTCTTAGTCCATAGTCCTTATTCCAATATGCTGATTTTCGCAAAATGTCGTTGGTATCAAAATTCAACCTGATTTTGACAGGCAATCGCACCACCTCTATTTTACTTTGTCCAAATAACAATACTTTTCCTGCTTATAAATGAAAAAATTCACACTTCCTTCAGATTTATTACTTGGTTTTCCAGTTTCAGAATTTAATTGCCTTTGATCATGTAATTGCTTTTAATTTACAGAAATAAGCCTTTGAGATAGAAACAAATTTATTAACCAGATGCCAAACCCAAATATAAAACATGTAGATATCAAAGTGTATATATAAACTTACAACATTTACTGGGTTTTTATTTGCTGTTTTTCATTATAGAGAATGCCTGCTTACTTACAGAGAAGCTGATAGATGTATAATGAGTACAGGAAGATCATTGAAGAGTCATGCAACAAAGTAGGAATTTTGGTAGGAATTTTGTCATTTAAATGGGAGCACAATGTTGCGGTACAAATATCTGAGAGCTCTAAGTTCTTTTAGGACTGAAGTGTGCCTTCAATATGTATTACATGCTTTTATCAAAAATAACTGGTGTCATTGAAATAAATACAAAAGAAAAAGCGTAATATAGAATAGAAAGTTTGCACTTTGTGCCCCTAATGCTTATTGTCTTCCAAAGTGTCAAGATCTTCCTGTTAAGATATTAAACATCCTTTATACCTACTGAATGAGAATCCAAGATGCTCAATACCTTGTAAGATCAGGTTCTAAATGCATCTGGAGAGTTTTCTTTAAATCGCAGATTATTGTCTCTTTCAGAAAAAATAAACTACAAGCTTGGTGCCTTATTCATAGGGCTATCAGTGATTTTAGCATCTGTGCTTAACAGTTGTGGTTCAACTGTAACTTGAATAAAATAGATCCAGCCTGGGTGGCACACTATGGTGCAATTTTGATCTAATCTATAACACAGGTTGGACCCAAAACACAACTAAGTTTGTTTAAAATCTGGTTGAGCACACTCATGAAGCTGTTGAAAGCCTGTACAATCAAAGCTTTTGAAATGCCATTGACAGTCTCAAGTGCAACATCAGTCTATAGGCACAGCTGAAACAACTATATTTAACAATGAAAGTGCATCTTGTAGAATACCTGTATGTCACATTTTCAAAATTGAACCCAAAATTCCCCTTTTAGCAAAGCCTGTGTTCATTCACACAATCAGGTAAACTAAAATTCTGCCTAGATTCTTTTTGGTAAATAATCTGAAGCACTGATTTTGGAGTGTGTGTGGAGAATTGTCTCCCATTTTGAGCTGATGAAATTCTTGACAGTGGTTTCCTCACATGACCGACCCACAGAAGTCTGACTCCTGTGGTCTTCACTGTCCTCAGAGGGCATTTTCCAGCTACCATCGCTGTTGGCCCAAAGAGATAGAGGACAGAAGATGGTGGTTATCACTTTGCAAAATATACGTAAAAGCAGGGTTTGGAACCTTTGAATTTTATTTAGGAAAATTCATGCAAACTTTCCTAATTTCATGTATTAGAAAACCTGTTCTTTCAAACTATGCTTTTCAAACAAAGCTTTATGAATCCCAATAGTCAACCATTTCTTTCTTTAAACGGAGGTTTCCAGATTCGGAGTTTGAAGCAAGGTCCATTAGACCTGTAATCAGTTTTTATGACAGTCTTTGCAAAAGCAATAACTTTTGCCATAGTAATAACTCAATTCACTGGTTTTCTTCAGGATTGCAATTTAAGTAACTGGTTGACATGTGACAATAGGATTTCTCCCTGTTAAGGTATGGTAAAAATGTATCATTATTATCATTAACTTGCTCTTATTAGACCATTTTTGATCAAGATGCTGTGTACATGCAATGTAAATACAAATACCTCAATAATTTTCTTTTACTTAGAGGTCTGTATCATCTGAACACCAAGCTTATTACAGCAATGTTCATTTAGAATGTTTTTACAAGGCTGAAAAGTTGTATAGGAATGTTCCTACATGCAATTATGCACATAAGCATGCAAATCTCTTTACTGAGTGTTAAAAAGAGGCAAACATTTTATGAAAACCAGGAAGAGAAACAGGACCATGATTTAAATATAAATAATAACAGTATCCAGTTTACCCTTGTATTTTAATGCTATTGATATGAAATACAAAAAACATTATAAAAACAGCACAATTTCACAAATAATATCTGAAGATCACAGTAATCTGCAAACTCTCCTAATCTTGATAAGTATAGCAGGACTGCTTGTAAGAGATCGCTGGTTTAGATATTTGGAATTTCTTTTATCAGAATATTGTTGAAAGAAATGGCATATTTTAATTTATCCTTCATAGTAAAAAAAAATATAAATAACATAAACTAAGCAGACATTCTAGAAAAGACGATTATCAATTTTTCAAGGGCAAGTTTCTAAATACTTAAGGGTTTTGAACCTCACGTACATTTCTGCAGTAACTGAACATTCTGTGTATGTGTCCCAAAAGTTATTACGCAGTTACATTAAATAGCATTCGTGATCATCACTATTTTTTGCCAATCTGCACTCATTACTAAGTGATAACTTTTGTATGCTTGTGAAAAAATGGCCACAAATTAATCCTCTAGAGCATTAACTCTCCCATACTTTCAACAATACTTTTTAGTCCTAAAGCTTTTAATAAAAATAAGGGGACTTTTGTCATCCTATAATAATGTAAATGCAAGTTGTGTTCTTCAGGGTCAGGAAGCTTCAGCAGAAAATTATGTTTATTGAGCTAAATGTACCTGCTTCCCATCCCAGTAATGATTGGTCTGACGAGTAACTATCTGTCTGGCAGAATGCAGGTGTTGTTCTGCTCCTTGCAGACTTTTTCAGCAGGAAAACGAAGGCTCTGCTTTCCCCTTCAAATTAATGGGGCAAGGAGGTTGGGCAGAAGGTTGTTCCATACATTATACTTTGAACAGGATCCTGGAATAAACCTCTCAGCTGTCAAAAGCAGTCAGAGTTCCATGGGTCACGGGCAGGCCTCGGTGAAATGCCTCGCATGATCCAGCTGAAAGCAGAGTGCTCACTGGTACTTGGCTGCAGTGTCAACTCCGTATTTTTTAGAAGAAAAATCACCACTTACTGAATTACCAGCATTTCTTCCAACATCACTATTCTTTGGTGATCTTTTGCCAGACGTGGTCCTGCTCATCAGATCTCCTGAGATCAGAGCTCAAATTAGTATAATGGAACTTCTGTACTTTGTCTCTTTATGTGAGAGATGTGCTCTAATTTCTTTAAGGAGCTCCTCATATGGAACAGAATTATTCTCCCCTCTGTCTGGTTCATTACCGTTGTAATCCTTCCTGCAAGTTTTTTCCAGAAAGCCTCTAATCCCCTGACCCTTAAGACTTTGCAATCAGAAAGGAGGACTCATGAGAGAGTATGAATTGCAGTTGCAAGTTTTTCTGTGCTCTGAGAAATTATAGGCATAGTTGACTTTAATGAAGTTAGGAAAGCAGGTAAATCACTTTAGCCTACAATGCCAGTTGTCTGTTTCAAAACAAAGACTCGTCAAACATATTATAGCAGATGAATCTCTGAATAGTTCTGAAGTGTAATATTGATGTCTCTCAAATCTACATCTTGTGGGTGCCTAAGGTATGCGAGACTGGCAAGTAAGACCGCTTTTTGAATAGTGTTTTAGCAGGTTTCACTGTGGATGTATCAGATGGTATTGACTAACAATTCATAACACAGGGGAAGGTTGTACCTCAGAAAGGATTCTGTTTATAATTATGAAAAGCATGTTTTCTGACCATTAATAGGGTATATCTTGTTAATTATGATGATATATAAGGTATTTCACCTGTGAAGCCATTTAGAAAATTAATGTTTGAGTCACATAAAGGTCATTGCCATTCTGGAAGGAATCCATTCATCTCGTAATAGGCCATCCGAATATAGACTAAGAAATACACTATATATAATTACCTAGAAATAGATGGAATAAATAAGATCAATGATAGGTATTACTAAAGCCACACTTCAGTTTCCTGCTAGGAAAAAGTAGGGTGTAACTGGAAGAAACAATAATACACATGTAAAAATGCAAGAAAAAGGTTAAAGCCTTAAGTAGTTATGTGAGATTCAGCTACTACACGAGGTGAGAACTCATCAGCCTTCAGAAGTGGTGTACATCAAGGACTTTGTCCTGAGATTCAGTCAGGTATTTCTGAAGACAGCTCCTACAAAGAAAAGAATGAGGATGATTTTTTTTTTTTTTTAAAAACTGTGTCTTGTTTGACAGCATAACTTCATAGTATCTCTATATTTGCCACACTTATGCTTACAAGTAGGTAGAATGTATGTGCTGTCTTTGAAGATAAACAAATAAATACCTTAATGAATATTTCCACGTGTGAGTCTTCTTTTAACACAGACGTATCACTGAAGAGTGATGCTGAGCATGAAGGAGCCCAGCAGCTATGATGGTAAAGCACATTGCCGGGAGTTTAACCGAAGGAGATAAACTTCTCTTCCTAAACTTTTAAGGTTTAGTTTTTAAAACTACAGAATAAAACTCCAGAATGGCTGTTGGTCAAGTGAGCTCTCAAGCCCATTGAGCAGAGGAGGAGAAAGAGAAAAAGGTGCAAGTGTGCCTTGAACGGAAAGCTTGCTGTTTAATCCTAGCTGATCCGTGGGCTGGACAAAGTGAGTCCCACATTCATACCCACTTGCTGCAATGCTGACTTGGAGGAATTAGTCTCAATAGGTGAGAAAGCAATTTAGTACCTAAAATCCCCTGTCCCCGTCCCTGCTGAATGAGTAGGTTTGTTTCACTGAGGTTAACAATGAAGTTACCTGCTTGTTTCATTACCACACGAAAGGCAGACAACTTTGCAACAAGAGCAGCTTTCGAGCACGGCTAACGTGGGTGAGATCTGAGGTGCTGGTGATGGCCCTACGTGAAGTCTCTGGGAGCTGAGAGTGTGCAGCCCCAGAAGAATTGCTCAGCTCCTTGTAGGACCACCGGGCGGGGGGGGGGGGGGGGAAGTCTCAAGGTGTCCCAGCAGCTCCCCATTCTCCAGCTCAGTTCTGCAGCTTGGCCACCTGCAATATGGGTAGACAGAAAACCGGGGGACAGCAGATTTTCAGTTAGCACATGAAAGACCCAGGGACTGGGAGCTTGAGCATCCTAGGAGGAGCAGCTGGGAGCGGCAATAGCTCCTGGCTCCCACTCAGCTCTGAACCCAGCTAGGACTGAGATCTCCTACCCCAGACAGACTGATGAGAGGTAGGCCTTGTCTCTGGGAGGCAGCTTCCTTCAACACCAGCTTTTGTAACTGGCACATTTAGCCCCCAGTTTGGGACATACATATCCATATACAGAGGTATATCACCTTTGAAAGGTTGCTACCTCCTCCACTGAGCTATTCTATCCCTGACAACACTGCTCCCTGCTCTTCCTGAACTCTTTCAGAAAACCTTGCCCCATCTGGCCACAAGTTCACCATTTATAATTGAAATGGCTTGAATCTGGACTTAACCACAGCAGTGCCTCTAAAAACGTCTTCAGCGAGCCCTCCCTGAAGCATGGTGGCCACTGTTATTTTCTCCTGTTTTCTTTCATAAGAGTTGTCTGCCTCCCGGCTCCTCAGCATCAGTTGGCTGAGAAAATTAGACACTCTCCCCTTCCACGTGAGTACCAGGAAATCAGTTTCCCTGGCATTGCTGTCTGCTTTCTGGGCAGACCAGGCTCACGCCAGGCTCACAGTACAGATTAAAACAAAATTTATTTATGATAAGGGAAGTTCAGGATTACCTGGCTTCTGTCTCCAGGCCCCACTCTCTCACAGCAGCCCCTTTAACTTTTACATTCTGAATTGCAATGAGCTTTCATGTCTGCTGAGCCCTGATACTCTCAGAGGAGCTCTGTGATATTAGAATATTTTGATGAATTAGAGCCTTTGCTTATACTTCGCCTCTCCAAGCCTCTGTTCTGGGAGAGCAATATCACCGATGCATTCACATTTTGCAGTGCATTTGGCAGAAATGGCTAAACAACTGCTTGAGATGGGGACAGTTAAGCAGAAAGGGGCGAGGATTTATGGCACTTTGAATTCTTCCTGTCACGCTGAAATCCAGCACTAGCATACACTGTTCCCGGGGGGGGCGGGGAGGGGTGCATCTGGCCTCGCCAGCAACAACAGAGTAGATCATGTGCGGAGAGCCAGCGGTGAGTGGACACCCGCGCAGGCTTGTAAAATGTAACTGCTCCTGTGCTGGTCGTATCAAGGCTCTAATGGCAGTCAGCAGCTCCATTATGTGGCAAATGCTTTTTTCTTTTTTTAAATGACGGCTGTAGGTCAGCCAAGTGGCTGTGTACGTACCATGCCACCGGAGCTTGGGGCTCTACAAAAGGAATACAATCAGTGTTGGCACTGCATACTCTGAATACCTAGGGGGGCAACACCACAAACAAGTCCTAGTGATGTGCCTGTAGGGGAAGTTCTCATGAGCCAGACAGTTGACAACCCTTGTGTGAAACCAGCCGGGACCAAGCCAGCTCCATCTCCTGAAACACAAACTTGCAGGCCAGCAAAGGTGACTCTGGCAGGGGCAGGAAAGATGTCAAGGATCAGAGGGAATATTTTAAGTGCAGTAGGAGCCAGTTAGACTGTAAGATGTTGGGACTAGGCACCATCTTTGTGATAACTTGTGCGTACCAGGCTTGGCACAGTAGTTGGGGACCGGGAGTGCTGTGCTGGCACAAGCTGCGCGCATGCACACACGCCAAACCGCCTCGGAGCAGGCGATGTTCAATCAGTGTTGCTGGTTGAGGTCACTCGTGTAAGTCATGTTCTACGTTTTTTTTTCCTCCTTCTTCCCCATTAGAAAACCTGCCTAGAAAATTACTTTCTGAGACCATCCATGCCAGAAAACTTGGTAGTTTATGCAAAGTAAATAAAACCCAGGCTGTGAAGGTGAGCGAAGTAAAAGAATAAAAAACCTAAACTAATATATTTGCAAAAAGTATGCTTGCCTTACTCACCCCCTCTGTTTCTCCCAGATCCCGCATCCCACTGTAGGGAGCTGCGGTATTTCCATCAGTGAGACAATGCACTTTCCCTTGAAAGCTGCTGGGTTTAATCTCACCATCAGATGGTGTGATTCATTTCTGCAGTCCCTGTTGTACATTTCTTAATATCAGACACGAGTGAAATATCTTCAGGACTGTGAGTGAGAGTGGAGTTAACTATTTTTTCAAAGGAAAAAGATGCTGGAAATATATAGTGGTCTTCATCAGCTGAAAGAGCCTGTGAAACCAAGGCCAGACTCCTGGGCTGCACATGATAAGCCTGTCACGGTATCGACTAAGTGAGCCAGAAAGAGGCTTTCACACCTCTAAAATAGAGCCAGTTCGCTTCAGCCGAATCCCAGGCGTAGTTCGGAGCATTTGGCCCAGCGTGCAGCTGCCTGGAGGTGGCCACATCTGGTGAGTAACAGCTACACCCCACAGAGAAGAGGACCCACGCCAGCTACAAGGCTGTGCTGCATGAATTCATCCTCCACAACATAGCAAAGCTTTCCTCTGCCTTTTGTAGTGCTACAGTGGCTTCACCAAGCTCTATGAATGGACAAAAAGTTTCATGTAGTAGTTCAGGTTTTCTCTCATCTTCTGTGAGACTAGCACATGTATATAGTCTGCTTTAAATACGGTCATCATAAGCGTTGTCTCAAATCATTGTATAGGTGAAGAAGTCCTCCTGAGAGCTGTGTTCAATGAAGACAGGCTGAAGCCCTTTTACTTTTTCCTCTGGTTTCTGAGACTTTGAAGTTTGTTCGGAGTGTACGCTAAAGCTCTTTCCTGCAACAGCTTTCCTGTAATGGAAGCTGCAATTGTCAGGTCATCTCTTGACTTCTGAGGCAAAGGCTTCAAAGCCTTCCCAGATATTGCAAGCTGAAGTAAAAATCTGCATGTGGTGGCCCTGAATTATGATGTGTCTTCACACCTTTGCTTCCTGATGATTGTACTCAGGTCTTTTGAATTTCTATCTGTAAATCATCTTCAACACCTTTGAAACACAAGTGTTCATATTGGTGCTATGAGCTGAAAAAGTTTATTTCGTAGTTTAAAGTGGTCCTGCCATCCTTAGCCGTCCTTTTGCACCCCTGCATAGTGATCACCCATTTGGGGGGGAAGTACTTTCCATGATTTTGTCTGTTTTGCCATGATCGATTCCTTGGTTAGGAGCTTGATCCTCTTTTCTCACCCTTTTCCACATGCAGCATTGGAGCATTAAAAAAAAAAAAAAAAAGATCTGTTGATCAGGTAGGTGGATATTCACACCAGAACTAAGTCAGAATCTCACCCCCCAGCAGAAAGGCTTTGGGTTGAACCCAAAGACAAATTACAGTAAAACTGAGATGTTGAGCCTGCTGTATTCCTTTCCCATTTGCACTTTCTTCCCCATTTTTCCTTGTACTCATTTGTTTCCTTCTTCCCCTTCATTCAAAGTCTCCCCTCTGTCTTCACAATTTTGTTTAACATTGGGTTCTACAGAAGCTCATTCACCTCACATCAACTGCCAAAAAGTTGGCATGTGCAGTTTCTTCTTTACAAGGAACCACTGCCTCTTTTCTCTGATTGTCTGAAACCGCTTACTAACCAAAGGTAAGTCATGTCTCCAAAATGATCGTGTGGTTGTTTACATCCCTAGGAAAAATGAAACTGTGCTGTACTGCTGAAAAGTGAGTAAACTCATTGGCTTTGTGCATATGAAAAGGGGGTAAGTTCTGTTTATCTGTGTTTATACTTGAATTCACAACTGTTTTCCCCAGTTTTCAGGTGTCAGCACCCTTTGAGATAGATAGCAGGATTTGCTCTGTATTACAATAGCCTGGGATTTTGGTCCATCTGCTTCGTAGTCTTCCTTCATTGTTAACCTTGTATGCCTGCCAAATGAAGACTTGATACAGATGAGAAGTAAAGATGATGAGCTATTTCTAATTAAACTTTGTTGCAAACAGCTGATTTGTAAAAGTTACATTACGCCCTCAAGAAAAACAAAGGTACTTAAGCCTAGGATATCACTGATCTCTGTACACCAACCTGCTGCTAAATGCCTTCCAAACTCTGCCCTTCAGAAACTTGGACCTTCATCTTCAGGCCTGGCTGTGGGGCACGCTAGCAGATCTGTATATTAGAGCAACCCAATCAGTTGTAAACTGGTAGTGCTTTTACCCAGTATCATCCACAACTACCTCCCCATTAATTCTCTCAGCCTGGAAGCACCCTGATGTCTCCTTAATAGGGGTTAGCATTATTTATAGCAATTTACAGGTGTGCTGCTAAAAGACAGAACTGTAAATCACCTCAAATGTTGTCCCATGATGAAGTGCCTCTACATTATTTAACAAATTGTCCCAACATGACTGAACGATGCACAATGGAAAAACTTGCCACAGAAATGTAATATTGAAAAGGGCACAATACTATGTATTTGGTTTAGATTTGTAATTGCAATTGATATTCTTCTGGCACTTTTGTACTCCAGGAGTATTTTCAGCTTCAGAAAAGTGGAGTAATTCTAACCTGGGGGTGTCAGCGGGGCAATGCGATGACTAAAACATGTGACACTGTTATACAGCTGGCATTGCAGAGGTATTTGGCACAAAAAAGACCAGGCTGCACGTGCACGTTTTAGTTACAGCTTACTGCCTAGAGTGTAAGGTAGCAACGTTGTTTTACAGTTTATGACAGTGATTCTGCCTCAGTAGAAAGAAGATTGAGGTGTGATGAAATGCCAGCCAGAAGTGCCTACAGATACCTCAACATAAAGAACTACACATGTTCTGAGATGTTGGTCTATCATATTTGGCTTTAATCTGAGCACAGTTCTTTCCCGGATCAAGGAAAGGCTTGTAATTTTGAAATGAGAGGAAAGGTGGAGCAGCATCCTCTTCCTAGAAAGCCTGGACTGAAAATGAACCACATTAATTGTTATATTGGGCCTTTCTCTTGTAATTGCAGGTGGCTTTCCTCTTTCAGATGTGCAGGGTACCATTATGTGGTAAACGGCTTCTGTTTTTAATTTACTTAACCAAGGACAGTTTAAAAAATTGTCATGCCTAAATCACACCCAGTTGAGAAGTTACTGGGTGAGTTCTGGCGCAAAAGCTAACAGAGCAGCCCAGCACCAGCAGCCAGGTCAGCTGCTGATTTCCTCTGGGCCAGAAAACTTGCTCGCAAACACTCATAGGCATATTTGGAAGGGCAAAGGAGGAAAGGAGGGATCTGGGGCGGCGAAGGAAGGGTCGGTGTCAGCGCTTCCTTCCCAGGGATTCTGGACTTGGAGGTGTATGAATCAAAGGGTCTTTTCTAAAGATGAGAACTGAATAGCCCTGGCAATGCCTCAGTTGCTTTTTAAGGAGCAACTTTTTTTCAGTTTAACTTTTTGAGTTTTCTCAGTTAAATCTTAACATCAGCCAGAGCTCTCTTAATGTGAAGTCCAAGACCTTCTAAAACTATTGGTGAGGATGTTAAAAATATTGCTACAGAAATGAAGCGCCCGTTTCCACGTGGGTAACGGGGTTGCTTGTGTTCACGCGTGTCCATGTGCAGGAGGACCCACTTAATTAAAGCCGGCCTCAGACAGCAGAGCTGCAGTCAGGCTGCTGCTGCCTTGGGAGGATGAGGACCGTTGCAACAGAAGTGGTCTGGGGGGCAGGAAAGGGGGAAGGAGGTACCCTGGGTGTCGAAATGTTCACCCGAGCAGCATCTCTTCTTCAGGTGGCTCAGTCACAGATGGGAGCCTGGCTTCTTCAGGAGGGCCTGAGGGACCACGCTCCACATGGCTGTCTCCGTCCATTTGCACCTCTGTCTGTGCCTCCCCCGGCCTCAAACTGGTTTAAAAACTGTTTAAAGCTCACTTCAGACCAGTGGAACAGATAGGGAAAGGGCTTAACTGTGAATATATCCCCACAGATTTTGTGCAGCGAAGCAGCTGACAGAGGGGCCAGACCCCATGTGCGTCCCACACGAGGGAAAAGGCAGAAAATCACACATGTACCAGAAAGCCTGCTGCAGGCAAGAGGTTTTATTAACGCTCCATCCTTGGAAAAAGCATCAGTTGGAGTTTGTGCCTTATTTGACACCAGAGAACCCAACCAAAAGACCCAAATCCGAGAGAAGTCAGCTTTCGCCATTCACTGCCGTACTCCTGAGGCCGAGCTTTAAAAACAACTGCTGTGCTGCTGCTGGGATCATAAACCACTTCTTGCTGTAGGTGAATGGGTGTTTCCTTGGGGATGTCATACTCTCAGTGTCCTGGGAGTAAGATATTCAAGGACATTACTGGTTCGGCTTTTTGGAGGTGCTGTCAGATGGGGCAGGGTTGGTCCCCTGGTCTAAGCGCTCTCCTAGGACTTGGGAGACTTCTTTACAGTTCCTCATCCATCCCAAACTTCTCTGTTTTCCAGTGCTGTAGGGTGGGGTAGCAGCACGTTCCTGCCTCCTTGGGGATGTTGTGGGGATAAGTATGCTAAATACCATGAGGCACTCTGATATTGCCAGAGGGAGGGGCGCAAGCGCCAAATTGCCATAAAGACCCAGAAAGAACTGTAAAACTCTAGAAAAAAAAATCCTTTAAAAAAACCAGCCAGTCCACTGGGACACAGTGTTAAATATACTGTCAGTCACCCCCAGTACAGTTTTCCCTTTTCTGCATGCGCTCTTCCACACATTGCCGCTGCTCTTGCAATTTGAGCCTGCGATGTGTATAAAACAGAACTATTGCAGCACACGCAAGCGTTGGAGTTTGGACCGTGTGTTTTCCTTCACGGAGCACCACTGCCTTGGCACTAGAAACCTTGTCAGTGATGTGTTTTGCAAAAATAAATAAATAAAGGAGCGAATGAAAATGTCATATACATAAATATGCCACAATAAGTTTAGTCTTTGGATCAAAGTGCTCAAAACGACACAGCTTTGAAACAGAAACGTAGGAATCAAAATTACACATCCCTGCGTATCAGCTCGGATGCCAGCTGTTTAACTGAGGCGTACATACCGTGGCTGATTAAATGAAAACATTTTAACAGCTGTCTAAAAAAGTAAAACCCTCTCCCCACCTTCCTAGGGGCTGCCTCATACACCATCCCCATGGGCTGCCCAGGAGAGCAGCCCCTTGGCTCCAGCCGGCGCCTGCCCCATCACCGCTCGTCGGCACACATGCGGGGGCCACCGGGCACACAGGGCTGCTCCGGGCTCCTCCGAAGGACGAGCGATAAGATCTTTGGCACGGTCTGGACCTCACCGAGTCCTGGTGCCATTGACTCGCAAACCTGCGTCTGGGCAAGAGCCCATCGGCCGGCTGGCTCTAATCCAGACTACTCAATGAGTTAAAAGTAATGCTGACTAATTCAGGGGGACAAAGCGGCTCAGCAGGTTGAGGGAAGAGGCGCTGGTTTTCATATCCAAGCCAAACACAGCCCGACCTCCCCAGCGGGGAAGAGGCTTTATGGAAGAGAAAAAGCTTTAGGTAAGTGGTGGGTGGTCTCTGGTGGCTGCATCGCTGCCAGTCTGCAGAACCAGCTGGGAACCCTTCTCCAGCCCCGGGGCCAAGCGGCACCGCGTGACTGCTAATTCCCCTCCTCTCTTCCCCTCCCTCCCCAAAACCGTGTGGGCACAACCAGAACTGCCCCTCTGGAGCAGATACTGTCCCCAGCCCATGGCCAAGCATTGCTTGGGAAGGCATTTATCAGCTCCAGCCAGCATGGCAGAGGCAGAGCCGTCTGTGGCCAGGCTGGTGCCCGCGTCCTGCTTCGTTTCCTGGTGTAGGCACAGCCGGGAGGTGCTGACCTGCAATGCTAGCCTGGGCTCGGGGGGGCTGTACTACGTGGCCTCCCAGGGTACCGTCCCCTCGGCTATCCTGGGAGGACGGTGTTACTCTTCTTGTAGTACAGGTGTTGCCACAAGCCCCAGCACTGGATTTTAACAGCATCCTCAGCAGGGCCGGCAGCAATCGCACAGCCTGAGCTGCATCCCCCCTCTCCGAGCGCAACTGCCCCAGCCATGGGAGGTGAGTGTTTCCCCAGCCTTCCTAAGAAGACAAGGGATCAACCTGGGCAGAGAGGCAGGGACCGGACATGTCGCCTGCCCACCATCCCCAGCCTGCTGCTGACATCCACCTTGTGTCCGCCTATTGATGGAAGCTAAAACAAAGAGTGGTTTAAATTGCAATCAGGTGGGAGGGCAACAGGGAGCAGGCAGCCACCCCTGCCATCACTGGTGAGCTGCAGTAATTAGCAAGGGGATCCTAGCTGGGCTTCCACAGCAGCAATGCCCCTTCTCTGTGAGGAAGGGCCAGCAGGAAAGGTTTGTGGGCATCTTCACATAGGGTATTTAAATACAAGAAACTTGGGAGAGTTATGTATCAAGGCACCGGGCATGTCCATTCACAGTCAATTTGAAAGATGCTGCGGTTTAAGAATGTATTCTTAAAGAATCTATTTCTAAAATGAAGAGCAATCAGGAAAGAAATTTTACAACTCAGGATGTAAAAACAATTTCAAAAGGTGACATCTTTTGCTTTTTTTTTGTATAGCATCTGGTGGGTGGGTGGGTGTTTGTGTGCACCTGTGGGATGGAGGCTTTTATTATGCTAACGTTTGCACAAGTCCTCCTCATCACATTCTTCTTTGGCCCACGGACTTCATGTTGCTGGCCGGCAGACTTTGCCACGTGTGTTGCTGCCAGAAACCCCCCCACAAGAGTCACAGCCATTACCGAGGTGGGAATGGGACCTGTACACAGCTCATTCCCTGCTGCACATCCACCAGTTCTGCCTACAAAATCAGGCAAGAAACTGAACTGCTTTTCACTTGCTTAAAAGCTGTAACCACTGCTGCCATAAAATATTGTCATTGTCATAACATGAGACTTTTCCATGGCCTTCCCTCCTCATCTGGCATAGGCTGACTTGCCCAGCTATGTTTGATACGATGTTTTTTAATGGCTTTGTTAAACACAGACAAAGCTATCTCCCCATAAAATGCCCCCCAAAAAACATATCTTCTCAATGTTAAGTTTATCCCACCTACTTCCATAGCTTTCCCTCCAAAATAATGTGGTGCCACAAGTAAGAGAAAAGCTACAAGGGTTTCGAGTGAGCAGATGGGTAAGAAAGGGCTTTCCACCATGCAACGAGCCCTTCTCAAATCCAGCAGGCCACGCACGTGTGCCCACACGCACCCTGAGAGGACTCGGTCCCCAAATGCCACATGTAAACAGGCAACGAAAACACATGCCAGCCACGTGCATGGCAATGTGCCACTATGCTACATCTCCTGTATGTTGCTTGGTGGCAATAACTATGAGCACATCTGCAAGTACGATTCAACATGTCAACCTCGGGCCTTCTGGCAGCTCTCTGTGCCTCGTGTTTTTGCCTACCTGGGGTGATGCTTTCACTCGTCGTCCTGAAGGGATTTTTCTCTTCCTCTGCCCAGAGAGCATCTGGGACCAGTATAGCGGCAGTGGCTCTAGGAGAGGGCTCACGTTGCTGGCAATGATCCTGTGATCTGCAGAAGACATGTCCAGGTCTTCAGGAGCAGCCCTCTTTCATGTGGGGGCCAGGGCTGCATGGGCCCACCGCACAGATGGGGCCCCCCCCCCGGACTCGCTACCTGAGAGGTGGGGAGGGCCCTGTGGCTGCTTAGGCATCGCGCTCCTGGCTGGAGAGGAGATAAATGTTCCCACGGGTGTCAGTGTGTCCCTGGGACGGTGCGGTGAGGTGAATACCCCTTCGATACAGGCCTGTGTGGAAAGCTGGTTAGAGCCCCTGGGGGGGGAGTTGTGCCGGGGGTTTGTCGGGCTGCAGCTGGGTTTGAAAGGCTGCTGATACCTGCACCCGCCCCCCCCTCTGCAGCCCCCTCTGCCCTGGCCTCTGACCCTTACGCTCTCGGGGGGGCAGGGGGGGGTTCCGGGAGCAAAGGGACCTGTCGGATGCGTGGTGGGAGTCCCCTCCCGCAGGGGGGAATTGCCGGCGCCCTCCCCACCGCGGCCCGAGAGCCGCCGGGGCAGCGGGCGCCCCTCCCCGGGGCCTCGGGGCGGGGGTGCTGCGGGGCTCCGCGTCCCTTCCCGGGGGGGGGGGGGGGGGCTGGCCCCGCCGCACGGCTGTCACCGCCGCCTCCTCCCCGTTATTTACATCCGTCTTTAGCAGTCTAATTACCCGCTTTATTGCTTTCGCCCGGGGGAAGCCCGGGGACGGCGGCGCAGGGGAGGACCCTCCCCGCAAGCCCCCACCGCCCTCCGCTCCGCTTCGCACCGCCCGGGGGGGGGGGGGGCCGGGACTTCCCTCTCCCCGCCCGGTTTTCAGCAGCAGGATTTCGGGCGGGCAGGGGCGGAGCAGGTCCCGGGAGGAGGCCGAGACCCGCCGCCGCGCAGGGCCGGGGGGCCGAGGGATCCCCCCCGGGGGGGGGGGAGCCGGCGGGGCGCTCCCCGGCAGCCCGCCCTCACGGGGCGGCTTCGTCGTGTCGCACCGACGCGATCTGCACCAGCGGAGGGAAAAAAAAAAAAAAAAAAGACAGAATAGATGGCTTTTCAGATAAGCAGCGGAGGTAATTTATTGGCCTTTATGCTCTTCCGATGGAGTGGGGGAGAGACGGCGGAATCGCGTCTGCACATCATTAAGCGGCTTTACACCGCCTCAGCCAAAAGAGGTTCCCCCCGCTGCCGGGGGATGCCCCGCGCCCCAGCCCGAGCACGGAGGCCAGCCCCGGGCCGCCCCCGGCCGGGGCCCGACGCCATGGTGAGGGGCCGTCGCGCCAAGGTGCCGCTCCCGCAAGCCCCGGGGGGAGCCCCAGCCTCTCCCCGCTCATCCAGGTTCTCCGCGGCGCACTCGCTCTTCCAAACTCATCTAAATTACATCAATAACAGAGCGCACTCTTTAATGAGCTCTCAACTTTAAAGACTTGAAGGATATTAACAAGCCGCTTGACAAATGGTGCTTAGAAGCACATTAAAGACGCTGCTAATGGAGCGCATAATGACGGCTAATTTTCGATCAGATATAAATTAGAGCCCCAACAGTTATTTGCCTTAAGGACTTTATGTAAATGATCCTGTTCTGTATAAACGGGGAGGCGAGGCGAGGCGAGCCCCGCCGCGCTGCTGAGCGGTGCCGCAGCCGGACGGGCCGCGCAGACCCCGGCCCCTCCCGCCGCGGAAACACCGCGGAGCGCCGCGCCTGCTCCTGCCCCCCCCGCCCCCCCCCCGTGCCCGGCGGCCAAGCGGGTTTGCTGGGGGGGGTGGGGGGGGGGGGAGGAGGCCGAAGGCTCATCCCGCTCCGGGGCTGCTTGCGGAGGGGAGGGGGCGGCTGTCCCCGCCGGGCTTGGGGCCGCCCCAGCCCTCCCCCCCCCCCCGGCCGGGCAGCGCTGCGCCCCGCGGGCTCCGCGGCCGCGGAGGGCTGGGGCAGGGCCGAGGCGGGGGCCCAGCTGCGAAGCCGGCTCCTGCAGACACACACGCTCCCGGGGCTGGCCCAGCTGCCGCCCGGCGCTCCTGCAAGCGCCTTTTTTCTTCCTCCGTTGTTTCGGTTTGGGGGTTGCGTTGAGTTTAGGGGCGGGTTGGTTGTTTTTTCTTTTTTTTTTTTTCTTACTTTTAATTTTTTTTTTTTTTTTTTTTTTGGCAACAAGTGCCAGCTGGGGGCCCGGCCCCGGGACAGGGAAGGCGTAACCCACTCCGACAGAGAGGCCGCGGGTCCCGCCCGCCGGCAGCCCCCGGCCCTGCCCGGCCTCCGGGCTGCCTCCGGCACGGAGGAGCCGTGGGAGCAGGTCGGCAACGCCCCCGCCGCGGGAAGGGGGTCCCGGCTGCCTGTGGGAACCCGCCGAATTTTCTCGGGGAGTTTTTGCCTGGTGGGTTGGGATTTTTTTTTTTTTTATTTTTCTTTCCTCCCCGCCCCGCTTCCTTGCGGGGTGGCCTCCTCCCTCCAAAAACCGCGTTTACCTTTGCGGGGCGCGCCGAGCCGCAGCCGTGCAGCAGGTTCCGGGGGTCTCACCTGCCAAAACAACAATAACAATAAAGGGGGGAGGGGACCGTTGTCCCTCCGTGTCCCGTGTCCCCCCGGGTTACCACGCCGGGACCACAAACCAACCGGGCTGCCCTGGGAGCAGGTCTGCCACAGCCGCGCTGAGGGGGGGGAACGCGCCGGCCGGGTCCCCCACCCCCGCCCTGAGAGGGCATTTGGAGAGAAAAAACGGCGACAGTCCCCCCCCCCCCCCGCCCCCATCCTTCCCTGCTCAGAGACCCGCGGGCCGGAGAGCGCTGCCGCCCGCCGGCCTCGGCCCCGCCGGGGCGAGAAGGGGCGCGGGATTTGCGCGGGCGCGGAGGGCCCCACCGGCGGCCGTACTCACCCGGGCGGCCCCGGGGCTGCGCCTCCTGCTCCGCGCTGGCTGCCCCGATCCATCGATTTATTCCTGGAAAAACGCGGCGCATTCTTATAGCAGCTACGAGCAATTAATATTGCATTAACCCTATTTTAAAAAAAAAAGGGAAAGGGAAAAATCCGCACCCTATCAAAGCCATCTATTATTAACGCGAGGGTAATTGGAGACCCGAGACGTGGGTGTATGCGTGTCGTGGGGCAAGGCAGGTGAACACAGGCGTGACAGTGTGGCAGGAAGGAAGGGGAGCCGGGGCTGGCTAATATTTAATTTCAGGTCTGTGGTTTTCTAATTCGAGATTAAAAGCAGTCACGTCTTTGAAGCCAGACACTTGGTGTAAATGTACAGTTAAAATATTCTATTCCACAGTCCCCAGACAGAGCTCTGCTACTCCCAGGCTTCATTAAATTTTAATTATCATCCCAGACTGGAGCAAGGGAAGAGGGGGAAGACTGTCCACCTAATTGCAATTGATAAAGGCAAAGAAGCCTAGATCTTTTTCCTCGCCGTGCACGCCCAGCAGTTGTTGTTGTTGTTGTTGTTGTTGTTGTTGTTTTAATGCGGGCAAAGCCCGGCGAGGGCAGCGTGAGCGTCTCCACCTATAGATCTGCTGTTTACAAAAGATGCACGTGAAGGAAAGCCGGAAAGTGATGTTATAGATGGGTGTTGGGGCGGGGGGGGGGGGGGGGGGAGAACATTAGCTCTTGGAGAGATCTGGCGAAAGATCAACGGAGGAGACAAGGACCCTCATTAGGGCTCGGCAGCTTATTGTTTCCCAAAACAAAGCGCTCCCGTGCCTCAGCCCTTCCCGGCCGGGGCAGCGGTGCCGAGCGGCAGCAGAGGGGATGCTCGGGTGCCCGCCCCGGGTCTCTCGGAGCCCAGACGCCTCTGCCCCCCCGCGCCCCCCCGGCTCTTTCGTGCCTTTTCGTTTGTTAATAATCTGCATGTGTGGGACAGACAGGTACTGGGAGAAGTCCACTAATTGCCCCAGGTTTTTAATTTGGGAAACTAGAGAGCGGTCTATCTCCAGGCAGTAAAAGGTAAAAAATAAAACCCACCGCGTTTGCTTTCTAAGCAGCTTCCTATTATCACATCGCCACTTAATTTTATTTCCATTCTCTCCAAGTTAAATAGAAAGCCGAGCTCACAGGGGAGCTGCCATGTGCCTACAGACTGGGGATGTCAAGCAGAGAGACTCACTGTGCAAAGTTAATTTCAATTCCCGAGGAGGATTTCACATTCTCGCTCGCTCTGACCCACAGTAATTAGCTGAGATAACTAATGATTACTTACTTATTCCTTGTAATTATCTGGATTTAATAATTCGCTGTGTAATTTATTAATTCGCCCGTAATAGCCTTTAAGTGAATGGCTCATTTAAGAGGGCGAAGCGGCAGTTCAGGGGCTGTTCGCCGCCTGCGCCTCCTGATGTTTTTGGGGGGCTCGCTGCTGCTTTCAGGGGTCCACTGGCCCCTGCCCCCTCCGGGCTGGCTCACCCCGACCCGCCGCTTTCCGCCGCCTCTCTGCCCCCCCCCCCCCCCCCCCCGCTTCTTAAAACGACCCCCGCGCCCGCGGAGCTTGCGCGGCAGCCCAGCCCGCGGCGGGGCGGGGGCAGGGAGGCATTTCCCCGCGGCGCGGGGGGGTGGTCTCGGCGGGGGCCGCGCAGGGCCGCGCAGGGGGGCGCGGGCTCCGCGCAAGGACAGGGCCATCCCCTTCCCAAAAAGCTGCCCTGCGCCTGCAGCCCCGGCAGCGGCTGGAGGAGAAGACAAGCCACGCTGCGCGCCCGCGGGAGCCCTGCGCGCCCGCGGGATTGTACAGTACCGTTGCGGTAGCAATGACGGTAACGACAGCGACAAGCGCTGGCCGTGCCGGGGCCGCGGAGGGCCGGGGGGGGGACCGCGCCGCTGCCGGCCGGGCCGGGGGAGACGATGCGCTGCCTCCGCGCCCGCGGAGCCACCGCCCCGGCCGTGCCAGCAGGCCGGCACCCTCGGAGTGCCCGGGCGGCTTTGAAGATGCAGCTGGAGCTGGTGGCTGGGCGGAAATATGAATATTTAATAGCGGTTCGTGTATGATCTCCTCTCCCCCCTCCCCGCCCGCCGCCGTCGGGTTTCCCCGGCTTTTGTGAGCGCCACGCGGGGAAATTACTTTTTTCTTCCCCCCCTCCTCTTTTTTTTTTTAATTTTTTTGCGCGTGTGCGTGCGTGGCACCTTTGACTCCCCCGCGCCGGGAGGCAGAGCGGCTCGGGTAGCGGGGGCTCGACGGGGGCACCCCGCCCTCCACTACCACCCCCCACCCCCCCCCCCCCCCCGCCGCACAATCACAGCCACGCACACGGTCACCCGCGACAGCCGCTGGGCGGGCGGGGCGGGGCGCGGAGGGGCGCGGAGCTGTCCGTGGTGCTGCCGCCGGCAGCCCCGGCACCCCCCGGGCCGCCCCCCCCCCCCCCGGCCGCCGCTCGGAGGCCGCCGCTGCGGGCGGGCAGGGGGGTGCAAAACCCTCCGCTGGCCGCGGGGTTTGAGCGAATCCCGCGACCCGGAGGCGGCGTTGAGCTCGGGCAGAGGCTGCGGTGGAAAACAAGAAGCAGCAAACGCGCTTTGCCAATGAAACGTTAAAATCCTTTTTTCTTTTTTTTTAATGAAAGACGGTTTAACAACATTTAAAAATAACTTAGTACATTAGTAGAATAAATAAACCTCCTATTAACCAAAAAAAAACCCCCAAAAGAAACCAACCCAAAAAACAAAAAACAAAAACCAAAAACCAACGAAATCGGGTCATATACAGAACTTAAGACTTCGAACAGTCTCGGATAGAACAGCGATACAGCGGAATCTGTAAGAATATATCTATATGTGCGTCAACGCCAATGAAATATTTACAATACATACAGGTACCCAACCGAGCACCCTCGTTTTATTGTTGTTGTTCCAAAAGAAATGTACCAAACCATTCGTGAATTTACAAGCAGTGCAGCCTCGCTCGCTCGCTCCCTTTCCTACAAATTTAAATTTGGCTTTTCTACAAACAGACCTCCAAAAGGGACTTTGCTCCGTGGAAAAGTATTGCAGTTAAAGGTAATAAATAACCGACCGACCGACCAAATAAATAAATAAATAAACAAACAATCGGATAGATAGATAGATAGATAGATAGATAGATAGATAGATAGATAAAAAACCGAGCCGGTCTGACTACCGTCGCGATACAGCTTTGAAATCGAGAAAGACGGATATTGTGCTGGCAAGAAACCCGAAGCGACAAACATATCCCCCCCCAACCCCCCCCCCCCCCCCCCCGCTGTCACCTACGCGGCCACGTCCTTTCTCGCTTCGGGAGCAGCGTGTGGTGGGGACAATATGGGAATCCCCATTAAATATGTAACGCGGCAAACAAATACCTCGGACAGTGAATCAGGCTACACAAATAATGTAGGACATCTACTATAGGGTGCCGACGCCGTACGAATAAGAATACTCGCCAGAGAAATACTTTAGGTTCCGGTGACAATTTACAGATGGCCGAAAGGGACGTTCAGAAGAAGAAGAGAAAAGCTCACGTTCATAAATCCTACCAACACAAAATATTTGATTCTCACTATCTTTTTTTTTTTTTACTTTTATCAAGACTTAGATTAAAGAGGTGTAATTAATTAGAATGAGCACAAAATGAAGTTGCTAGAGAGATAAATTAATAATTTACAAGGGGTTGTTTGGCAGTAATCTAATAATAGCTTTTGAAGACCAGTGAACACAGCAGGATCAGCTCTTTCCCTAAGCGTTATAACTTCAGAGAAGGAAAAGGATAATAACCACAGTAAAAATATATATATATTTATATATTTATAATACGCAGTGTAAATGCAGAAAAACCTGCCATCTGTTTTTTTTTTTAAATCATTATTATTATTATTTAAATCAAAATACTTTTGAGACGTCTCTCGCGGCGCAAGCCTCAACTCTAGATTCAAGTTTGGGTCCCGAGAAAACCATGGCACTGCGGACACGCCGCTGCGAAGGGCACCTTTCGCGCTTGCACCCAGGCGAGGTCTGTTAAGAATAAAAACCAGCGGTACTTGCCGGGGCGGGTCCGGGCGGCGGCTCCGCGGGGAAGTTCCCCCCGAAAGTTGGGCGCGGGGCGGGCGGTGGGGTGGGCTGGGGGCGGTGGGGTGGTTTTGTTTTGTTTGGGGTTTTTTTTCCTCCTTTCCTTTTTTTTCTTTTTTTTTTTTTGATGTCGTTTATTTAATTTTTTTTTTTTTTTTGAGGATGCTGCTGCTGCTGCTGTCGATTCTCCTCCGCTGCCGGCTCAGATGCCGGCCGAGTACTTCATGCGCTTCTGCTTCTGGCGCTGGTTGCAGAACCAGACGCGGACCACGTTCTTCTTGAGGTCCAGCTTCTCGGCGATGGCGGCGATCTTCTCGGAGGAGGGCCGGGGCTGGAGGGCGAAGTAGGCCTCCAGCGAGCGCTTCTCGGGGGCGGCGATGGAGGTCCGCTTGCGCTTCTTCTCCGCGCCGCTGAAGAGCTCGGGCTTGGCCAGCTTCTCGCGGTGGGACTTCTCGGCCTCCTCCAGCCAGGCCTGCAGGATGGGCTTGAGGGCGATCATGTTGTTGTGGGAAAGGGTGAGGGACTCGAAGCGGCAGATGGTGCTCTGGCTGAGGGACCCCACCCCCGGGATCTTCAGGTTGGCCAGCGCCGAGCCCACGTCGGCCTGGGTCACCCCCAGCTTGATGCGGCGCTGCTTGAAGCGCTCGGCGAAGGCCTCCAAGTCGCGGGGATCGGCGTCCACGTCGCTCATGCAGCCCATGTGGGCCGGCAGCCCGTGGGCGTGGGCCATGCCCAGCGCCGCCGGGTGCATGGGGTTCATGCCGGCCATGTGGGGAGCGTGGCCCGGCGTGGAGACCACCGCGCCGTCGGGGGCCGCCATGGCCCCCAGCGCCAGCCCCGGCGTCAGGTGCTCCAAGAGTTCCCCCTCCAGCGCCTGGTGGGGCTGGTGGTGGTGGTGGTGGTGGTGGTGGTGGTGGTGGTGGGTGCCCGACAGGGCGGACGGGTGGGAGATGGGCACCGAGGAGGAGGAGGCGGCCGAGGTGCAGGGGATGGTGTTCATGGTGTGGTAGGTGGCGTCCGGCTTGAAGGGGCTGTGGTGCGGCGGGTGGTGGTGGTGGCTCTTGCTCGGGGAGACGATGTCCACCGCTGCCAGGGCTTCGGCGCGGGCCAGCAGGCTCTCGTCCAGACCGCCGAATATATTGCTCTGCAATTGCAAATAGAAGGCACACATAACGCTCAGCAGGGAATTCGCCTCCCCGCGCACTCCGCCGTGCCACTAAAACCTTCCCAGCATGTTAAAAGAGAAATCCTGGAGAAGGAGGAGGGGGGGGGGGGAGCGGAGCGGGGCGGGGGGGGGGGGAGAGGAGAAGCGGGAGCGAGCGGGGCGAGGGAGCGGGCGCGGCGCGCAGCCGCTCGCACGGAGGCAGCCGGCGGCGGGCGGACGGACGGACGGACGGACGGACACACGCACCAGCCGCGCGCAGCATCCCAGGTCATAAAAATTAATACGGGCGGCAAAAGCCGCCGCATGCATAAGTTGGGCGAGCGCCCGGCGGCGCCGGGTGATTTGCTGCGCGGCCATGAAAAAATCATCAGGCGGATCCGGGGGGCCGCCGAGGGGCTCCCCTTAAAGCGGGGCGGCGGGCGGCGGGCACCTACCGGAGGGGCGGGCAGGCAGGCCCGCCGCATCGCCTCCGCGCCGCCGCCGCCGGGGCCGGAGCCCGAGCCGGAGCCGGAGCCGCCGCTGCCGGGGCCGGAGCCGGAGCCGGGGCCGGAGCCGGAGCCGGTGCCGCGTCCGGCGGAGCCGCCGGTGCCGGTGCTGCTGGGGGAGCTGGCGGCGGGGGCGGCGGCGCCGGCGGAGGGGCAGGGCGAGGCGGTGTGCAGGGCCGAGTACTTGGTTTCGTGGAGGCCGCCGCCGCCGCCGCCGTGGGGGAGGCCGAAGGGCTGCTTGCTGCTCAGGGACATCATCATGGTGCTCGCCGCCGCCGCGGCCCGGCCCGCCGGCAGGCGGCCGCCGGAGGAGGGCAGGGGCGCGGGGGCCGGGGGCCCGGACCCCCCGGAAAAGCCACAGGAGCCCCGGCCCCCCCCCCCGCCCCTCGCCCCCACCCCTCAGAAAAAAAAAAAAAAAAATCAATCAATCAATCGATCAATCCCACTCGCCCCCCAGCCGGCTGCCCGAGCCCCGGCGGGGAGGAGGACGCGGCCGGGAAAGGAGGCTCCGGCGAGCCGGGGATGCGCGGGGGATGCGCGGGGGATGCGCGGGCTGCCTCCCGCCCGCCCGCCCGCCCGCCCGCCCTCCGCCCGGGCGCTCGCCGCCGTCCGCCGCCGCCGCCTCCGCTCCGGCGCCGGCCCTCGCCTCTCGCGAAGTGCCCTCCCCGCCGCCGCGCCGGTGGGTTTTACTCTCTCCCCTCCCTCCCCTCCCCTCTCGCCTGTCACTACAGCCCAACTCCTCGGGAAGGGCCCTCCGCGCCTGCCTCCTCGGCCCCGGCCCCCTCCTCCGCCGCTCCCTGCCCGCCCCCCGCCGCCCCCGCGCCCACGCCCACGCGTGCTCCCACACTCACCGCCGCGCCGCGCCCCGCCGCCTCCCAGAAAGGGGAGGGAAAAAGCCAAAAAAGAAAAAAAAAAAAAGGTGGGGGGGAGCGGCCACCTCGCCGCCTCACATCCACCCTCCATTAAAAAAAAAAAAAAAAGGGGGGGGGGGAGAAGAGAAAAGTCCCAGCCGGGCTCACACCGAGCCCACGGCCAAAGAGTGTCCCGGGCGCTGCCCTGGCACTGCTCGCCGCTCCGGCGGGGGCGGCGGGGGGCGCTGGCCGCTGCGCGGGGGCCGCGGAGGGAAATGCAGGGAGCGGCGGCCGGGGTCTGTGTGTCGTGTCGTGTGTCCCCCCCCCGGCGTCCCCCACCGGCGGGGAGCCGGAGGGATCCTCCTGCAAAAGCGCACCGCTGTCCCGCCAACGTCCCCCTGCCGCTCTCTTCGAAAAAGAAGAAAAGAATAAAAAAAAAAAAAAGAGGGAGAAAAGAAATCGTGCAAAGTCAGTTTTACTGAAGGTGGCCGGGTTTATTTCCATGAATTTCACTTTTCAGCAGGAAGGTTAAAATAAGTGCTTAGGTGTTTAATTTCTCACCTAAACAGCAGACTTGGTAATTTTAAGGGAAATAAAAAAAATTACATTGTATCAGCTCTCACTGTCGCCAGCTCGGAGAAATGAAATAAATCAAAGTTAAAAGCTTGAGTATCATTTAATTATGGTGCGAATAGCGCTTGGAAAGAAGTAGAACAACATCTCTAAACAAATTATGGCCGGGCCAGGAAGGAATTATTAGATTGAAATTTCATTTAGGCTCGGGAGACACAGCGCTTCAATATGTAATCTGTTATGCCTCATCTGATTTGTATGCTTAATTCAGCTTGACGAATTTATTAGTTTTCATAATAGTAAAAAAATTGAGCAGCACTATGGGCTAATGCATTGTGTGTACTATAAATTGTATGTCACCGTTGAAAGGCTGAAGTCTATAGAAATCTTTTATTAATGACAACATAGGAAAGAGGATTTTCTTGCAAGCCTTTAAGGAGTTCATGCCAAACCTCCGCGCTTCGTGTCTCGGTAGGCTATTAACATATCGTCATACTAATTAGGCTACTTCATGAGTGATATAATTTCAAACTTTAAATTATGTTCTAATTAACGAGGGTTGTCCAATTTGCTTAATCTTCAAAAAGCTTTTGGCTTGTCTAATTAGTCGAAAGCATCGAGCATCTCCAACGCCCAAGAAAAAGCCATCGATAACATTTTGCGTGTTTTCAGCAGAGCCCGGGCAGAGCCCACGCGGGGCGCGGCCCGCCGGTGGCGGGCAGCGGCTGCCGGGGAGGCAGGCGGCCGTCCCCCGCCGCCTCCCCTCCCCGGAGCCCCGGGCCGCTCCCCCCCGCCCCCCGGCAGCGGCCGCAACGCTTCGCGCTTCAGCACGGGCGTGCCAGGAGGTGTGCGGGCAACTGAGGAACGTCTCCCGCTTTCCGGGGAAAGGAAAAAAAAAAAAGAAAAAAAAAAAAAAAAGGAGAATACCTCGTCAGCGCTGGGAAGTCCGAGGGCAGCCAGCCTACCGGGTCCGCGGAGCCGGGGAAGGGGCTTTGCCCGCCCGGCTCTCCGGCTGAACTTTGGCGGAGAGGAGGGCGAGGAGAAAAACCTCTCCACGCTATACATTTAACCCCTCCCGCACTGAGTTTAATTACTCGCAATAGTTGGTCTAATGTATGCTGTCACACGGGAGAACTGAGAATGCATATCGTTAATATGAATTAATCTTGATTTTAATAGCAACTGACAACCGATCTCCAAAACGCTGAGCGCTTATCACCGCTCCGAACGGCGGCCACGGGGCCGCAGCCGGGTGCGGAGCAAGGCGGCCGGAGGAGCCGGGCAAACTTTCCCCGCTGCCGGGCCCGGGGGCTGACCGGGGCCCGGGGGTCCCGGCGGGGCCGCGCCTGCCGGTGGCTCTCCGCGCTGCAGGGACGCGCCGCTGTACCGCGCTGCCGGCAGCGCCCTGCCCGCGGCACCGCCGCCCAGCAAACCCTGCCTTCCCCCCCCCCCCTTTTTTTTTGTTTCTTGGGGTTCGGGGTTTTGGGGGTGTTTTGGAGGTTTTTTTTGCTTTGGAGACAGACGCCGCCATGCCCAGCTGCACCCCCCGCCCGGTGTCGTGAGGGACGCCGCGGGAGCCGCAGCAGGCGCGGAGCCCCCGCCGCCCCCCGGCAGCTCGCCGGCCCTCCGGGGCCGCGGGCCCCGCAGCCGGCTCCGCGCACCAGTGGGCCGCCTAAATAAAAGGAGAGCCCCCCCCGCCCCCCGCTTACCCACGCCCACGCCCACACCCTGACCCACGCAGACATCTGGGGAGAAATCACTGTCGCCTCTCATGTATCCATGTTCTGATTTACGATTAAAATTTAAAGACGCGCATTCATATTTTACCGAACCTAATGCGCCCTATGAATTTTTAATCCGTTAGGATGCGGGCTACACTTCGAGCAAACTCTACCTTTGTTTTGAGCGCGGGGCAGCGACGGCCCCGGCTCTGCCGGAGGGGCGGCCCCGGTGCCCCACACCGCCCCCGGCCCCCGCCGCCTCCGGGCCGCTCCCCCGGGGCTCCGGGGGCGGGGGGGCGACCCGGCCTCGCCGCCGCGGGGCGCACGGCGGGGGCAGGCAGCTGCAACCCGCCGAGCCGCGGCAGCCACCGGCCCGGGACGCCCCGTCGGGCAGCCCCGCACCCCCGGCGGTGCCTTCGCACCCAGAGCACCCTCGCTTCCCCCCCCCCCCCCCGGCCCGGCATCGTCGCCTGCACCGGCTCCTGCTCCCCCTCGTCCCTCCTCCCGATCTGGTTTCGGGGGCCGGTGCGCGGTGCTGGGCAGGCAGCGGGGGGGGTTGCACCCTTCGCGGCGCCCTCGCCGCCCCCCGAGGCGGGATGGGCCCCGCCGGCCCCTCGGCCTCGCCGGGGCCGCGCTGCCGCCTCAAGCCAAGTCAAGTCACGAAGTCAAACTTAAAGCCCGGAACGATCAATGAAGACTTTTGCCGTCCGTGGCGCCTCGTGCTTCCTGGCACTAAAATAAATGCAAGAAATCGAAACTTAATTACTTGAAAGAAATCCAGAAATCCCTCTGCATAATTTATCCAGGCATTTTTCGTGGCGTTTGTGTTGAATGCACGCGTTTAACTCCGCACGCTCCGCTCCCCAACGCCGCTCCCCTCGGCAGGCGCGGGGCGAGAGGCGGCCGGCTCGTCCCGGCGGACCCCCGGGCCCCCGCACCCCCCGGACGCCGCCCGGCCGAGGGGCGACGGGAGGAGAGGGGGGGGGTCACCGGAGAAGACCGCGTTTCGGCCTCGGGGTCGCCCGGCGCTGAGTGTGTGTGTCGTGTCCCCCCCCCCAGCGCCGGCTGAGAGCATCTCCAGGGGCAGGGATGCGGGCAGGGCAGCGTGCGGTACACTCTCCTCCTCTCCTCTCCTCACCGCCTGCGAGGTCTGAGCCCTGAGCCAGGCACTCGGCAGATATTTTCTGATGAGGAGTGTCTGGCGTAACAACCCGAGTCTCCTAAGCGTAATGGAAAGTGCCAATAAAGTAACTCAGTTATTTCTGATAAACTCCCCCCTTGTCTTTGATGATACCGCCGTGGCCTCCGCGGTCCTTCTTATGAATAGGGTATGACACCTGCTAGCTGGGGGTAGTATATTAACCGGCAACGCGGTGATGGCCTCCTCATTTGCCATCTAGCCTGGCTGCCGAGAGCCCGCTCGGCAAGCCTTCCGCTGAATTCATTAGGACTGGGAGTCTGCCGGCTCGGGAGCAAACTTTATCATAGACACCTCATCGAGAAGTTGAAGTAATGTTATGAAAGAATGAAAAATACATTTGGGAGCTGCCTGGAAACTGAAGTACATTTTGATTTAACTTACATTAACAGAAACCTAATGTAAAAGTGAAGGGATCTAACAAAACCATTAATAATTTAAAAATAATTACAGATAGTCTATCCTTACTATTCATAACCACTCAACATTTTAGACAAAGAAAGCTGAATATTCTTCGTGGGAGAAAGATGTGAGCAGACTGCTAAGCAGCAGCCATCCGACTCACGCTGCCTCTCCTCTGCTCGCATCCGCCGCACGTTCGCCACGGTACCCAGGGCACCATCCAAAAAGTACTTTTCCAGGAGGGAGGGTGAAAGCTGGCTGGAGGTGGAGGGCAGGTCCTGCCTTTGTGCAGGGCTTTTTGGCAGGCGTAAGGCACGGATTTCAACCCCTCCTTCTTGCTGGAGTTGCTCTTTGAGGTGGGCCCAGTCTGGCAGGGGAGACCAAGTTGGTTCTTACACCTCCTTGGGCTGTCACCAAGCTCTGCCAGCCTTGGAGGCCTCAGGAAAGGCCTTTTCCATCTGTAGCCTTGGTCAACACCCGTGGCAACGGTGACTCTCCTGTCCCATGCTGTGCCGTGCTATTTAACGACAGCTGATATCAGCACCATACATCATCTGCTTGGCTTGCCATGGCTCCCTACAAAAGTTATTTTTAAGGCGTCCATTTTAATTCAAGTTTCCATCGTACGCTTTATAGCTCAAGGGTCTTGAGCGTGCTGCGAGGCCATGATTTTGCCTGTGTTTCTGTTGGTCTGGGGTTTTTTTGAGATACACCTGCTGTCCAAACACTGTGTAAAAGCAGCTGGATATGAGGCAAACTTCACTGCTTGCTTTTCCTTACAGGTAAAGATAAAATTGTAATGAGGGAAATTCACAGATGTAAAGTGGCTTCTAAAGGAAAAGAAATAGCGGACAATACAAAGCAGATAAGAAATTCAGATTTAACTCTCACAGGAACCTATCTTACAAATAGGCTCACAGGTGGGATCCCTTCCTAACCACTTCCCCAACGGCTCCTTGCACTGAAAACATTAAGATCTCATGGATCATTAAAAAAATAATCCTATAAATCACACTGTGGATGTCCTTGGGACTCTACTCTTGCTGATTTAGACAAAACCCTGGTATCTTAGATTACCCTTCATTAATTATTTTCATTAATTTCCCTTGTTATAGATGTATTATCACAAATCATATTCCAAACACATCCCCTAATTAAGCACGAAATTCCTCTCTACCTCCGTATGCCATTTAAATGGAGCAATGAGAACGCGCGTGTTCAGCCCGGTGCCCGGAGGCTGGTGGCAGGCAGTCGGTGCGACAAAAGACAGTGCTTGCATGTCAGCTGTCTTTTGGGACTTGCTCTAACTCAGAGAAAATATTTTTATTTTCCACTTGGTTGTCAACACAGGCATGTTCTCAGCTCAGAGCTCTTAGCCCTTCCAAATTTTCAGTGTCCTCCATTTTCTTCTCCAGTGTTTTCAAGGTAAAGCTGAGCTCCTTTTCTCCCCCTTCCACCATGCAAGGTGTTGGCTGATCTCTTTGTATGTCCCCAGGACTCACCAGGCACCGCAGAGCAGCCTTCCCTTTTCAGCCAGGAAGAAAAACTATGACAGGTGATAAGCATCGAAAACAGGTGATGAAAACCTCGTGTCTCTGAGAAGGCTGTCACCAATGGACAGATGCAATTTTAAAAATGGCTTAACAGTTGTGTCACTGGATCAGCGTTTGTACCTCAGAGCCATTAAGTAGTGTGCTAAAATACTTGTCTAGGTAGACAGGGTCCTGCGGCCCCACGTGAGAGGTGTATAATGCGCAGCTGGGGTATTCGGTGTGTGCCGTGAGATGTTCTGTGTTTTCCACGGTCTCTGTAGTTTTGGTGATGTCTTGCATGGACTCATCCTGCTTCGTGAATGGGTAGCAGAAAACATCTGTGAATTATTCTGTTTACTCCCTTTGATTCAAAGTCCACACAATCAGAGCATGACGGGACTTGACCCTGGCTGGTGAGGAAGGCCCACTAGGACCAGCATCTGGTAGAGTATCAGATATGTGCTGAAGCATCGGTCCCTGCAGGACCAGGCACCCTGAGCTCAGACCTAGTCTACAGGCTCATCCTCCATGAAAACCAGGTTTTAGTTCTCGAAAGATACATCCGTGCATAAGAGCAATGATAATGTTTGGGGGTGGGTCCACCTTATATGTGGACATAGACACTTGTCTATGTTTTATTCAAAGCTAATCGCAAATCCTCAACTTTTCTTTTGCCCCTCTTCTTTTTTTTTTTGGTTAAAATTAGGTAGAAATCCATTCCACCTTTCCTACAACCTCTGGGCATACATCAAAGCCCTTCCCTTCACACATAGAGCATGGGCAGGTATCTGCCTGTGTTCTCCTGTCCCTTTTTATACATGAAATATTGTATGTTCTGAAGACTGTTTATATAATGAAATCAAATTGTGAAATGCCTCTGCAGCTCTTATCAACATTTCCTATTGGAAACAGCCTGTTAGGACTATGATAGCACGTATCTCTCGCAGTCCTGAGACAGCAATCAAATTCCAGTGAAATCTCTTACCAAAGGCAATCAAGTCGATCAATGGGAGTTCTGCCAGTAACATCAAACCTGATGAAATGGTTCTGTGTTAAGAACTGCAAATATACACGTGGCAAAGAGGACAGATCAGAAAACAGGACTATGAAGGTAAAGAAAAAATGCAGAAAGAAAAGACATTATACTCCAAAAAGAAAAATGCAGGAGATGAGTAATCAACTGACATATACAGCCAACCCAATACAGAGGCTAAAATGCAGACAACTCAGTTTGTAGCCTGTAACACGAACTTCTGTAGAGGCATTTACTCAGAAGAACGCTTATCCATGCATCCTGCTTTAAATATTTTGCTGAATTGGGATGAACTACACTTGTGCTTAACGGCTTTACTGTTTGTTTTGATGGGGGAGACCTGGGACAACCCAAAGAGGCTGTCATTTTCAAACTTTCAGATATCATCATCAAGCTGCATACGTCTGCATGTCTCTTGCTATGTATATATAGTAAATATAGCATCAAATCATATTTTTACTTGTTAACCCCTTAACAGTTATGTTGCTTAGTGGGTACCCTGACACAGTGAACTTATTTGAGTAAAATGCACTTTGTTTTTCTTGTTTAGGCCAGCACGTTTCCTTGGAGTAAGCGAATTCGTTGCTGCACACCTGTGAGACGGAGGCAACGCTTTCCAACAGGTCCCAGCATCCCTGTCTTTCCCAGTGACTTGGGCTCCCAGCACACTTGCCTGCCTCTGAAAATGTTCCCACTGGGTCCAGACACTCTAGCCCAAAGTAGGCCAAAATGGGGGGGGGGGGGGGGCAGGGGTTTTTTTTTGTTGTTGGAGGGAATTTTGCGTTTGGGGTTTTTGTTGTTGTTGTGGGGTTTTTTTTAGCTTGATATAGTTTTTAATAATGTTCGTGGATATTTTTTGAATGAGGGGGTTGGACCTGACAAAGCTTTTCCAACCGTTAAAACTTGCCTGCTTTAAGTGCTGACAGCTGTGGGATGGCTCTTAATGAGGAGGGATGCGCTCGGCAGTGCCCTGCCCATGGTCTGTCCGTCCGTCCGTCCTGGTGACCGGTGGGGCAGCAGCAGCGGCCAGGGGGGTCCCACCGCAGGGATACGGGGGGCTGAATTACTGCCACCCCCATCTGTATGAATACAGCTGGGGCACCCTGGGAGGACGTGAGAGGAAATTAAGGGCAGCTTATGGCTGCGGGGTGCTGCTCCCCATTTTTTTTTCCTGGGAGGCCGGGGCAGCCCAGACGCCATGGAGATAGGCTCAGGACCAGGATCCTGCCCCCCCGGTCTTCCCCCCTCCAGCTCCAGCAGCCCCAGGTGATGCTTTAGGGTGGCGGAGGCTGGCGGCAGCTGGAGCTTGTCCGTGTTTCCATGGGTAAACTGGAGGTCAGGCCCCGGGGAGCCACCAAAAGTTTGCTCCGGGACGGATGACCCCAGGAGGCTCTTCCCAGTTGCGGGGGCAGGGCAGGGGGTGTCCTGGGGCAGGTGTCTCCCCGCTGCCCGGCATGGTCTCCCGTCCCCCGCTTCCCACTCCTGGTTTCAAGGGAATAGGGAAAATTCCTCTCTCTTCTCAACTGGGGCCAAAAGCAAACCCTCCTTGGGATTCCCGGCAGAGTGCTGCCACCCAGCCACTGCCAGGATGGTGCGAGAGGTACGTCTGGGAACGAAAGGTGGTTTCATTCTTACTTTGTCTCTTCGTTACACCTGCTGTCCTTCCACGCCCCCAGTATGCCATCTCATGACATGTCCTAGTACGATGCAGCATGCTGTATTGTGATTTCAATGTAACAGTGGGCATGTTGTTTTATTTAAAAAAAAAAAAAATGCCCCAAAGGCAGGAGACATGTCAATCTAGAAAGAAGATGGTTCAATCTGTACTCATCAATTGCTCAGAATACTTAAAAATGAACTGAAGGACCAGGAAGCTCGGGAACCTGATAAATTAAGGGTTACGTGCTTGGAGGCCAAAGCAACTGAAGTTCATGCGTTAGCAAGGCCAGGCTGCTTTAGATACTAAAAGGTGGGGGGGGGGGTGGAACCAAAAACAAAACAAGTGGGTAGAAAGAATATCTTCTTGCAGACAAGTGAGGGGAAGAAGGTGATGAAAAGAGTTTTGTTTTATTTGATTCAAAATTGTGGTCCAGCTGTGGGCAGGAGCCTGCGCCTGTTCTGTGGGCTGGGTGAAGCCTGGCTTGGGAAGGGAAGGAGGTAGGGTTGGTTTGCCGTCCCGCTGTTTTGGGGCCTGCTGCAAAAGTCAGAAGACTTGTGTAGGATTTGATATTCATTATTCATACGGTCGTGTTTTAGCAGGGGTGAGCTCTCTATACATGGCTGTCATTTTCACAATCTTTCACATAAGCTGTGTCAGCACAGCCTTTATAAATCTCATTTTTACCAAAGATTTATGATATAACTGTAAATGTGTGCTCTGAACTGGTATCTTCCATAGAGGGTTTTAGTGAGGGGATCTTATTTTTAGAGGGTTGGTGCATATATTGTCTATGCCGAAGATACATGATGAAAAATGTAATTTATAATGTGGCATAATAAAAATGGCTGGTCTTTGAGGGAATAGCAGACGTAGTCCCATACCTACACAATATCTTTTTCAGTAACATTTTGATAATGACTTTACATGTGCGTTATAGTGGTGTGAGAGGTGGTGACAGTGCATCAGGCAACCGTAGGAGATGCTGTGTCAACTCTGACCTTATCAAGCAAGACCGCTATGCCTGTACAAAGCAGTCAAGTTGGACAAAGGAGAGAAGAAACACTCATTCAGCAGAGGTACAGGGCTAGATTCTGCTTTTATTTATTCCACTTTAAGTCAGAAATAACCAAGTCAATTGGAAGCATCTTTGCTGAATTAATACATGTGTGAATGTTCCAAACATTTCAGTGTTCTTAAAAAATTCAACCAGACCTGGGAACAGCTGGGTAGCTTGCTTCTGAGAGCTGAGATATGCCACCTCCTGTACTGCTGTTTGGCAAGACTGCACATTTTAAAGAGGCAGTCCAATGTTACAGCCAGTTTTAAGACAGGCTGCATTCACTATTTGATTCTGTGTGGTATTGCCATACCTGTTTATTTCATTGTAGTCATGGTAACTTTTTTCACACAAATCAAGCTGTTACACATAAAGTGGTGGAAAACAACAGATCTCTGTATCTGTATGAACAGTGGCTGGTTTTCCCCTTACTCAGGGACTTTGTGCGCTTAAGGTACTGCAGGCATCTGGAAAGCAAAAGCCATGGAAATGACAAAGGAAAGCTGGGCTGGTGCATTTTTCATTATAGCAAAGCTCCTGCCAAGTCAAAGACCAGCCATCAAATGAGAGTTTCATCCGAATCTAGAGGAGAGACTTAGGCTGTACTAGTACTACTAAAATTAAGAAACTGCTAAGTGAAATTTGCAATCTTGTTTTGGTGGTTTCTGTTTGGTGGGTTTTGTTGGTGTTTTGTTCTTGTTTGGTTTTTTTAGTTAAAGAAATAACTGGCAAACCAGTGGCTATAAAAACTTAGTTGCTTAGTGTATACACACAGTTACCTATTGAAATCATCATCCCACTTTATATTATGCAAGCAGAAATGTCTATGTATGCTAGCACTTTCCTAGTTTGTTAGTTAATGTACAAATGAATTGGACCTTAAATACTATAATGGCACACATCAGAATATTAAGATTTCAGGTTATAGCAATTGTTCAGTTAAAGGCTATAACGTTTGACAGGTCCTCTAAGTAGAAACATCACCTTTTGGATAAAACACCTCCACAGTTTTGGAGCGGACAAAAATGAAAAATTTAGTCTTTATCTGCTCATGGTTTTTATACCATGTTTCCAAAACACATGCTAGTATGAATTCTGTGATTAGCTGAAAGAGAAGCAACTTTGGTCTGAGTTGTCTATGCGTACTTCAGATTGCTAAAATTGTGCTGTTCAGAACTTGCTTGAAGTCTACTGATGGTTTATACTTATGTGCAAATAACCTTTTTTTTAATCTGCCCCTAATTGCTATAATCTGTTGTGAAGAGAAGAGTGGGAACAGCATTTTGAAGCAGGTAGAGGATGGTGGGATCACAGGTGATGACAGCGCAGGGTGCGAGCAGGAAGCACATGCCTCCTGAGGATAACTTTTGTTACTTAGTGAGGTCTATGTTTCAAAGGAAAAGCAGCAGAGGAGAGCAAGAACTTGATGCTAGATGGGAAAAAGTAGACCACTACATCTTCAGGATGAAGACTTTTGTTCCTCCGGTGTGGTAAAAGTTAGTGCTGTAGGGGATGGGGGTTTTAAACTTGTTTTTCATTAATCCTTGCCTCTGCAAAAGGAAAATCTTCCTTCAGGACTGGTCCAAGGTGTGGAACAAACACACCCAGGAACCAGGACTGATGCTTACTACCTTCTACCTCAGGTCCCAGACACTTAACTGACTTGCTGATACAAAGATGTCTGTGTGTGCGTTTAGCTGAAGCATCTAATATCATACCCACTGCTGAAATGAAACAAAATAGGAGACAGCTATAGAAACATGAAAATCTAGCCAGGAGGAAAAAAATATATACTGAGTGGTTGGGGTGTGGGTGAAGGAGCACAGTAACCCCACGGTAGTCATTACGTGCACTGCTTAACGTACCCCTTGTAGCGGCACTTGGATGCTCCAGTGCTGAGCACCAGTACGATGACCAGAGTGGAAGGAGAGGTCCCTGCTGGACCATGAGTGTGGGCAGGGGCTGAGGGGTGGGTGCTGCCCATGTGTGCTACCAGGACCTGGCGAGAAGGGCGAGCTGTCAAGCAGGAGGATGAGTTTCCTCGGGCTTAATGTGATGGTTTTATTATCATAAACTCAGCTGATAACAGAGGACGTCTGGAGCAAGCATGGGTTTTCATAACCGCAAGGGAGAGTCCCGAGAGAAGGCGTTAGGTGTTCAGGCTCAGCCTGTTAGCCACAGTGACTGTGGCTGGTTTGGATTTGTAATTTCCGGAAGCAATTAACACAAGAAAACAAAACACTGACTCAACGAGGTGAAGCAAATATCATATGTTTCGGTACTTATTCAAAAGTTATTTTTCATTCCTGCATTTAGCTATCTGAGTCCAGGAATTTCCTTTTTCTCCCCATCAGAATTGAATTAAATCAAGATTTTAATCCCATTTGTTTCAAGATCATGCTCCAGAAAACTCTAAACAAAAATGCTGCGGCTAGCGACTGACAATGTGTTCGGGGCTTAGAAAGCAGCCACTGAAAGGTGTTTTCTGTTTGAAGCTTCCTGCTGGCTCCAAGTTTTGAGAAGTTCAGACTGTGTAGGCCCAGCTGCCATCCAGGCTGGTAACCACCACAGACCCACCTTTCCTGTTGTTACTTCACGTTCGGTGAGAGTTTGACTGCAAACAGCTGAAATCAGATACTAATCCCCGGTGTAGAGTAAGCTGGAGACTTGTGTCCTGTTGGTCTTGGAGTAAATTGAACATAGTAGGTTTGGCAGTAGGTGGACTTGATCTTTTTTTTTTTTTTCTTGTTTTCCTCTCACCCCCGTAAGAAGCTGACCAACCGATGGTGGTGGAGCATAATTCCTCTTAATTATTTTAAACCACCACGCAGTTTGTTTAGTAAGTGGGATGACGCATGAGCGTGAGGCTGTTTGCTCTTTTTCCTGCAGAGGTGGGTCCGGGCAGAGCCGGGCTCTGCCCGCGCCTGGCCCCTGGGCATCGCTGGGGCTCGGCTGCGGGACACTGCTGGGTTGTCGGCTCTTCGGAGCGACTGCTGTCTTCTGGTACGCAGTTACGTGCTGAAAAGCACAACGGCGCTTGCTTCTGGCTGGGGTCTTCAGAGGCTGCTACGACACCAATAAGTGAAAGTTAATTGCAAATTTATTTCTAGGTAGCAATAAGGGAAAAACACTTGGGGCCAGTTTCCTTTAAAGAAAAGGGGGAAAAAGCCTGTTCTACACTCATTTGATTAACCCATGCTGTTAATCATTGCCAGGTTTATGAACCTCTATTATAAACTTGTTACTCTAAGGGGTTTTGGTTCAGTGATTGAAAAACAGCTCTAGGGCCTGGGTAGGTAAGAGTAGCAAGAAGTACAAGTAGAAGCACTGAGCCTTTGAAGAGGTGTATAAATAATTAGCAACATATTTCATGTGGACTCTTTCGTCAAGATACACTGTCAGACCTGGGACTTTATCAGAACATGATGAAAATGTAGAAAGAGCTCTATATTTATTCCAGCATAACAATGTTGAAATCTAAAATAATTTGGTATATTAGAAGCTATTTTAGGTCACAGGTAACAGCTCTGCACTGCTGAACTGCTCTTGTATCTGCTGCGGTTTCTTCAGAAAGCAGAAAGTGTCTGAAAGGTTCTTTACACTCTCGTGTCTTTTGAATCTTAGATCCATATTTCATGGTTGCAAAACATACAACACAGGTGAAAACCTGAACTGCATCTTAATAAAGCAAAGTGATAAATAAATAGTAGCCCATGCAACCTCAGAAGGTAGAGGGAGATATAGCATGGAAAGTAGAAAACAAAGGTGGGAACTCAAAACACTGTAGTGGGGAGAAAAAAACCAAACCAAAACCCTCTAGGACATACGCGTGTATCTCACTCAAAAGAAAGTGGCAAAAAGTTTGTTCTTACTAATAAACAACAAACACAAATCCTTCTAACAAAATATAGGTATCTGGAAGCTAATGGCATTGCAAGTGTCTTAGATACTACACACAGTACTGTTTTAATCATGGCTTGTTTTAGCATCATTCCAGTTGGTTTGTGGTTTATTTTGTTGGGGTTTTTTTTTCCCTGTTTATGTGGTAAAACTGTTTGCTTTTTAGGGCAAGCCTTCTGCTCTCCCATTTTCAAGCACTAACCCTGATCTCTAGGGAAAAGCCCCCACTCCACCGGTTGTAGATGGCTTTGCTCATTCCCACCTGGAGGAGGAGCTCAGTGGGCGTCAACATGAGTTTTGACCAACTAAGAATTCATTTTGGCCTCAAAATAACCCAGCGTCAGCCAGTAGGTGTGGGACCCCTATGCGTCCCCTATGAGAAACCCATGGGCTCAAATGCAGATGTTATTTTAGCAGAAATGTGTCGGTCTCTGCTAATTTCAGAAATGCTAATGAGACTTCAGCGAGGTCAGGACTTCACAAGTGCTTTCTCTATTAACCTGAACAGAATCAAGATTTCACTCTTCACCTTTTTCTACCAAGGCTTTCTGCCCAGCTTTGAAATCTGGAAGAATAAATCAAATTCAAAGAGTGAACTTCATTTTGCCTCCAGTTTGAATGTTTGGGCTGAGTGATGGTAATCTTAGTGCAAGACCACAGGCCAGTGAATTTCTGAGTTGTGGGCATGAGGCATTTTCTGCCCCTTCTACTTCCATTAGGAATTACATAGACCTGTTTAAATAATGATTACAGTTATTTTTTTAATAGCTTTCGTGCTTGTGTGCATTTGTATTTTAAGTAGCTAGTACTCAGCTAGCTTTAAGTTGTATTTGTTCATTGTGCTTGTCAAATAATTTTAAAGGAATATGCTGTGTTACTGAAGAATGGTGTTCTCTATTTGCATGCTATGTGATGTGAAATGCAATGGGATCTCTACAGAATATAATAGTGAAATGAGAAGTTACAGCTGATATGTGGAAGGAGATAGCATCACTCTTAATCCTCCCAGGCTTAGCTTGGCAGTGCGTGAGCTCCTAAAGAAATACCACAAGGCAAAATGGGATCCGATGGGTGCCTGTGGGCACTGCCTGCAACTCTAGCCAAGCAGTCAGTGTACGGCTGCTCCCTCCTGCCAGAGGCACCGGCATGAGTGGGCCAGGGTTTGCCCACGCAAACAACTCTGCAGGACCCACGGACAGTTTGTCACAAACCCCGTGAACTTGGCGGCAAAGTCCTAGCTGCAATTCTGCACTGATCCAAGCGTTACCCCTCGGTGAAGCACTATCCAAGTTAGCTTTTTTTGCTACGTAAATTTTCATTTCCGCTCTTGCTAAGAGTGAACTACTTTCTCATTTTTACATTTCTGTCTCTAAACTTGCCTTTGCCCCTCAAATGGGAAGCTGTGTGCAGGAGACTAACGTTTAGGCACCAGACAAAATATCCAGATAGATACAAAGCCAGCCCCTCCTCCTTAACAAAGCTTGTTCTTCCCACCCTGGTTTTAAACTGGAAGAAACGGTGTAGAGATCCATAAACTTTGGCAAGGTAAGCAATGGAAAAAGCAGGTCCATATTTTCTTGTCTACCTCCAGTCTCTTCTGGTGTCCACTGGAAGCTGACACTAACCGGGCTATTTCATGCCCCACAGAGTCAGACTGACTTATTTGGTAGCCATCTCTATGGTGAGTTTGATTTTTATTTTCAGGGTAGCCATAGGGCAGGTATTACTCTTGACAAGCGAGTGGAAACCGTGCCACTCAGCTATTACTTTTTAATCTGCTAAGCAGGAAAGTGAGCCTTTTAAGTGCCTGGCTTGCGGGAGGTCATCATTAGTCTGTCAAGGTATTTCTTTATTGCTATCTTCCATAAATGTATTTGATATGGCAACTCCTAGTTATGTTGTTTTGAACAGACAAGACGTACTGTTTATGAAAACAGACTTCTTAAAAGCAAGCTGTGGTGGCGGGTAAAGGAGGAGAGGTTGTTTACAATATTTTAAGCCAAACGGTTCGTTTGGCAGGAGGTTTTCTGTAACAAGTGAGAACAACAAGAATTAGCTCTCTCAGCACTTCAATGAGCAGAGATTTTTGTCTGTAATGAGAAGAATGAGACTTGCTTGACATAAACTACAAAACAACACAGGAAAGATGAAGAAGGAGGGCAGAAATACATTACTGAAGGTGAGGAGAAACAAGTTCACTGCTCTACTGTGAATTCAAGATTCTTACTCATTATAATGTATAATTACAGTTGGCATCATTCCAGAGGAGGGGTTGAAAGAAGGTAGGTCTTACCAACCATGCTAAATCCTGTTGAGGAACTGACCACAGCACCATCCTACCTGAGTTCATATAATCCAAATCGTTCCCATTTTATTCTTCTGTACCGGGTCCTTCTTTATGCAGAAATGCAAATTCTCTTTGGACTCCTGAGATTTGAAAACTGATTAGAATTTTTATGTTCCTCTGTTAAGGGTAAAAATAGGTTATCCCAAGATAGACAGCCCCCCAAATTATATACTGATCTGAGAAATTGGGAATAGCTTACTTCTGTCATTAAATGAATAACTACTTTCAGCAACCAGTGCCAATGACATAGCTGCGCCTCTTCTGAATTTCTCTTGTCTTTCTGCATTTTTTAGCAGTTTAGTGATAAGTTTACTAGTGCCAGATTCTATTTACTTGAAGTAGGATATTCATCCATGTATCATTTAAAAGCAAATCTTTGGTTTGCTTTCTAGATCTAGTATATGACTGAGAACAGCAGAGAGATTACATATGTGGCTACCCTAATTTCCTCTGCAGCTGTCCCAAGGAGCAGAGCTTGAACTCAGTGAGGAGACCGGGCTGAAGTTTGGCTGTCTGAATTTGTCTGGGTAGATGCATGTATGTGCGGCCTCTAGGGCATGGCTTTTGTTTTTAAAACCAATGATGGACCAGGATACTGTAGGACAAAGTGAATATTTATTAAATTCAAGCTGAGGATGGTTGTTGGATATTTCCTGTGTAATGAAATTGTAAGGCTCCTACTCTTTCTTTCTTTTTTTCTTTTTTTCCCCTCCGATTTTCTTTCTCCCTCTGAGAGCAATTGCGAGGCTAGGTTGCATTGCTGGAGACCTGCTCTTTTCTCACCAGTAAATGACGTAATCTAAGCAGCGGTGGCTGCGCACAGATGACTTTGGACCCTGGTTTCCTGGCTCTCAAATACCTGTCCATTTGGTGGTGTCGGGACAACGATTGCTTTTCCTCTGGTCTGGCTCCCAAAGGCACCTCGCATAGCCTAGTTACATTGACGTTGTTGTTCTCTTTCCAAGGTTTTCTGACAGCCTCAGAACTGGAGCTACTCATAAAGTATTCACTTTGTCACTTGCTCTCCCCCGCTCTTGTTGGGTGTTTCACAGCAGCTGTCTGGGCTTCACTCCACTCCTCGACCTGTAGCGCATCGTGTGTACGTGTGCTTCGTTTCATTGAGAGCTTGGGATAGGAAACTGGTGAAGTGGTCTGGTTGGAGGGGGATAGTAAAGAGGGAGAAGCTAAGTATGTAACGGAACTAGTCTTATCTGTGCAGCTTTCATTCTGTTTGGACACAACTGTGTGCTGCTTATTGAGATTTCATTTGTATTGCACACGCATACTGCTAAGAATGGTGCTTATCTAGGCATAAAAAGGCTATTAATAACTGATCCTAATGTACCTGTGAGTTCCCAGAATCTTATTACAGAAGTCATTCTTTTTGCCCACTTCCACTCCAGTGCTAGAGGCTCCACTTGCTTCTGCTTACTTTATCTCCAAGTAAGCCCATGATTCTTTGATTATATAATGAGAACAGCTAAGAAAATCAAGACGTCTAAGGATCTTAAAGGAACTACATAATTCTTACAAAAGAGTTTAAGAAGAATTATTTGGAATTATTTATTCCTTTTATTTCCTGTTGGCAATACTATTTTCTTTACTAGAGTTGTCTGGGGGAAGTAAAAATGTGTGTTAAAGCCAAGGGGGTGTATATTCCACTGTATTTTACCTACAGTTTTTGGTTTAGACCCTGATCTGTTACACAGCCATAAAACAGGGTTAATGTGATTGTAATAATAGACACAAATCAGGGTTAGGTCTGCTAAGCATAAAATGAGAATTATGTTGAAGTAAAGATTTATGGGGCCACTTCTAGTTATATCAGGCAAGGAGAAAACCATGAATGTCTTCTGTAAGCACGTGGATATACGCCAAAAAAAAAAAAAAAAGCTATGAGGTTATATATAATCTACTGAACTCTATTCTTTTTCGTCTATATGATAAAAGATTTATTAAAATCAGCAAGAGGAAAATGAGCCAAGCTTTGTTACTATGAGAGAGTTCTTATGATTTCAGGACTATGGTGTCAGTTTGGAAAACAGAGGGTATTTTTTTGTTTTCTGGGTTTTTTTTCCTCCACACTGGTATGAACTATAATTAAACCAGGTACCCATATGTTTACATAGAAAGACAAATGGTCTGTTTATTTCAGCAGCTGTTTAACAAGCCACCAGCACAATCAATTAAATTAATCCCAGGAAATAAAACTTGAAATAAAGATGATATCTGAAATCATTTTTATTCATGGTTAGAGACCACGCAGATTCTTTTGACAAGTTGAAAAATCTTATGGGTCATGTTGAAAACTTCAATGTACAAGTGCTAATTCAATTTGAGGGCAAAAAAAACTGACTTGATAGAATGGTTTCTGTAGAGATATTACTAGAATAGCAAACCCCCAAGCAATACAAAGGCAGCCAGAGTATTGTATGCTCATTACCTGAATTTTCAAACACTTAACAACTGTGAGAAGTATGAATATGCAAAGCTTCCAGACTCCGACCAGCATTTTTCTCATTCTTTTCTATTCCTGGAATGAAAAAGCCAGTGGTTTATGTCATTACATACATATAACTGTTATTAACTTAATTTAAAGTTGCATATGTTATAAAGTCATAGGTCTCTAACTCAGCACAGCATTTAAGTAAATCAGCTCCTTCACCAGCTGCAGCACCTTAAATATGTGTGCAAGTGCTCTGTTGAACTGGGTCTAAAATTTTAGCCCTTGTATCTTCACAGCTGTTATGCAGGGGAGATGAAAAGTGGACCTTGCATAGACAGCACAATTTTAAAAATTTATTAAATCACAGTGATGGAGATTAAAATATTAAAATGGGAATGAACTCTTGCCTTTAATGGTGAGAGTCCTAAACAGTCATCCTCATATCTAGAAGAAAAAACATAGGAAAGAGAGCCTTATAATGAATGTCCCATGTGAGGGAATGGTTTGAATAAGAATTCCCCTCCCATGTGGAAGACCCCTTGACCTCCGTGAGGATTTCGGGGACTTACTGCCACATCAGGTCTGAAGGCTCGAAAGGCAATGTTAATTTGCCTAATTTTAAGTTCTGGGCCAGATCCTGCAAGCTCTTGTTTGCATATATAGTCCATTATGCCTGAATATTTTGTGGTGGCATTTTATGACAGATAATGTATCAGCCCTGATGTTTTAACTGGAAATGTGAAATACCACAAAGTGCGCACCACAGTTACACTGGCATTGTTGCCTGACTCTTACCTTCTGCTTTTTCTCACATGAGCAGTGCCACTGATTTCTGATAGACAACCCCCCCCCCCGAGATATTTGTGCAAGACTTAGGATCTTGTGCTTACTCCTGAATGCTCAAAGCTTTGACATCTAATCTTAAACGAGACAGTAAAACCTACAAAAGTCTGGTTTTTTTTTTTTTATTTTGCAAAAGCTAAAATCATGTTGCTATAAATAAAGGACATCAATCTCCGCAGGTTAAGGCTAACAGGGCAGTAGCAAATCTGTTTATATTAGACTGTCTCTTAAATATAAGAAAAATGTTTTAAAAATAAAAAAGCTGAACTGTGTAGAACACTGAAGAATGCCACAAAAAACCCCCAGTTGATGTGCCATGAATGCTTTTATCTTTTACAAGCCAAGTTTTTATTCTGTACAGGCATTAAAGGATTTCTTTTGGGAGCTTTTCTTCTGAGATACCTGTAGTCTTTCTCCTCCTTGCTAACTCTTTGCTGGTGCTGTTTGCAAGAAACTTCTCAGCTGCCCGAGTCCCTGGATGGTGGCAAGTAGGCAAATATTCTAGGTTGTGACAAAAGTACTGAGTCTGCAAGCAAAGAGCTGGCAATATCTGTATTTGCTCTAGGCTCCCAAAGTCCTAGTGCTCTGATCACTTCCATGGGACCTGTTGGAGCACATCTGTCTACCTTTGCTTCAGCCTGAATGCTCCTATTTGTGGAAACCAAGCAGTACAGTGGCCAGCTGAGCAGCACTGGGTTGTGTTTCAATATGGAGATATGTGATGATGTGCCCTGGGAGCTGGAAAGTGCTTCAGGGTCCTTAGTGTATGCTAAATCACAGTGGAGGACCGGAGGGGGAACGTCATTGCAGTCTGGAAATGTGGCTGGGATCTGGAATGAGACTCACTAAAAGCAGAGCTCCTCGCTTGTTTATCAGCATCTCCACAGTGAATTTCCTCCACGGACAAAGTCTCTACTGAAATTTTTCACATCTCTATTACTTAACCTGAAATGTGAAAATCAGTCCAAGTTTCTGCTTAAATATTGTCAAAAAATGTGTCCACCTACTTGTTATAATATCTGTACTAGCCGACACATGTACTAGCTGACACATATATGCATTTTACTGAGCTCAAGGAATTCTTTTATGATAAAAGAAAAAGAAGACTGCTGGTCTTTAAAGCACTAAATCATTGGTAAAATAAGCATCTCGTGCAAATGAAGAGATAAGCACAGGGAAGGAATGGTGTCACCTTTAGGTGCCCAATGTTCATAGCGCGACTCGGTCTTAACTACAGAGGGCACTGCCAACCACTGACAGGAATTTAAGGTTTTAGCTGCCATGTGGCTTCCTAAGAATTGACAAGTAATTTGAGTAGTAATCAATATGCTCCTGCTTCCTGGAGTTGTACGCATTTCCTAATAATCAATACAAGTTTTTGTTTGGCTGTCATTGTTAAAGACGATCAGAAAAGAAGGGGTTTGTGAATGTGAATGAAGCATCCTATTGCTCTAGGCTGTGCTATGTCTAACTTGTGCAAAATGATGTTACTTGGTGTTAAATCCATAGCTTTCTTTTTGCATAAGAAGGCTGGCTCTCTATTTGGGAATGCTGAATAGAAAATTAAAAATGCAGGCCAGTCTTCAGGAACATTTTACTTACTGTTTTAATAAATTTTTGTTTATGCCTAGAGGTGCCATGAAATTACCAGCCAGACATTAATATACAGTACACAAGGGATCTTGTATATAAGCAATGATTATTACTGTGTGACTCAGATGAAGCTTGCTACATACACAGATAGCTGCTGGACGGGAGATGAAAAGCGAATACCTGTCTGGATAAAGAGTGGTGGTGGATGTGCATTCTGTCGGGTATGTTTAGAAGTAAGCCATTTTTTCAGAGCAGAAGCATGACTCAAGGGGACAGTGATCTGTCATGGTAGAAACACCTTCACTTTCTTTCATAAAGTAATGGAAGGCAAGCACATGGTATGGATGATCCTGGAGCTAATGGTACTAAGCATTTCCAAGTGAAGTATTGCTCTGGACCCCCTTAACCAAGGAGTCTGTTTTAAACCACCAAAGCATCTGCTTCAGTTGCTGACTCTGAGTGTGCAGGGATGTGGGAAATGGTTAATTGCAAACACGGTTTGCTTTCTGTACTACTGTGTCCACAGTGAGAACATCACCGACAGAAGCAAAGATTGCAAGAACAAGCTGGAGTAAACGTAGGCCGGGGACACCACACTGGAAAGCATCTGTCTGAGTAAGAGGGTGGAGAGGTAAAATCAGAAAGATGTATTTTGCTGCAGGGCTTGTGCTTGCATGCTTCCACAGACAGGTACAACTTCAAATGTGGGACTGCAGGAGTGTTGCAAGTTCATCTAGAAGGAAGAAATTCAAAATCCCTCCAGCTCCTGAAAAAATGTATGCCAATTAATTCTGAATTGGGATTTTCCTTTACATTTGATCTACTTAAGAATGCACCACAAGGAAAGCTTCCTATGAGGAAAGCTTAGAAATGCTCTCAGGGAAAAGGCACCATCGTAACTCTCCCACTTTCTAAAGGGATTGGGTTAGAACTCTGCTTAATGCACATCCTCTGAAAGAAATATAAGGCCCTACCTAATACAGCTTCCTAGGTTCTGCCACAAAAAAATAACCAGACGATACCCCTCCATCTCTGCCCTTCTTGTTTCTAGCTTCCCTACTGCGCTTTCTGACTGACTTGCACCTACAAAAAAATGAGTTCCTTCCGTCGTTTACTACAGCACAAGGCTCTGGCATTAAAGCCGCTTACATGGAACGAAGTCGAGGAGACTGGATGAGACCTGTGAAATGACCAATACAAAATCAACCTAAGATGACCTGTGTGGTATAAGCTGGATAGATGGCAGGCAGCAGACAGTGCTGCTTGGAAATCTTTGTGAAACGTGATTACGTTGTAGGAATATTTCAAGTTCACAAAAGAATAACTCTTCCTTTCCTTGGGAATAGGAAGGAGAGGGTAGAGTGTCCCGATAAAGGTGTGGGGCAGATGCTGAGCACGAGAGAAGGGAGGAGTGAGAGGGCTTAGCAACTGTGTTAGTTATGCCAAAGAAATAGGTTGTGGGTGTTCAAGCACTGGATGTGCCAGAGGTGCAAAAAGTCTTGCCTCCTGGTTAATGAGGCAGTAGTAAGGGAAACTAATTCACAGTGGAAGGAGAGTGGCATGACAGTTGCCTTGGATAGAAAAGGCTTTCCCTTCAGGACACATCCTTCATGGTGCTATTTACCTTGGAATGGTATATACCCCAGAACTCTTACCTCAGGGTCACCTTAATCCTTGGTTCCCATGCCATCTCCCTCTCTTCGTTTAAATAAGCAGTTTGGGCTGGACACTTCTGGAATAATGACTGCATCCAAAACTTTCATCTGAAAGTGCTGACTTCATGATTTGTATCTGATTACTGCCAAAAAAGTGAGGCAGTCATGTTTTCCTTATATCTGATGGTTGGAGGGGCTGTATTTATTTCCGTGGTTTTGTTTTTCATTTATGTCATTATTTGCCAGCAATACACAATCATGTCCTTTGTTTTAGTTCAGCTTTATTCCCTTGTCCTCATGTGATACTGTTTTAGGCACAAAGCATCCCAGTTTTTTTAATACTTCATCACTTATTAATGCCGCAGATCGTGGGATGAGTTGTCAGCATCCTCATTTTTTCTGTATTGACAGATATAATAGCTGATTTGTTATTAAATAGCTTTTAAAGGATCTCTTCCTCTCTGGTTATATTTGTTTTTCCTAATTATTTAGTGTATTTCCCAATAGCTTATTTCCCTTCCTGACTCCACTTTTTTGGGGGGGGGCGGGAGGTGTGTGTGTGCGCGTGCGTGTCTGCTTTCACATTTGAGTTAAGTTTTCCACTTAACTCTGAAACTTTGAGGGCTGAGGCAGAAATGAACCTGATCAACATCAGACGTATCAGACCCCATGTGTTAATGTGCCCTCATGCCTCTTTAGGAGAGGGCTTGTGAGGATGCCTGCAGGAGGTAGAGGAGGAGTTTGAGTTTTGACTCAGTTCAGAGTACTGCCAGTGGGGATCTCCTGACAGCTTTGGCCTGGTGGTCCCCATTTGTACTGAATCACCAATGGTATTAATCACTGCAGCTGGTACTAATGAGGGCTACATGAAAGTGAGGTCTATTATGTGTTTATGCACTACAGTTACTTGATCGCAGTGTAAATGTGCCTGGGTTTATGCTTGCACAGCACCTGGTGCGAAGAAGCCTTGCAGTCTAATCAAGATCTCTGAAATCTGCCCTGGTATAAACAATTTAAGAAAAAAGAAATAAAAGAAGAATATCCCGATTCCAGCATTGCAAAGGGGCCTAGTGCCACACGGATGGGTGGAAACATGCACCTTCCTCTCAGGACTGACATACTTAGCTCAAATAAGCACTTGTGTTCCTGTGGGAGGCACTTCCTAGTCCGTTTTAAATCAAAAGGCCAGATGGGCTGGGATCAAATAACTTGATCTGCAAAGACTGTGGAATTTACTTCAATGCAGGTAAATGACAGCACCATCAAATTATACGACTGTAAACTCCCCTATGTCCTTGCATTTTTGGAAAGGTTTGCTTTACTAGGGCAAGGGCAGGCAAACCCTTCCTTTGTAAATCTGTACCCTAGCATGTATAACAAGCTGCTTGGTTTCTATCCTGCAGGGGGAAATCGTGGTGGCTGGTGAGGACTGAATGGTCAGGCTGTAAGTTATGAACATGGTTTGGTGTTCAAAATAGTCAACAGAAGTCGACAGGCCAAGCTAAGCACAAAGGATTTGTCTACACTTGCATCTTTCTATTGCACATCACATTGATTCTGACACTGTAGTCTCCTAAATGACCAAATTGGCCATGGTTAGAGTTCATCATAGCTCTGCCTGGAGAATGCACTTGGCTTGTATCCAGCCTGATGGAGAGCTGGGTCCTGGCCTGTGGTGAAGACAGGACATGGCAATGACGTCCAAAGATCCAAGAGGTATGAAGCAACAAGTGCCATAGTATGATGAAGTCAAACTGAGAAATCCAAGAAAGTCTAAAGACAACTTCTCTGGCATTCTCCCTCAGGGAAGCTAGTGAACTTGCCCCATTTCTCTGAACCTTTCACCTCTTTGGTAACATTAAAATCAAAAGGGACAGACAAAAGACAAATCAGGCCCCACCTTCCATCCAGCTAAGTAAATAAGAAGTTTGGAGCATGGGCTATCCTTCCTCTTGGACAAGCCCTGCTATTCCTTCTTCTAGAAGATAAAGGTTAAGTTTCTAAAAGCCAGCTTTCGGCAACCTTAAGACACACCCTTCTTCTAGCAACTGCCTCTTTCTCAAGCCTATATGCACTCATGTATTTCTGATTTCTCCGATGGCTGCTCCTTCCAAACTTGACCTTTTGTGACAGGTATCATAGCTGGGATGATTGCTCTCCTCTTTCTGCTTTCTCTGATTTGCATGCTCTTTGCATTACGAGTGGTTAATTACTCTGAAACTGTTGTAAAACGTTTGCATCTACACACATGTGTGTATACACACCCAGGGATGAATCTGCTGCTTTTCCCCATAAAAATACAGCAGCGGTTTTTATACTGAAACTGCTCATATTTTAGGTGTTTTGGTATGATTTTTGTAATATTAGAAGGTTATTTTTGTAAGTGTAAGGAGAAAAAGATACAAAAGTATCACTATGTTATCTCTGAAGTGTCTTATTTAGCAGGTTAAATCCAGTTGTTCACTGTGAAATCATCCAGAGAAGCTATTTCATGTTCTCGGTTTCATTTTTGAGGTTTGAATATGTACAGCTTTTCATGGTTTTAAAAAAATATATTTTCTCCTTATGTTTTTAAATTGCAGTTAAAGAAGCCCATAATTTGTTTCAAGCACAGCTTTATTATGCCAATTGCTTTTTGTTTTTCTTTTTTTTAAATCCAACCTTCTGAATGCATTATAGCCTTGCTGTCTACTGGGAAACCGTATTTCTGTGAAAAAGTGCAAAACATGAAAATGTCTCTAATCTCTATGATCTCTTAGAGGTCTAGGAGGAGAAGGCAAGAGAATATCATGAGTGGAACAGCACTAAGCCAGGTTCTGTTTCTGTGTCAGAACAAGCAGGTTCTAGGAAAGCCCCATTTGTTGCCTTTTAAATTTTCTTCCTAATGCCTAAGATTAGTGCATGAAAATTTCACACTGGGCTCTTAAGTAAAGGAAAAATTGCTTATTTGTTGGATACCTAAATATATAAGAGGACCCTTTATTACAAGTTAAAAAAAAAAAAAGACATTATGCATTTAAAGTCTCTGGGGGAAGAAAAAATCATGCCATTACAGAAATAAAACCAAAGATTCACAAAACCTTTTATCATCTCATAGCTTCTGTTTAGAAAAGCATACCTATACATGTGTTTAAGTCCCATTAAGTGCTGTTCTAAATTGAACTTGTACATAATTCCTATTACTGCATTATGTTAATGGTAGTAAGTCCTGCAGCTGGCAATACCTAAGCGCTCACAGGCATTTAATAATATCCAGTAGCAACAACCAAAAGATCCCTTGCAGATGCCTGAAACAGTATAAGCACCTAGGCCAGAACAGAATAAGAGTTGTGAACTCTATTTCTGTAAGGAAAACCAGCTAATAGGATCAGTATAGCAATCTCTTCAAGCGCCTGAGAAAATCTGAGATCATGCCACTAAGCGCTTGTGAGAAATATAAATGTGTTGTAAACTGTCTCCCATATATTTCCACTTTTTCTCCTCAACTTTCCTATTTATAATTAACACCTCTCTTTATCTTGTTCATTCTGAATATCTTTGTTCTTTTCAAGTTGAATTATTTAGTACTATCTCTTCCTCTCGTTTAAGCTCCCTTTATCTCGTGATCCCCTCTCCTTTATATTGAAATCTCTCCTGTCTAAATGCATAATCAGATGACATCTGCTACTACGGAACTTAAAAATCCCAGCATATTCCCTAAAATAACTTAACTGTGTAGTTATTAGACAGCAAGGTATGTTGTGCAGATAAGAGGCTGGGTACACAAAAGAAATAGGCTCCATATGGCACAAAGGGGAGCTGACATCTCGGCATCAGTTACAAACCACCTAAGACTGATTGTTCACAGCGTGAAGCCCAGAAACGTCCAGTCCACTTCTGCATCTGCAGACATGAACACTGGTCGCTGCTCACATAAACAGTCCTGTTGATTTCAACAGATTACCTGTGAGCAACGAAGATTTGGTGTCACGTAGCTACGCATGTCATGAAGCTTTTGTATTATGCAGAAGGAAGCACAAGGGCCTTCAAAGGCAGGAAAGCATCAGGAAGCCCTGAGGTATGTTTGCAGTTGAACAAAAGTGAAAATTTGGTCATGTGAAATCAGAGAGAAGCTAAATTCTCATTCCTGTACTGTGTCTAAGCCACAGCTAAATATATCCCCAAATGGTTTTGTACGATGTAATGGAGAATACACGTACCCATGTGCCAGACCGTTCTGGGATCTGGTCAAGTCCCAGTGGTTAACTAGGATATGTATATTATCTGTATGGGAACCTGATGAGGAAAGCGAAATGTTGCAGGATATAGTTTTGGATGGCAGACACTGAATTGTCCCCCTCTAATACTGACCAAATGCCTCTATACGGATGACAAATTGCCTTATAGCAACAGTGATGCTGTCTTGCAAACAGACTTAGGATGCATGAGAGTCCTGCCAATTATACAATACACTTGTAGTGTTTTCTTCCTTCTTGTTCTGTGCTGGTGGGGCAGGGCAGGGTTTACAGAGCGCTCTTTTATTTAAAAGCAGGACCAATCTCACCTATTTCATCTAAGAGATGTATGTGCTTATCATGATAATTGAAGAACAGCTTTTAAACAAAACCAGCTAAAATACCTTCATACAAGTCTTTTGATACACAGCTTAGAATATCTGCATATGATTTTAAAGATTACAGAAGATGAGAGCCACATGAATCCATGTTTTGTAACTCAGTTGGCAAAAGACATTTATTACAAACTTCAGATCTCTTGGAAACAAATTTCCAGGCAAAGCATCCACCCAAAGCAACAGAGCCTTATTAAAGCTTCTCTCTTTCTTGAGTATAGACAAAAGTTAAGCTTTTTCTGTGATATCTGATGACCACTGGCAAACCATTAGGTTTTTTTTTTTTTTATTTCTTAACTGTTCTAAATCTAATATGCAGTGAGATAGCTCATCCTTCTCTAGAGAAGGAGAGATAAGCTTGGGACAGTGCACAAGGAGTGACCCTTTGGAGGGGAAAATGGGAAGAATCTTCCAGAGCTTAGGACTGAGGTTTCTTAAATTCTGCCGATTAGAGCTGCTGTGAGCAAACATCTGAAACTTGCTGGCAAAATGAACCTAGAACTAACTTGGGCAGTAGGCAAGATTAGAAATTCATAATTAGTATCCACCTGCAAAGAGTGAGAGGCAGGATTAGTAGCATGTAAAAACTATGATGCAAAAGCAGGGAGAGACTGCTGTCTTTACAGCAGGACTGAATTTTATTTGCCAGACCGAGTGTCCTCCGTACTTGCCCCTTCTTTGCAGCCGTCTACAGCTTCTGCAGCAATCGACGTTGCAGCAACTTCATTCACTGTGAAATCTGGCTGCTTCCGAGTGCTTAACTTTTGGCCTCAATAGATTGTCATTTTGCTTTTCCTTGGTAACAATGCGTTCCTGAATTGTGCTGAAGCTGTTTGTGCCTTCCAGCCCTGCTGGTGCAGAGTGAGGCCTCTGCATCGCATAACCAACCAGCGGGGCTGGAACCACCAGGCAGAGGGTGCAAAGCCTCCTTGCCCATCTCTGTTAGGACCTCCAGGGCTGGGTACGCATTCACAACAAAAGCACCAGAGGAACACTGGACACCTGCCTGGTCTCCTGCTGTGTTCAGATCAGAGGGCCTATGCTCTTGCTAGTGTGCTTTCAGAGCCACATAGGAAAAGATCTAAGCACTCTGGTCTACGAACAGTGCAGATGAAAACCACGTTGGAGAACTAGGGACACCTCATCTGTGAATGAGTATCCACACAAAGATTTAATATAATTTCTATGATAAACATTACCTTTACATGTTTAGCTGATTCATCTTATCCTTCCTGTGCAGTAATCAAATCCTCCAAGTAATCAAATCCTATGCTCGTTATAATCACAGCTTGCTCTAGAACAGCTGTTATGCATTTATTTTCTCCCAAAACAGTCAACCTGTAGCAGTTGCACAGGCAAATGTGGTGAGGTTTTGCAATTTGGCGCTCATATCTGAGAAGAGATCAAGGACCAACACGTACTCCAGTGAACTTTAGTAAAGCAGCAAAATGTATAATTGTTTTAAACCGCACGTTTTGGATCCCCTTGTGGGTGGGAGAAGGCGCATTCCCTCCATATTAAAAAAATTCGGCTATGACGTATACGTGTTTACACAAGTGAACCTCACAGGACATATGGCAATATATGCCTCCTGAACTAGCTGAGATCACAGCAGAGCTTTGAGCTATAAACATTTATTTACTGGGTAGCAGAGAGCAGAAAGCGTACGGCAGGGCTATTCTTTGAAGGTTGAATATATCCACAGAGACTGTGAAGCATAAACTTACCTAATATTTAGAAATCACACAGCAGAACTGTTGTGTGTTTGAAACCCGCCGGAACAAGGCGGCCGTGGCAGCACCGGTGTGAGCAGCTGTGATGATGGAGCGTTTCATACTTTATCATTTCCTTGTTAATGTGATTTAGAGCGAGGGGGTCGTGGCCGGGCAGAGGCTGGGCTAATGAATCCATCGGGGAAGCGGGGACAAGAGGGGAATAGGAAATGGAAAGCGCAGGTCGAGCACCAGAACGAGGTTTTTATGACACTCCGTTTCAATGGAAATGTATTTAACACTGAAATAAACCCACCGACCTCCGCAGAGGGAATCGTCTCCAGTTTGGGAGCCGGCTCGTTCGGCAGGTGCTCACGCACGGCGGCACGGGACACGCACGCGGCGGCAGGCGATGTCGGCAGGTCGCGATAGGCGTTTCTCTTCCTGCGGTCAGGCCGGGTGCCTTCGGGTCTGCCCAGACCGGACAGGCAGCCGCCTTCCTACGGCAACGAAGCGGCACCGGGCTGAACTCCGAGGCGATGACGAACCACCCCGCCGTTCGCCGCCTCGACGGGCCAAGGCGCGCCCGCGTGCGTACACGCACGCGATAACGTGTGCGACACGGCAGCCGCCGGCCGCCCGGCCGGAGCTCCTGGCTTCCCGCAGGACGGGCTGCAGGATTTTAACTGTCCGTATTTTCACTGCCAGCAGCCTGCTGTCAGCCCCAGCCCGCGCAGCGAACCGCCGCCACGGAGACATCCCGCCTCCCGCCCCGGCCCCGCTCCCCCGGCCGGCGCTTCCCGCCTGACGCGGGTGGAAGCGAGCGGCGGGGGGTGCCCGCCCGCCGGGGATCGCTCCCGCTCCCGCTCCCTCCAGCCCGGCCGGCCCGCGACGCGCGTCCAACGGCCGCAACCGCCAGCTCGCTCGCTGGCGCGCGCCCGCCCTCCCTCCACGCGCGTCAAACGCCGGGCGTCACGCAGGCGTTGTAATGTACCAAAACGGCGCGCACGACCCCACCGCCCGCTGCCCCAGCGCGCCCGCCCAGCCCCGCGCCCGCAGGGGCCGCGCCGCGCCGCCCGCCGCCACCGGCTCTGGGGGGCACCGCTCCCCGGGCCGGCCTGCCCGCCCGCCCAGCCACGGCGGCGGCGCCGTCCCGTCTCCCCTCCCCACCTCACCTCACCTCACCTCACCTCACCTCACGCCGCGCCGCCGCGACCCGCTGTGGCCGCCGCCGCCGCCCCCGGCTCGGCGCGGGGATGCAGCGCGGGGCGGGGGCAGCCGAAGCCGGCGGCGGGTGGGCGCTGCGGGCAATCGGGCGGGCGGGCGGCGGCGCGGCGGCTGCGTGTCTATTAGGAGGCGCGTGGTAGTGATGGCGGCGGTGGGTGAGACTTTTCCTGTCAGCGGATCCGGCTGGTCCTGCCGGCGGGCGGTGGGGCTGCACCCCGCCCCGGCGCTGCGCCTTGCTGCGCCGGGCGGCGGGGAGCGGCGGGGCGCGCCATGGGGCTGCTGGAGCGGCTGCGGAAGGAGTGGTTCATCCTCGGGATCGTGCTGGTCATCGCGGCGGCGCGGCTAGAGCCCGCCGTCGGCGTCAAAGGGGGTGAGTCCGGCGGCTGCCCCGCCGGGGCCGGTTTGCCCCGGCAGCTCGGCGGGCGGTGCGGGGCCGTGCGGGGAGCGCCGGCGGGGGGTCCCGGAGCCGCCGGCCGAGAGCTCGGGGGGGCCCGGCGGGTACTTTGTCAACTCCCGGCGGCGCCCGCCCCACGGCGCCTTTGGGTGTTGCGGGCCGGGCCCGGCGCTGCCCGCGGCGGGCCCCGGTGCCGGCGGCAGGGAGGGGAGCGGGCCGCCTCGCTGCTGGGCTGTGGAGGCAGGGGAGGGAGTCTGCGGGCCTTTCTGCGGGGCCCCGGGCGGAGGGTGCCGGTCCCTTCGCTGCCGGGGACGCTGAGACTTGCTGGGGTGCCCCTCGGCCGTCAGGGCGTCCGCTCAGAAACTTTTGAAAGTCGGGTTGCCCCGGGGCTGCAGGAGGGCAAGCTGCCGGGCGTAGGGCACAGCCGAAGCCGCCGGCCCCTCCTGTGGTCCCTGCACCTCCGGCAGCTCCCCTTCTCTGCTTGTTGATCAGTCCCTGCTTCTCAGGTACCCACGACGTATTTCAAGGTGTATTCCTGCGTGTATCTTCGCTGGGCACCGTACCCGTTGCTTGAGCGATATCCTGCTCTTTTTGGGTTAGTAGTAATGAAGACTGGGTAGCAGCTGACTTTGAATGTACTCCTGTTAAACTAAGTAATAACTTCAGGAACTCCGAGGTGGGCATAAAGTCACTGAGGTTCAGTGTATGAATGTCTGCCATCAGTGAGCCTCGAGAGGTGTAGCTTAATGCGTACTGTGTTGAAATTTCAGGTGCTGTATTTCAGCCAGGTGGTTTTTTTACTTTATAGTAACACACTTGTATATTAAAGATTAGTTTTTTGTTCCCTCATACTTCCTCATGAAAGATGAGGGAAAACGGTGACAATGTTTTTGTGCAAAATGGTGTCAAACGCTCACAGTAAACAAATTGGAAGAAAGATCTGCCCTTTTCTAAGCAGTGAGGTCTTGTATATTTCTTGTAACAAGAGCTGATGGAAATATCCAGTGTTATTTTAAAATGAACAGTGGTGTATCTTTAAGTGTAAATGCTGGCAGCATCTTCTGGTTAATTTCTATTGTAACTGCAGTTCTAAATGTTCACAATTTTCAAGAACAAACTAAATTTTATATCTCTTTTTTTTTTCCTAATTGATCTCTGAAGATTTAAGAAAAGGGATGTACAACACTTGAACAGAATTCCTTTAGCAATTCCATGCTATGGGAGGGGAGGAATAATCTACTTATGCTTTTATACGCATAGTTTTGTTTTTGTTTGTTTTTTTTTTTCTTAACAGAGCTGAAATTTGAGGATAGACGGCCTCTCACTGAGGAGCCAACCTTTTTCCCCCCTCCCTTAGGTTCTGGGGAAAAACAAAGTGATTTAAAAAATATGGCTCTGAACACTTGCTGTGGCAGCTAAGGCTCCCGTACTTCATGGAGTTCAGGGTAGGCAAATTCCTGCTGTGCAAGGATCCCTTCTAACATCTGCGTGCTGTTTTGCATAGGTGAATAGGGCCCACTTGGAGTTTCTTGAAGGATCCATGCTGTGTCTTCAGCAGACCTTAGAGACAACTTCAAATTGATAGTATCAGGTGGTTTGTCCCTTTCTGGTTTGATTGTCGTGGTGATTGTTAGCAGCAATGTGGGAGATCCTTTTAAGTAGAATATGAGATAATTTTTCCTCAGCTTACTTCCTGCATGGAAGCACTATGATGGAGCACTTCATGTAATTATCCTACTGCAAAGAGATGTCAAGCTTTGACATGGTATTGTTCCTGGGACAACTTGCTTGAAAAATCTTGTAAGCATTGATTGAAACTCGTGAGCACGTGTTCCCCAAAGTGGTATCCTTCTTCTGAAGCTACGTGATCTCAGTGCTCATTTTAAAACCAGAAAAAAAAAGAGGTGGGGGGTGGGAAATATCAGCATATGATAAAACCTTAGTTTGTCATCTTCCAGCTGAAAAAACCATGCACTGTAATTTGCAGGGCCTTACTGAATAGGGTGGATGGTCCAGCGTCCATACCAGTGGAACATTGTGCCACAAATAACAAAGATTTGTGCTGTTGCCACCTTCAGGGCATAAGCCAAGCCCTTTTTGTGTGTTTTCCTGTTTGATGAATGAGCCTATTTAGTTCCTTTGTGAAAAGAGGTTTCCTGACCAATCTTTTGCACAAGAGATGAAGGGGATCTGTTCTGACCAGAGTTCCCTGTGCTCCAGTGAACGTGTGGTTGCTCTAGTGGTAGAGGTTTCTCCTGTGTAAAGGAGTTCAGGCAGCCCGGTGAAAAACCCTAAAATAGAAAAACTGAGTCCTGGAAGAACCCCTACCTTAGCCAGACTAATGCACTGCCTGTCTGCCCAGTGTGTATGTGCATGTACCTATATGCTCTAATCTTCTAAAAGATTAGAAAAATTATATAATTATATATATAAAATATAGTTTTCTGTATAACTATATATATTTATGTAATTTTTCTGTTTGTTGTTTTTTTGGTTTTTTTTCCCCCCCTGGCTATTCAGTCAACATGCCATAATTTTGCAACTAGCCACGTGCTTTGTTGCAACTTTAACTCTTGCATTTCCTGGCTTATTTTTACCTTATACTTCATATAGGTTGTTTGGTTTATTTTTTGTATTTAACACACATGGTTTCAGTGTCTCATCGTCAGAGTCCTCTCTGAGAGTAGGATTTGGGTTTAAATGACTTGAGATGCAAATTTGATTAGACTCAGTGTATGATCAAATCCCTCTAATTTAAGGAACATTGACTTTGCTCCGGTGTGACCATCAATGTATCATTCATCTGAGAGAGCAGAAAGGACCTTCTCTTCTGGAGTGTCAAGTAAAGGCTTGCTTGTTTGCTGCTGCAGTTTTGCTCGTGACGACTTACTGTCACTTGCAGAGTTAGGATATTACTTTGGTCCTAAGTAGACTGCTAATATTTTCTTTCTAATATAATAACTGGTTGAATGCTTGTGAAAAAATGAGTATATGCGTTTTGTGCTTGGTGGCCTCTGAAGGCAAAGTGTATTAAGAGAATTCATCATTTTTATAGGAGTGTAAAAAGTATTTTATTTTAATCTCCCTGAAAAAAAGTATATAAATATATACAAATGTAAGCCTTTAATATAGTGGAATCCTTGGAAGTGCAGGCATCTGCCCTTGCTGATCTCACTGCAGCAGTGTGTCTGCAATGTGTTACTGTGGGGCTGGCATGAACCATTTTGCCACAGCCCTGTTGTGGGGGAATAATGCAGAATTGTATTGCCCCAAGGAAATCATTGCAAGGTACGATTTTGTTTTCTCTGTGCAGGCAGCCAGATAGGTTTGTGTGTTGTGGAGGAAGAATTGAGAGGTAGATGTGTGGATGATATCGATGGACCTGTGGAGGGAGCAGCTAATATTTTTATTTGAGTGTACAGTTTGAGTTTGCTGGCACTATAGGGATACTCTGATGACAGAACTGTGAAAAATTCCCTGTTTTCACGTTTCCAGAATTTACCTGTTGGTTCCCCGTGACCTGTAATCATGGATGCCAAATTTGTATGACATCATACCTCACTCTGCACTCACTGGTTTGCTTTTATTTAAGAATGAATAGCATGCTTTCTGTAACTTAATAGAAACCCTATTCTTTTTATTAGAGGCTTTAATGATTCAATTGTCTCCAGGTATTTTTCTAAGTATTCTCATTTACTTTGATGTAATATATGCATTTCATTATCTCTTTGACTGTAGTTCACTTTGTTCTCTATGTCTGTATTTTTTAGGACCCTTGAAACCAGAAATTACCATAACTTACATTGCTGTTTCAGCTATATTCTTTAACAGTGGACTCTCCTTAAAAACTGAGGTACTGTAATTTCTCATTGCTTCATTCTTGTTTTGCTTTAAAAAGTTTTGTGTTGCTTTTGTTCAGGTTTGAATGTAATTGGAATATTTAATTACTGTGCTGTTGTTGATGCTGGGAGAATGGCTAACAAGAGAAGATAAATATTAGACATTTATGGAGTAACCCCTCATTGATTTCAGAAAATTCTTCACAGAGTAATGAACATGACCAGAAGGACAGTGTGAATAAATTTCACCCATCCATAGAGGGTGGGTTGCTTGACTTTGCAGGGCTTTGACTAAGTGGAAGTGCTGAGCACAGTTTTGAGACTGGATCTACACCCTGGATGTGTCCCAAACCCAAATCAGGGTGAGACCTAGGAGCACACTAGCACCTGCCTTCTGCCACCCCTTCTGCACCTTGGCTTCCCCACTGTTCAGCTGAGATACAGGCCAGAAAACTGCAAATCCTAGGGTAGAACGTTGTAGGGAACTAGGCAGAGAGGGGCTACGTGGAGTCTCCATGCCTCTGTAGGACACGAAGAGAAGGTGTGAGCTCTCTGTGCCTCTCTCCTTCATCTCACCTGCTGGTGTGCTCTCTAAGTAAAACTCTTTAGGCTAGTCACTACAGGATTGATGCAAGCAAAGATCTGGTGGCTCTAAGTTACCACATTGGGTAGGCACAGGACAGCAGCTAGTATCAACACAAAAGGGTTCCTCTGCAGATGCAAGGCCAATATACAGGTACAAAGTCTTGGCAATCTTTTCCTGTGGTATTTAGTTGTGGACAGGTGGACTTGAAGTGTCTATGCTCTGCTGTGTATCACAGACACTGAGACTCGTTTCAAATTTTGTGTCACATTTTTAAAGAGGAACAATCTGGGAGTAAGGAGAGATGAAGGGGAGGACCTCTTAATGATGTGTAAAGGTGCCATGGAGAAAGGAAATGAGGGCTATGTGCCAAGAAGAGAAGGAGCAGCCAGAGTTGAAGTGAAACACTGCATGTATCTGCTAGTCTAGTGTCTTGATTCCTTTTATGCTGTTGGCTGGGCTGACGGGTGATGTCATTCATATGTTGTGTGATACTAATGCCTAAAAGAATCATCATGATACTGTCCAGTTATCTTCTGGGAAAACTGGGATTTGGATGAACAGCGTGCATTCAACAAAAACAAAGTTTCTATACCTGTATCGTGGTTATAGTGATAAAGTTTCAAATGGAGGTGGTGTTTGAATTGATGGCAGCCCTCTCCTGTGTCTGCTGGCGGTTCTGGCCCTAGGGCTTCTAGTTCTGCTGGGACACAGTATAAGTGAAGTGAGTAACTTGAGTCAATTCTGTAGTAGCTATTTAGAGCCTTGTGGTCTTATGGGGAAGCACCATGTTATCTGTTTGCCTGGGACAGTAATTAATCCTAATGGAAATAGGCTGCGGAGAGGCACTTTCTTCCACAGAGAAGAGGACCCGAAACACAATGCCTGAGTAGTACTAACGGAGTGGAGTTTTCTGCTTTCAGGGTTAGGAATCTTTGTATGCAGAGAAAAATGTGAAACTTCTTTCCCTTTCAGTAGTTTGTATCCTTGAAGCTTTATATTTGTAAAGCAGCTGTGAGTGAGAGTGAAATCAGTAGCATTATCAGAGTCTTGATTAGATTCTCAATGCTAGTGTATGTCTAATTTTTTCCAGTTAAGGTGACGTGACTGACAGGTTCCTGAGCAATGTGTCATGCCCTACTTTGAACTTGCATAACTTCTTTACATGTGTGGTTCTAAAAGCAGTATATTGATGTAAATGAAGCTTTTACAGGAGCTGGTGTTTATGTCCAGGTAGCTAATCTCAGATTGCTTTGGAAGCATCAGCTAGGACAGGTGCTGTACATCCAGCTTTATGTTCCATCATGAAGCTAAGCCTTTTTTGAATTTGTGCCATGGGAGTAGAAGATAAAGAGGAAGAAAAACATTCCACTTATTGTACCTTGTGCTATTACTTTCTAAAATGTATGTTAAAAACAATTCTTAAATATGTTAGGAGGCCAGGTCATGATTTTATTAAAATACTTCAGGGCATGTTTTAATTATAAATAAATAATAATATAATTATATATAATACAATTATAAATAATAATGTAATTGAGACACAACCTAAAGTTGGTATTATTAGTTAATATATCTTTTTATTGGATTGCAAAGTAGATAGTTTCTGCTTTTGTCTTTATTAGTTCTTGACCTCTGTGTTGGCTGTTCTACCTTGGATAATACATTAGTTAGATTGAAACCAGTGTTTGGTATGCGTTATGAAATGATAAAAAGTTGTGTAAGTGTTAATGGAGGCCTTCTGATAAATCTGACTGTCGTGGTTAACCCCAGCTGGCAACTAAGCCCCACACAGCTGCTCTCTCACTCCCCCCTGGGGAAAGAATCAGAAGGGTAAAAGTGAGAAAATTCGTGGGTTGAGATAAAGACAGTTTAAAAAGTAAAGCAAAACCCGCATGCACAAGCAAAGCAAAACAAGGAATTCATTCACCACTTCCCATTGGCAGGCAGGTGTTCAGCCATCTCCAGGAAAGCAGGGCTCCATCACATGTAACAGTTACTTGGGAAGACAAACGCCATCACTCCAAGCATCCCCCCCCTTCCTTCTTCTTCTTCCCCAAGATTTATATGCTGAGCATGATGTCAAATGGTCTGGAATATCCCTTTGGTCAGTTGGGGTCAGCTGTCCTGGCTGTGTCCCCTCCCAACTCCTTGTGCCCCCCCAGCCAACTTGCTGGTGGGGTGGGGTGAGGGGCAGAAAAGCCCTTGGCTCGGTGTAAGCACTGCTTAGCAATAACTAAAACATCCCTGGGTTATCAACACTGTTTCCAGCACAAATCCAAAACATAGCCTCATACTAGCTACTGTGAAGAAAATTAACTCTATCCCAGCCAAAACCAGCACATTCTCCACCCCTTGTTCCGTACCATTTATGTCATGCTCAGGTCCCACACTATCCAGTACATCCCAATTAATCACCACCACCTTTCCTGTCTCTTGATATATACACACAGGTATCATTCCCTTAGTCTGTGTGCCATCCCTATAAAATGTCTGTAGAGTTGATTTAGTCCATGACTTTGGGCTCCGTCTGTTATGGTGGTCACTCAGGACAGGAGAGGTGGTGTGCTGTGTGGAGTTATTGGGCACCAAAGCCAGCTCAGGTTGGGTCACTGCTGCACTTGCACTGCTTCTTGTAAGGTTTGGCCTCCATTGGTTTGGGTGGTTTCTGCTGTAGTAATTCCTATAACATGCAACTCAAATCCTGGGTTATAACAATTTAAAGGTATTTCCATTACAATCTCCACCCCTGGTCCCTTTGAACCAGACCATTGGGTTTAATGCTGCAGTGAACTCCTCCCCTTGCCCCTGTTCTGGATTGGACTTACCCACTGGCTGCAGTCCCTTCAGGGTGTACCTGCTCCAAGTGGAGCGTTATGTATGACCCACGGTGTCTCCAGGGGTATACCTGCTGCGGCACAGAATTATCCACAGCCACAGTTGCTTTGAGGTGCGCCTGTTCCAGCGTGACCTTCTCCGTGGGCCACAATGCCTTTAGAGATATACCTGCTCCAGCATGGTCTTACCCATAGCTAAACATCCCTGTGTTATCAACACTGCTTTCAGCATGAATCCAAAACATAGCCTCATACTAGCTACTATGAAGAAAATTAACTCTATCCCAGCCAAAGCCCGCACACTGACAACAGAAATAGCTGATGCTCTTTTAAGGTTACACTTCTGGTTTTATCTGCTATGAAAGTGCATGGTCAAAAAAATTTGCTAACATACATTCAGAAAGCATTTTACAGAATAATTGGCAGCATTCAGGGAGAGCCTGTCTGTGCATGGCCTTGTTACATTTTCAAATCTAGAGGTGACTGAGGTCTTCTTACATTTGTAGGAACAGTCTGTGTGCAGGAATGGCAAGAACATTTGATTCCACCTTAATATAATGCTCTTTCAGTTTTCAGTGACTGGATAGCTTGCTCTTTTAAAGCAAATACCTCCTGTAGGGCCCCAGAAATTAAATCACATGCTTGAGTTATCCATTTCAATGAGGAATTTGGCAAGCCACTGAAAATACTGTTTGCTCTGTGTGGGTATTTGCCCAGAGGAGTCCAGCTATAACCATCTAAACATGGCTGGATGGCAACAGGGACCCACACTGACCAGTGAGAGGCTAGGATAAGCTCTCTAAAGGGTCTCAAATACTGGGAAAGACAAGGTAACCTGTTCTACCTGGTGTGCAGAAACAGAGTCATAACTAGCAGCTTCCAGTAACTTTTCTGAGACTTCTGCTTTTCTGAGGGCTTCAGTGACAGATGTATTTTGGGACAAGGCCTTGTAGATTGCTTAAGAGGGTGAAGGCTTTTGCCTCTGTTCTATGATGATACAGTCTAAGGAATAACTATTCTAAAAGGCAATCGCTAGAGACATTTTAAAGACTGGCAATTTGGATCTGCAAAGACCTGTTCCACTAATACAGCATTCATGCGTTAGGTTGGCTGTGTTGTAATCGCCTTCCTTGCTCCCTGGAAGCTCTAACCAGTCTTTCCCAAGTTTTTGTCTCGGATTTTGCTTTTGAAAGTATCACGCGGTTTTCTTCAAATCAGCTGTTTTTAAGGTGTTTTCTAATTGTAAAAATATTAAATTAAAAGGGCACTGCTGTATGTGTGATGGTGCCTAGATTGGGAGTGCCTGCATAGATTGGTCCACTAGGAAATCTGGGGCTGCAGGTGACTTGGCAGTAAAGAAGGAAGAATTAGCAGCTTTGCTGAAAGAAGTCACTTGCTTTGGTTTTTCTCAATTGTATTATTTACTTCTAAAATGTACACTTTTATATAGGTATTTCCGGGTATCTTTTCTTCCCACACAGGATGTGTTTCTACTACTAGACATTTTTTTTTCTTTCTTTTTGAGATAAGATGAAATAGTACTACGGTGAAGCTATTTATAGTGCTGTAGGTGCTGTGACAGGTTATGTGTGAAGAAGGCCTGGTTTTTTTCATGCAGGGTCATACTAGCCTGCTTAAGAGCTTTTTTTGTTTAAAAAAAAGTTGTTTCATCCAGTTAACCAAGCACTGAATGTAATGATACTTTCTTGGTAAAACTGGATCAAGATCTACGTTTCAAGTCCGTATTTTGTATAACTTTAAAAAAAGGATATGAACAGATTTGTATTTTTTCGTGGAAGGTTTTTTCCCCCTAACTCAAATTTGGGAGATAATTTTATTAAGAGAAATAAAGTAACAAGGACACGGTGCTGAATTGCTAGTACTTCCAGATGTATAATTACATCAGTGTGCGTTTGGATGGTTAAAAAATGCAATATTTGATTGTTTCATAATTGTTCAACTGTTTTGAAGCTGAGAGAGGGTGGCATCTGAAGATTGGCTGCTGCATTACTGTACATGGAAATATACTTTTTTATGTTGTTCCTTTTTTTTTTAAATGCATCTGGCGTGTCACATAGCTGGAGATTCCTAGCAAATTAGGTTTTGAATAAAAGTGCCATCAGTTCTTTTCCTGTTGCATTGTTTACTTGAAAAGAGTGCAAGTTATTTTGGGAGAGAGGAAAGGAATTTTTCTTCTCAATCTATGAGAGTTGACATGAGCTGAAATGTACAAGGCTTTTTCCTTGTACTCAAAAACTGTGTAGAAGATCCTTGGAGTGCCCGAAAAGACAGAAACAGACACAGAGCTAACTGAAGATTTTATTGCATAAGGATACTTCATCACCTCTCTGGAGTGCTCTTACACTATTTAAAATTAAAAATTTTTTTTTTTTTCCCCTCAGTCTCCAGCAGTGTTTTGCACTTTATTTCTCTGAATTTTACGGCTTAGCTTGTTATGGTCTTGGTATTCTTTCTTTGCTATTCTTCATCAGCCTAATATTTTTCTATAAATTTCCTATCTGTTGATACAATAAATAACTGAAATCTGCTACAGATTACTTTGCTTTTTATGTATGTTAGTCTTTCCTTAAAAAAACCCCACGACAAATTATGACTCTTTGTAATGTAAACATCCCTTTTTCATGGTATAAATGAGAATCACAGTTTGTGGCTCTCTTTAGACTAGAGAAACGTGAAATCATGTGGACACTACAAGTTTCCCTTCCTCTTGATATCAGCAGTCAATAAAGTAAACAGGCCGTCAGCATAGTTAACACAGGTTTTGAAGCAGTGACAAAGTGCTAAGGCTGCCTGCTGAAAAGCTACTGTTATGAGAGCTACACTATTATTGAAGTGGTGGACAATTCTTTTGGAAAAATGCCCAGGAGCAGACAGAGCTTTGATGTTGTCTGGATATACTTCATTATTAAAGAGGAGATCAGATGATCCCTAAAGGTGCCTTTTTGACATGCACTCTCTTTGTATTATAAAGATGATCCTAGTTTTAAAAGCACAAACGTGATCTTACTTCAGCTGTTATGACTGCAACTTCCTCTCTTCTTTTTCTTTTGCAGGAGCTGACAAGTGCTTTGATGCATGTGAAACTACACCTTTTTGTCCAGATTTTTACACTTGTGTTCTTCCCAACAGCAATATGGCTCTTTCTACAGCTATTATCAATCACGCCTATAAATGAATGGCTTTTAAAAGGGTATGTTTAAGCATAATGGAGTGAAATATATTTGTAGCTGTCTTCTTAAAGGGCTGCTTATCCTGCAACGGGTGTTTTAAGACTTGTATTGTGAACAGATTTTGCTGGTTGTTTTTATGCTTCAGCATTTTGCTGTCAAAAATACAGAACATGCACAAGATTATCCTTTCAGGAGCCTGGTCTCATTCTTAGAAAGTCTGGTCAGTTAGTTTCACATGTAGGGAGCTTGCAACAGGTTAGCTTTCTATTTCACAAAACACAGCTGAAATGCTGTGCTGGGTCTCAAGGAGGATGGGGAGGAAAGAAAAGGAATGCTGAAGGAAAAACATAAGCCGGTGAATAAATACCGTGTGTGCCATGTACTGGTGTTCTGTTCTGTTTTTAAACAGTCTGTATTGAGCATCTCTTGCATGTGTCCACACTGGGCTTCAGTACCTGCTCCTAGCTAATTTATGGGAAAAAAAAATGCACCCAAAAAACCCAGTAAAGTTTTTGTAGGAGGAGAACTTTGAGGTAAGCAGAAGCTAAGTTACCATGAAAACAATATGTTTTACACCTTTGGTGTGCTCTGCCAATGTGTGCTTCCAAAACTGCGTTGATGGTGCGGTAGTGATAGATGTTATGAAAAATCCAAAAAAATAAAAAGCTTTTTTCAGAATCAAAGGTCAATACCTAGCGCCATGCAGCTATACTGGCATGTTTGAGTGCAAAAATCAATTATTTTAGAAAACTACTTAAAAAATCCCCATTGTTTCTTACTGCTTGATGGAACATTGCTTGGTGAGAGTTCCCTGTCTTAAAAGTTTAATGATAAAACTGCTTATGTTTATGTTTGTTTGTTTTTAAGAGGCTCTCCAGGTGTTCCACCAAGTGTGAAGTGGTCCAAATGATACTGAGAAGGTGAAATTGAGATGACATCATTTGAAAGTTAGCACTGTTTAGCTTAACAGTATTAGTACATCAAGGAAATAACAAGGTTGCTATACAATGTCTGTTTGCATTTGGCTATTCATAGTAAAGGTTATTCTTTAAAGTAAAATCATTAGGAAGTTTTTCCTCGGCTAGAACAGAGATATGATTTTCCACAGTGAGCCAAAATTCCCACCTAATCCTTGGGAGTCTCAGTTTCTGAAGTGAAAGGTGCAAGAGATTTTTGTGGGTTTTGCTCCTTGCAGCACTTCTCATTCCTTCTTTCCTATGACTCTTATGCCACTTTGGTTCTTGGTGTTAGAGACATGATTTGTTAGATGCACAAGTATGTGTATGTATATACCTACACACCTGTGAAACTGTGTCTAAAACCACATGTGTGTATTTTTTTAAAAAAAAGAAACACTTTTATGTGTATGTCCCTAAACGTGGAGCCTAAATGAGCCTCGTTTTTCATGAAGGTGTGTCTGAGTTTTACCAGTGAGCTAGTATACTTCTGTATGTTTCAAGCTGCCTTTGCAAGCCCCTGTTCCTTGAGTACTGTTTCTGTTTTGGCTGTGTTTTATCTTTTAGTGCAGTAACTCTGTTGTATTGAGACTTCATTCAATGAATGGTCAGATTGAGGAGTTTAATGAAGGTGGTTTTGGTTTTTTGTTTGTTTGGGGTTTTTTGTTGTTTTTTGAAAGAGTGCTTTCTTGATAAATACTGCTGTTCAGGACATGCTTAGAGCAGCAGCCATTGTGTGGCTCTGAAGGCATTCACTGCAAAGGGAGCCTGATGGGAGCTATGCAGGTGCAGAAGATACTGAGCTCTCCCCTGATTCTAGGATAACACATTTTAAAGCAGGTACTTGCATGTCCCTATATGGGTATGTGAAAGGAGGGTGAGGAGCCAATGTGAGGAACTGCCTGTGCCTTGGCCGCTCTGTGTAACCAGAAGTTCATCCTAATGCCTCACAGCTGTAGTTTTTATTCCCTAGAAACACTGAAGTAACCTAATGAAAACAGTGAGGAACAAGACAGGCTTTGGCAAAGTTACTTCCTCATCACACGTTTAGCACAGCTTGTAGTGGGAGCTAGTTGATAGTCCTTACAAAGGCCTGGAAAAATGGGCATGTGCTCCCAAGGGCATGCAGCACCCTTTGGCAGGGTGGCTCCCCAGGGTACTGTAGTTCTCGGTTACTCTCTACACAAAGTTATGCCTAAAGGGCACAGATTTCCCATCTTGCTTCAGAATGAATGGTGGATTCTCCCATCCTCTATAATGGTCTGGTTTGCTGTAAATGTTATTTGAGAGGCAGGTACAGATGGTACCAGCTTTTCATCTGTGTTTCTACAGTTGTTTGTTTATTTGTTTTCCCCCCTGCCTCTGTCTGGGATGATATTAGGAGGTTTGTTGCTTTGCAATTATTTTGAAATATATAAAATAGAGGAGAAACTGACATCATCCCAAGCATCTTTTAAGTTAATTTTTCTTAACTGACTAGGTTTTGCATTGACAGCATCCGTTTGAAAAGGAGCATGAAGCAGGTTATTAATGTTTGCACAGATTCACCTCTTCTGCCACTCTTAGTGTATAGTGTTTACAGCACAGCTGGTAAGGCACAAGATGCAAAGACCTGGTACAAGATACGGCCTTGGTAGTTCCAAATCTAAAATATTTGACTTTGGACCCTGCTACTCGGTTTTCTGTAATGTATCAGCAGAACAGGTATTATTTATTGCCCTTCAGCAAATGTTTGGACCCCTGATGTTAATGTTTACAGCATGGCCTGAAGCAGTGGGACCTTTCAGTTTGTTGGTTGTTATCTCTAGTAATCTGCTGGCCTTTAGAGGAATTTGTTTGTATATTGGTAGTATTGTGTGTAGTTGATACAAAATTGATACAAAGGAAAAGGTTCGCAGGTACATGTTTCAACACACCTGATTAAAAGTATTTTCATTTAGTGTGTACCATTTTTTTGTAGATTAATATTTTCATATGAAGAATATTTAAAACCATAGCTTGATAGTGATTTTTTTTTTAAATTCCAAATGTATTATTTTAAATTTGTGAGGGTTCACAGAGATTGTATTATTAAACCTTTCCCTTATAGTGTCAAAATACCTGCCAGCTGAGATGAATGGCCCTGCACACATTTCATACCTCTTGGATAACTTTGAACTTAATCCACCCCTTATTAGTGCAGGTGAGAAGTTCAAGGAGCTGGCTGCCAAGAGACCACATAGAAGAGAGATAACAGTATCACGACTGATGTAGGGGATGGACATCAGAATCGCCATGTGTTTGTCTGCTATATATTTTCGTATATATTTCCAAACTTTTCCACACCATTTCTTTTTCCTGTATTTCTTTCTTTTCTTTTCAATATGAGCTTACCCTGCTAAGTGCTGACAACTCTCTGCTTCCATAGCTTACTTCACTGTAAGCTAAAGGTACTATATACTTCCAAGGTGGTGCTTGGCACTTTGTGATTGGATTTATATAATGCTTACATTGGTTGCCTCTTTCCTTTTCCACAGTGTCTGTAGCTGACAAACTGAATACCGTCATTGTCATTTACCTGTTTCTCCTATTTAAGCTTTTTGTATATTTGCAGCATATCAATTGCACTGTAATATGCTCCCTGTTGTTTGGATTTAATACTTCTGTTTGCTACAGCTTTTTGACACTGCGTTTCTCAGGGGTGGACTAACACAGTTACAGGTGTGAAGTAGTTCACCACTAGTAATTGATTGTTCTGAACTAGAATACTGTCTCAAGCTCCAATACTTGAAAACATATGCAGATTCCAGGCTTTTGGGGATTTCGCAGACTATTTTATTCCGTGCCTTACTGTTCCTTCTAAGTCAACACACTTTTTCTTCAGAAGCCCTATTTTACTTAGCCCCACATTTAATTGTAATCTATTGTGGTATGTTCTTGTTGTTTCTAAATACACATTTGATACAACGAATTTTTGTAATAACCAGTTTTTGTGGACTGCCTTTGAAAACAAAGGACAGCTCACCACTTTTTTTCTTACTTTGCAACAACATTTACTATATACATCGATAATTTTGCTGCACAAAAAATTGAAAAAATGACAGATGTGTATTTTAGACTTCTAAAATGTAGGAGAAAGCTTTTGATGTTTTGATTAATGGAAGTCAGGTGATTTTTACCAGGAAGTGAAGATGTGCATAAAAATTAAACATTTGATGGCCTTTTAGTGTTCAGGAAATAAAAAGCTTAACTGTGGGTTTTTTTGTTTGGTTTGTTTTTTTTTTTTGGTAGGCATTGATGAAAAACAGTGTCGTGGGAACCTGAAATAGTGAGCATGGTTCTTCTTACTCTTCTACTTAGCAGTGAATGTTTTTATCACTGAACGGCTTTTTCAAGGAAGTAGGAGTTTACATCCTTATTTTCGTTTTCTCCAAATAGCTACAGGTATCTCAAAACACACTACAAACTTTACTATGTCAGGACACTTGATGCAGTTATCTTTGTGATAGATGTGTAGATAACTTTGAGAATGGTAGATACAGTACTAGAGATGGGGAAATGGAGTCACAGAGAGGTTAAGTGTTTGAGTTTTTAAATGGTGACATGACTCTTCACTGTGGTGATTGGTAAGAGATGGCATAGAAACCCTGCCAGCTGGTGCAGGGCTGTAACTGTAATGCAAACTGATGGGGTTGCGCAGGTGATAAGATGATTGTTTCTACTCAGCTATTTGGTATTTTAAGGTTTTAGGTTGCATAGTGTTTGCCTCATGTGAGGAATGTAACATTTGTTTTTGTTGTTTTCAGCTTGCAGACAGTAGGCTGCATGCCACCTCCTGTGTCTTCTGCAGTAATTTTAACCAAAGCTGTTGGTGGAAATGAGGTGAGTTTTCATTTTGCTTTTGAATGCTTTTTTTAAACAGAAATTCAAACAAATATTTACTCATGATGAACTTATGTGGCAAAACACTGACTGCAGTGTGATGCTATTGTGCTTTGTAAAAAATTCTAGAATTAAAGCTTGGGTATTGTGTTGGTGTCAAAGAAAATAGTGATATGTTATCTGCTGGTATTGGTCAAACTGAAAGAAGCTCAGTTTTCTGAGGTGATAGAAATTATTGTTAGGAGATTTCTGCTTGTTGCTGCAGTGTAATTCGTAACTGTATAATGTTCGTATGCTGTGGACTAGTTATCTCACAGACTGTTAGCTTTTTGTTGAAGATCTGCCCTTGCAGGGATTGTTTGGATGGTGTTTAGAATTAAGAGGCCCAATGGTAGGAGTTCCTCAGGCTTGAAGCTGCAAATGTAGCAAGTGAGATGATGGAGACAGAAACGTTAATTTAAATCTTATATTGTTGTTTGAGACTGCATGAAATGAAAATTCCGGGAATGTGGAGTTGACAGTGATGCAATGCAAAGTTTTCAAAAGATAGGAAATGCCAGAATTGAAGTTGTTTGTGCAAACTTGGTTTGGTCACATTACATTTCTGCCTTAAAATATGCTGATGCCATTTCAGACACTTTCTTTATCCACAAAACACTTGCTATTTTCAGGAAGACTGGGTAGACAGCATTTAGGAAATTAATCCAAGTGTGCTAATTAATGAGGTTGTTCCTTTTAGATCTGCTACTTCATAACTGCTGAAGGTGAATGAGACCTAGTAGGTGAGGAAAGGAGAGAATAACACTAAAAGAGATTGGTTTTAAAGCTAGGGCTGTTGGAATGCTCTTCTGGAGGGTTAGAGCCAAATCTTAATTCAGCCGTGGAGCTCCTGTGTGAGGTTGGGTGAGTCACTTCAACCACATTTTTTAAATGTGGCTATTAGTTGTGTACTTCTCATTTTCTGAGTTCAGACTCTTGGGACCGATTAATGTCAGCTTTGAAAACACATGATAGCACTGAAATAGATTGAAGTTGTACTTTGTACTGACAAAGTGCTGTTTAATTGCTCTATCCTCTGAAGAGAGACCCAAAGCTTCTCAAGTCAAGCATCTCTAATTACAGGCAATCCTGATGCACATCACTGTCTCCCAGTTTGCTACCTGAAAACAAGAATCATAAAATTGTCTGATGGAGGTGCTGTGGAGTAATTGGTATAAGGAGATAATTTGGGTACATAATAGTGATCAACAGAGAAATGAGAAGTTTTCTACTGAGGATTCTAGATGTAGGTGCTGTAAATTATACAAAGATGACACATAGTGAACAGCGAGGATGAAATGAAGTATTGAGTAAGTGCTCATTCAGTGTTAGCACTGTCTGTCCTATCCTTAGAACAAGGAAAAGATCCTCTGGAAAAAAATAAGGTGTGATTGGTTAGTTGAAAGCAGTACCATATAGCATTTGTGTGCAGGAGTGTGAGAGGTACTTTAGTTTCTTGACCATTAGAGTTCATTTTTTTATGGCAGTATTCTTCTGGGGTGGTAGGGGTGTGTGTATTTCATACCAGCTGAAAAACAGAAACCTTCCATCATGTGAGGCTTGTGTAAGTAATTGTATAAATCACTAACAAAGTAAGCTTGAACCTTTAATTCTTCTGCACCAAACTGGTGTTGGAGGAATGTAAAAATGCATACCTTGTTAGTGATTTTTACAGATAGTTGCTGACAGCGGAGACAGAGTGAATCATGAATTGGGTCTTGGGAATTGAGAGTTCTCAGTCAGGCTCTAGGAAAGTATGCAAAAGAGAAACACGCTTTAAACACGCTCAGGGTAGACAAAGTGTGTGGCAAATTTATTGCTAAACTTGACCAAGTTTCCAATGCAAACATTTTTTTGCAATTTGGTGCTTCTTTATTGTGCAGACTGTTGTTAATTTTTCTTCTGAAGAACAGCAAATCACTTCCCTCATGCTAGGGGGGAAGACCCTCTTGCATTTCTCCTTGCCAAGTTTCACCTAAGCTGTTATTGATATATTTCTCTTTCTGACACAAGCAGAACAATGCATTTTTTCCCATTTTAATTTAAATCTGTTCTGATACACAAAGAATTTAAACCTGGGAGTCAACTGGAAATATAAGTGATTGTACTGTGAGAGCATTTGTTCATAATAATGTCTCTTAAACTGCTTTTGCTTCGTCAAGCGTGTATCCCTTACCTAGAGAAATTGATTTGTCTGAGGGTGTATCTACACTGCATAATGTAATATGAAGATAAATGAGCTTGCTCAGAAGCAATATAGTGAGGAAGCTCCACATGAGCTAATTAGTCTGAGACGTGTCCTGCTGCTGTAGAGTACAGGCACACCCTCAATAAGTGCTCTGAAGACCTCTTTGGATTTCTTGAAACACAGCACATGAGCTGTGGTAGTTGACTGTCTTATGACAGTATAGAGGGGTTTAGGTTTTCTTTATCTAAGTAGAAATGACTGTTGAATGTCAGTTTGGACTTGGGTTATTCAGAATGAAATATCAGGCACTATGGCATGGTAGTAGTAGTACTCGCTTGGGGATGAGGAAACATGGATTCTATTTTTAGCTCCATCATTAAACTGTTGGGTAAACCAGAGTGGGGTATGGTGTCTCTGGGGTTAGCAGTAATGGATAATGGCAACTTTGTGAAGTGTTTGAAGATCAGTGCTGAAAAGCCTTATGTAAGAGTTATATTTTATTGTTCTGGGACAGGGTGATTAAGTATTTGGTCAAGTGCTTAGAAGGAGAGTCTACATCATTAGAAGCTACTTGGATGGGGGATTTTGCTGCATATCAGTTGGAAAATTTGTTTGTGAGATGATAAAAGGAATACATTTTTGTTAATCTTACAAGGATCTGTTTTTTTTTCATACATGCCTGAGGGCACAAAATAAAATGTTCTGCTTTTGTTGGCTAAGTAAGGTGTCGTCACCAAAGCTGATACAAAGAATTCTGATTAAACTGTGCTCATGGTTGAAAAAGTTGGTGTTCTGGCATTGTACTTAAACCCAGGTAAGCTATAAAAATCTTTATTATATGACTGTTAGTGTTTAATAGCAACTATACAATCTACCAGTGTTTGTTTTCCTGATGGTTCAAACACATGGTATATCAAAAAAGTGTATCTAAGCTTTAAGTCCTCTTGATCTGTGTATACGAATATAACAGCTGAACAGTTACTCAAGAGTGCAAATGTAAAATTGTCCAAAGCAAAAATAAATCTTCCTTCTTCCTATACATTGTTTGATCACCAACCTTGTGATCCGTACTGCTTTGAAATTTCTTGTCTTAGCAGCTGTTAGGTATGTCTGCCAAACTCTACCACATTAGCCATTTGTATTACTTTGCAGTATGCCTGGTAGATGAGCAGGTGGGGGCTGGTTTTGATGGTTGGGGCATTCCAGAGGAAATAAATCTTTACCAAAAGCCTTTTGTCAGCAGTATCCTTCCCTTAATAAGGGAAGACAATCAAGCCAGTTAGCACCTTTGCTTGCTGTAGCTGTGCCATTATGGTGGGGAGAAGCATTATATTTAGAAGCCAAAAGGCTTCCAAGTCTTTTGGTATTTGAGGGTGAAAATTAACATCTTCGCTTAGCTCCGATGCGTGAGTGGTTTGGTGGCTTGTTTTAGGGGACTGGAAAGAGCCTTCTTCACAAGTCATAGGGATTATAGGGGGGAAAAGATCTCTGTAACTTCATAAGAAAGGAATGGAAAGACAGCATAGAGATAATCAAACTGAAAACCAGTAGCAGATTTTATAGGTGTATTGGATTTTTTTGCTGTAGTCAATGGAGGAGAAATCCAGCGTTGGCATTAGCAGAGTGGAAGAACAAAAGATTCTAGCTGCAAAGAAAATAATGGAGTGACTAGTTCACTCTCAGTACTGCTTGTTACATGAGACTTAAGACAGACTTTTCAAATCTCATTTCCTTACGTATCAGCATTGATGGCAATGGCAGCAGCAGAGGTGTTTGGCTGTTCAAGACAGTGTTTCTGTACCGCTTCAGAATAACTTGTGTACTAGTAGTGATACAGGTACCATCTTCTGAAAATGTCTGATATGCGCCATTGTAAGATACCTGTGGTTATTGGTAGAGATGTGGTGGAGACTAAAATTTCTGTCCAAAGATCTGCCTATATAATTCAGACTAGCTAGGAGCTAGTATCATTCTCTCCAGAGAGGTGTTGGCAACTGAGAGGTGTAAGCAGTGGGGAGGAAAACTCTCTGCTTTCTGAAAATCTTGGCTTTTGGAGGAGAGGAAGATGATTTATGGCTATTCTATCTTTTGTTTTGGTGGAAGTAGCTGTTCCTAATGTGATGAGCAGAAATACAACACGTCTAGTAGGGCTACAAATTCACACCTATTGACTCTGTGGCCCATTCTTAGGTTTCTTCAACTCCTCTCCCAGGTCTCTGTATGATCTGTGGTTTGTTCTCTCACCTGTCTTTCAACTGTTATTTCTTCTCTCTGCTTCTCCCTCTTCACCCTGTTTTTCCATCATTCCTCTTGTGATATCTCCCTATATGATGTTACTTTCATTAACCCTGCAAACAACTTTCTAAAACAGCCTATTCCTCGCTTTTGCTGCAAATACATTTAGTTCATTAGCAAAGCCAGTTTCAAGTACTGAATTTAATTTGATGCATGTGAAGCCCTATATGAACAAAAAAATGTTCATATGTACGCTGGCAAAAAGTAAGGAGGGATCACCATGAGAAATCAAAATCTAAATTTTAGTTTGATGATATTTTCTCAATTACTTAGTTGTTTCTGTCAGCAGTAACACTTAGGAAGTCTCTTGATTTCTGAAGAGAACAGCCTATGTTAAAAAAATTGGAATGAAAAACAGAAGGCCTCGTTTTTGTTCTTTGCTCTTGTTGAGCTGTGAAGGGTCAGGATTTTAATGACTTTATAGCGTCTGATAACATGGAAGTCTTTTTTGTGTCTTTTTGAAAAGTCTTACAGTTTTTTAGTGAAATTATAAACCCCATTTCTTTAAAAGTCTGCTTCTAACTATCCATTTTTGCAAGAGGGAGACAAATAAATATGTCAGCATTTCAAGGTGCTGTAAAGACAAACCTATTAAAAGCTCAGAGATCCTCAGACAGAAATGCGGTAGAGATGCCAGATATTACTACAAAGTATTCAGACAGCAAATGTCATACTCTCCTTAAGAATTGAAGTAATGAAGAAAAGAGATTGAAAATTAGATCTATAAGTCTATTATCAGTTTGGGAGAAAAAACAATTTGCAATGACTTTTATGGCAGCTTAATGACATATTTTTGAAAAGTGTAACATAACAGGCAAGAGCTGTGATGGAATTGTACAGATAAATCGTGGCAGACAGTTCATTTTATTGAAGAATACTTTGGCTATTTTGCTGTCTCATACACAACAAAACCACTGAGGTTTTTTTTTGTTCAGTTAAGCTGTAGCTTGTACAAAACCTCTTAATCAAGGTGCGTGTGGTTTTTTTTTTTTTTTTTTTGCAACTTCTGTGTGGATCTGCTATGCTTTTTGTAAAACAAGGTGTTGCGTATGCAAGACAAGATTTTGAGATATAAAATAGACTATAATGAAGAAAGCTAGAAAGGTATTTAGGAAATAAGATATAAAGTAAAGAAAGAGTTCTAGTATTGATTTTTAGATTTGTTTTTTGAAGCAGATGTAGAACATAAAAACAAATATAAATTTGCAAGGTCCACAGCTAGCCTTTCTGGAAGAGAATCAAGGGAGAGTAGTAACATGTTGACAAAAAATTATATGCAATAGTTTTAACCGGTATTATAAAGAGCATATGAGTACACTGGAAAATTCCTCTGTTTGTTAGTGGTGGGGTTTTTTTAAAGTAAAAAAAAACAAAAAAGTGAACCCTAACACTACTGTAAAGTCACAGGAAAGATATTGATTTCTCTAAAAATATCTGAAGTTCTTTGAACTGTGTATACATGTACATTAACCTTTTAAAAAACAAAATAAAATGAATAAAAAGAAGTACAAGCTCCAATGGTTTGTGATTCATACACTGATGCACCAGTGTACCAAGAGTGTTTACCCTTGGAAGGTAACACATGTACATTATGAAACAAAATCATTTAAGATCTTCAAATAAACTGTATGTGTCATGATGCTTAGTTGTCTTCTATAACAGTTTTTTCTTCTCTAAATATAAGTCAAAATTTACAGTAGTGTTGTCTAAAATTTGATTTCCAAATTGCACTTAAAATATTCATTTTTGGGGGTTTTGTTTATGGAAGGGTCATTTCATTCTATTGTTTTTAAATTTGATACTGTAAAAGAAAAAAAACTATAATGAATTTTTTTATTTATTTCTTAAGTAATAAATTTTGTCTGCCCACACAGATTAAATAGTTCTAAATGAAAATGTAACTAATTCTACCATTAGATACTACACTGAAGTGGCTGGGAAATGTGTGTGAGTGTCAGAGGACAAATTTAGGGAAGATGCCTGTACTTCACATGTACAAATATAAAGAATTAACTGTGTCAGCATAAGCCTTGTATGTACATAGGAGCTGTTGTGCTATTAAATTCACCCACTCTATTCTAGTATTACAGTATAATTTTTTATGTATCCTAAGAGTTTACTTTTCTTTTATCATTACTGTGCTTTGAGCAGATGGTTTTTATTGAACTATTTATTGACACTTAGGGTTTTTTCCTTCCCTGAGTGGTGAGTGCATTTTATATCCATCAATGCATAGGAGTAGCCCAAATTATTACTTACAATATGAATTTCATCACTATAATGTGTCCCAGTCATGCAGCTCCATTAGATATCTCTAGAGTTCCTCATAGTCTTCTATAACCCAAAGCAATTGTGGAATCTTCTGGTTTTTTTTCCCCTCCCTCATTGTTCTCCTTTCATTTATCACTAGTAGTTCTAATACAGATCCACTACTAAAACTGTTCAGAATGGAAAGGATTTTCAAAGGCATTCAGCTCTGCTCTTAATTCAGAGGAAGCAAATTCAGGCTAACAATGAGGCTTCTGAAATCCTCATATTCGAGCACTTCACCTCCAGACTCCTTACTTAGTTTGTACGAAGTTTCAGATTCTCCCAACACCTTTGAAAAGCAGCTGATTTACTAACCTAAGGTGTCAGTGATTGAGTTAGACTTGTGACAAAAGACTTAATTTTGGCCCTGGTTGCCAGTACCTCTAACTCAGGGTCTTTCATATGGCTCATAAAGTGTCCAGTGGAAAAAGCCCCTCTCCTACACTCCTGGGAGCGTAAGAAATTAGGGAAGTGCAAGAAAATACATTAAATCTCTTAACTGAACAACTTTATGTACAGTAAGTTGTATGACACAGAACTTGCAGCCTTGTGCACGTTTACCCTTTCCAAATCTGGGGTGCTTGTAGCAGCTCTGCCATTATCTAGAAAGTTGTAAAATTACCTGTTTAAGTTATGCTAAACTGGTTGGGCTGTGGCTGGAAACTACCTGGAATCATCATAGCCTTGTGTTTTTACAGCTGTGTTTGCCTGACTGTCCTAGATCTGACTTTGTAACAAGAGTGTTTTCAGAGGCTTTGCTGTTGCTGTTCTTCAGTGCTTGGCAGGGGAGATAAGTTTTTTGTCTGCTATGGGACAAAATTCAGTGACCCTGAAAGCTGTTTGTGGCATAAAGAAGCCAGGACAGTAGAGTCTTGCTCTCAAGCTTGACAAAAATGGCCTTTTAAAGCAAGGTGGTTTTGTATTTGTCTTGGTCTGCAGGTTAATTCAGTGTGAAATTATAGCGCGCAAGAGCTTCCTGTATTTAGCAGAGAGTGCTGTATGAAATGCATTGCCTATGCAAAGCAAGCATTTTTAACTGTTTGCAAATGTTTTAATAGAAATATTACTGATTTGTTCAGAGTGTGTGGTCTACTGCCCCCTTAAAATTCAGCTTCTGTACTCTCTGCTGTTTAATCTTTATAGCTGTTTGAAAGAGAGATTGCAGATATTTTACAAGTGAGGGAATTGTGTTACTCGCTCTCCCTACTTCAGTCTTTGAAAAGAAAGGCTATCTTTTGGAGAGCAGCGAAGACTGGAAATATTATTCTGAAGGTGACAGCTTCAAAAAGCTACAAGTGATTTGTTTGCAGTGGAGTGTTTTATGCAGTCTCAATTCCATTGAATGCCTGCATGGTGCCAGCATTCACTGTGTAAGGGTCATTTTCTAATGGCTTTCTTTTGGCAGAGCAGTGCAGTTGTTTGCTGGCACTGAAACCCAGCAACACGCTGGGTTCTGGTTCTGCTGTCCCTCGTGTCGGCTTACAAAGCAAACGCTAATTTAATATTAATTTTAATAGTAAGTGACGTGTTTAATCATTGCATATGTTAGGATTGATGTTAAATCACCGATACAGCAGAACAGAAACTCTTCAGCTTTGTCTGTTGTTTGTAGGTGGTTTATTTTCTACCATGAACAATAAAGATGGTTCCTTTGACGTCTCTTCATGTGTTCACCTGTTTCTATGGACCTGGACTCTCTTTCATGAAGGGATACCACTGCAAATAGTTTAGCACGGCTGTTGGTGGCCCCAGCATTCCCATGACTGGGAATGAAAACGTGTATTTATAAAACTAGCAAAAGCTAAAATGCAACGGTATTGATTGTGAAAAATGGAATTAATTCAGTATTTCTTTCTAAAAAGAACATTTGGAATGATAATCTGTAAAACATTGCTAACATTTTGAAATCTGAAAAATACATTTTACGTATGACTGCAGTTCACTGCAGATAAAACAAAATTAAACATGTCTATTGAGAAGACAAAATGCCCTTTAGGAATATCTTTAGTGGATTTAGTCAAGGATAGCATTACTGTTCTTGAAACGTGCAAGTTCTGAACACTGGCTTGTAAAGAGATAATGTTACATTGTTTCTCCTTTCTTAAATTTGTCCTTTGTGTGTTAAAATCAAAGCTTCAGAGTATTTCACTTGGGAAAGTTTTTGTTTCTATCCAAGCACATTTTTATCTGGTATGAATGTATTTGCTTAGTGGCTAATAATAATATATAGGAAAGAAAGCAATCAGGCTTGCAAATTGAGTATTTCTATAATTTGTTTTCTTTAGCTCTCTATTTGGGTGTGCAATATTAAGTCCTGATTTGTGGAAACCGTAGCTGTAAAACATGAAGCAGGATTTTCCGTTAAAATTACTATTTTCTTTGAAATTTCATTCTTTATCAAGGAAATTAAATGACTGTATTATCCTGTTTTCATCATTATGATTATGAAAGAACATCATGAAGATTTTTGTCTTCTAAATTGTTTGTCAAATGGTTATATTCAATACATGTTAAGAAAAAATGTCTTACATTCTATGATGAAAACCTTATCTGCGTGAAGAGACGGAACAAATTTCTAGATTCCTTTATTTATATAAAAATAAACAAGCCCAAATTTATTTAAAATGTTTTTATTGTACTCTTATGAGAAGATAGGATATTTTAGAATTGTTTCCAGTTTGTATTTTTCTGTTAAACTGAGTTTTTTTTAATTTGTTAGAGCATTTGGCAAAAAATGTGGAGAGCAGCAGAGCAGCAAATTTCCTCTGATTTCAAAGCATTATCTAGGCTCCAGTTTCTGGAAAATATTGGCCCTATTATGAAGTCTGAAAACAGCAAGCTGCTGGTAAACTGTTTCTGGACATGTTGAAGAAAAGCCACATGCCTCCTGGGAACCCTTTTTCAGACATGCAGTCCCCACAGCCAGGTGCTTTCCTGCTCAGCTAGGATTTTTGCAGGTGTTCCCTTGTGCATATGGCCTTTTCTGTCTGAAATCCGCTACTTCTGCTGCCACTTCTAAATTAACAAGGATGGAGGGGAAACACCACCAGTCGGAGTAGCTGTAGCACAGGCTTAAAGTCTTGTACTTGTATGGGAAGCCCCTATGAGAAGATGTGGATTGTTCCTATGTGTTTAGGAAATTTTGAGAGGCAGGAGACTGGCAAAGGAACATTAGCGCCTTCACTCCACTATAGGTACCCTGAAAGCACAACAGCTCCTGACTATTCATCTGTGTGATGGGGGAGAAGAAGTTTTACCATTAAATATAATCTTTGCCAATCTATTCAGTACCTCATCATATATATCACCACCGCAAGCTGCATTTCCAGACTGTTTGCTTCTCTGGCATTTTGGGTCCCCTCACCACCCTCAGCCTGACCTCTCGAGGTCCGTGCTGTCTGCCTTCGAATCCTGCCCTGCCTCAGGCCCTCGTATGCATCCACAGGGAATTAGCACCAACTGCCTGGCTGCTCTGCGAGACAGCGTGAGGCAGAGGCGGAGTGGGAACTGGTAGGAGCCACGGTTGTGCTTGGCAGTATGTTATCATTCATTGATGTGCGCTTCACACTGTGAGGCAGTAGCTCTGTACTTTTTGACGAGGGCTGCAAGCCAGTGCTTGAATTTAAGGTAAATAATGTTTGTGAAGGAATTTTCCCCAAGATTCATGGGAACGAAAAGCTTGCCTTATATTGAGGTGGATACAGTAGTTTTGACTTCATCTATTTATTTTTAGTAATAAAGGGATGTTTAGTAAGAAATACATGAGCAAACAAAGAAGGTAGTGCACTGCTTTTCAGCAAAGAAGTCAGCAGCCATAGACTAACTGGGTAGTCTAATGCAGTAATTCTGGTAATTACGTGGCACACAAACTGAAGAGAGTATTACTGTGCTTGAACTGAATTGTGTTTGAGATGGTAAGTCCAGAGCAACAGTATATTTCCTGAATTAGTTTGCCAATTTACATATATTACTTCTTCCATGAAATTTTGAAACTCCCTGTTCTAGCAGGTATTGTGGATTATTGCAGCAAGATTCCCCAAATGTTGAATTTGTTGAACTCCCAAAATGTCGAATAATGTGGATGACTTTTCTTAGCTAGACCTTTTTGTTGTTATATTTTGCAGTGATCTAAATTCATTTTGTTTGTTGATATTGTTGCAAAATATCCATAATGTATACGGGGATGTATGCTTTGATACATACTGTGTGAGTGTTTCAGCTCCAACTGCATATCCAAAACCTTTTAAAAGGAAATCTCAATGAGCCCCATGGGGCAAAGTAAATTATTACATGTGGTGAACTCTTAAGTCATAGACCAAGGTCATGGCAGTGAGAGTGTATTTCAAAAAGGTTTTATCTGTGCTTGGAAAGCAAATGAAATCTCTCATCATTAACTTTAGAATTATAGTTATAAGAGGATTTTCACTAGAGGTGAAAGATCAAGTTCATGGCGGACATAATGGAGTCTGAAAAGTTATTTCTCAGACATAATACTAGGGCATGAAACATTCACTAAGGTTTTCACATTATCGATGGGGAGTTTACAGCCTCTAATCCGGATACTGAAGATCAGAGCCATTGTAATTATTGCTATCTATTGTGGCTTTATTTCAACCTTTTCGGATGAAAAAAATCCTCTTCTTTTTGTAACACTGCAAAGACTTTTAGAAAAATTTCCTAGCTTTTCAGCTGTGTCAGTCTTTGTCATAGCATACAGGCAATACCTTCCTCTAGTTAATAACAATAAACCTTCTATAGAAATATAATTTAGTAAACCTGAATGATCTTCAGTCCGTAATGGATTAATCAAAGCACATGTGTATGCAGTGATATGGTGTCTCTGTCCTTATTTGTTGGTAGTTCACGTAAACCAGAAAGAATAAATGTTGAAGGGAAACAGGGTAGAAAAGCATAAGTAGAACTACGGTTTTTAGTGACCCAGACTATTATCCTGTCAGTGGAAACGGATATTAATTTGTCTGTTTATTCAACAGACTTTTACATTTTGCTAGCCTTTGCATGTGTGCATGCATGCATTTCAGTGGTACCAATGAGCAATAGAAATCTGCTCAATAGTAGAGAGTCTGAACTCTGTGCCTGCATCTTGGGAATGGTTTTGCAAATATCCCTGCCAATAACACCACTCACTTGTTCACAGAGTTTACAGTGCTCAATCTGTTTGCTTGTAGAAGTGTTGAAATTTGCCGGTGATGTGCTGCATTTAAAAGTATAGAGTATTAAACAACCATCGACAAAAATGAATCCCTTCATATTTGTGCTTTCACTGTCATGAAGGTTATTACATTTACAGGAAAGTTTCAGCTGTTGTGATTTTATTCAGAAGAGTCTGTTTAGTCCTGTTTTCATGCCATTTCACTTCTACGTAAAATTTAAGGTCTTGGTCTTTTGTTTTCTTAAATCCTCCCATCTGCTTTAAGAAGAGGTATTTGTTAAAAGATGCATTTGTTCCCCTGAGTTACAACTACAGATGGCAAGTACATGTATATTTTTGGCAAGTGATATTTTAATTTCTTTGAAAATATAAAAAATATAAACTAATTCTACACTAAGAAGATTTTATAACTGGAACTAGAGAAAGTCAGCTCTAAGAGTGGCTATCAGGTTTTATTCTATTTAAGCAAAGTACTTTGTTTCAAAATTAATGTGTTTTTAGGAAAACTTCATATATTCAATATACGTGATTTCTTAAAAGTCCTATGAAAAGAGGAAGCATAAACTGGATTGTTAGGTTACCTGTAATTCAAGAAATGACAACATTAAAGTTGGACATAAAATCTCAGTTCTGATCTATGGAAGTGTTTTATGCTTCTGCTTTAAAATGGCATGTGATCATGCAATTTAGAAAATATATACTATAACATTTTTTTTTCTGTAATGTTAATGTCATATGTGTTATCTCAAAAATACTTGCTGTACTTTCATTATCCAAATGGTCCAGAATATCTGTATTGAGTGAGACTTTCTATATAGGTTATGTTCTCTAAGGTGTATATTTTAATAATTTAGTCAATGGCCTCTCTTTTATACGTTTTTCCCTTCAATCAGCAGTGCAACCTCTTTTGTACAATCGTGAGGCATTTCTATTTCTAAGCGTAGTCACAAACATCTGTGACCTATTGATACTAGGACGTTTTTGCTATTCGTACCGCCTGTGTCAATGACTTCTGCATGGCTTGACTCTGCAATTTATGATCTGAGAAACTCAGAACAATAGATGTTATTTGTAAGTATGGAATACTCAGAAAAATATTCACCATTGTGAAGTGCTGTCATCAGATCCCTTCTGAAAATGAGTCACTCTGAGGCATCTCTGCTTCATAAGGGGTCTGCTGTCATGAGTCCTTGAGTAACAAATGCCTATGTTGCTACATTTGGTTGTTTGAACCTTTCTGATACTCCCAGCAGATAAAACTCAGACTATATCATCTTCTGCAAATAACAAAAAAACTCCACCTTGTATCCTTGATTTCTTTTAGTTGATTCCTTAGCATTTTCTTTTTCAGTTTTCTTCAAATTTAGGGTATTACATTTAAATTAGTTCAGTTTTATAGGTAGGAATTTTCTCTTTTTTTAGATGTGTATAAATCCAAAATAGTAGCCTCTGCACTTGTTGTGGTTTTACCCCAGCCAGCAACTAAGCACCATGCAGCTGCTCACTCACTTCCCCCCCCCCCAAGTGGGATGGGGGAGAGAATCGGGAACGAAAAAAAGTAAAACTCATGGGTTGAGATAAGAACAGTTTAATAGGACAGAAAGGAAGAAAATAATAATGATAATAACAACAATAATAAAATGACAATAATAATAATAAAAATCTTGGAATATACAAAACAAGTGATGCATAATGCAATTGCTCGCCACTCACCGACTGATGCCCAGTTAGTTCCCGAGCAGTGATCTGCCCCCCCCAGGCCAACTCTTCCCGGTTTATATACTGGGCATGATGTCACATGGTATGGAATATCCCTTTGGCCAGTTTGGGTCAGCTGCCCTGGCTCTGTCCCCTCCCAAATTCTTGTGCCTCTCCAGCCTTCTTGCTGGCTGGGCATGAGAAGCTGAAAAATCCTTGCCTTAGTATAAACACTACTTAGCAACAACTGAAAACACCGGTGTGTTATCAATGTTGTTCTCATACTGAATCCAAAACATAACACTATACCAGCTACTAGAAAGAAAATTAACTCTATCCCAGCCGAAACCAGGACAGCACTAGTTCTGATTCACTTTGTTTTATGTAATTATGAAATCCTAGAACATAATGACACTTCATAACCCAGGTACTTTGTGAGTCTGACAGCTGAGCTCTGAGCTGTGAACAGGATTCAGAAGTGCATTTTTGTCTTCAGAATGTGTAAAATTTCTTTCTCATTGTCTTAGCAGTATCATTATGCTTACCACCCTCCCAATTCTTCCCCCCTCTGGTATTTTTGCATGGTATAAGTTGCTGTGCCCATTGTGTAAGCATCCTGTCATGTCTCTAAGTGATCACAATGATTTTAATTTCCCTCGTCTTTCAAATTACCAGCCAGTTCCAGTATGTTGTTTGTCATCTTCCTTACTAATACAAAACCACACCGAAATCTGCAGTAGTCTTTTGTTTCCCAGACTGCCTGGTCTTAGTAGCAGTCAGCACGTCTAACTTTCAAGAGATTATTTTACTCAGGTGAATAACTTGTTGTGCTAACTTACCATACAGTATCTTGTGAAGTAGATGCCTCATTTAGCAACGCTTCCAGCAGGCTATGTTCATGGTTTCTTTATCAGCTTTTGTAGATTTCTTTTGCTTTGTGAGTGGTGGGAGGCAAGAGTGTCTTTTCATACTCTCTAATAATTTTTTGCAACCTAATGCAGATCTGCCATACAAGAAGGAGATTTCCTGCCTTTCAGGCTTCAAGTTCCTTCTAAATTGTGTGATGCAAGACAACGGAAAATTTCATTTTGTCAGGTTATTTCCTTCTGTAGAGTATATTATAGTATGTTGAGACTTTATTCTGAGCCATCTCTCCTCTTAGTTGTTTTTACAAAACTAGAAGTAGTTGAATTTGGTTTTCCTGCTAATTAGCACATGCTAGCTGCTACCAGCAAAAGAACACCTGTGCTGCTAGTGAGGGTACCTGGAAACTTGGGCATGATTCTTCTCCTTTATCCTAGTGTAAATCAGATATTTCTCTGTTGAAATCAAAGCAATGGACTGGGTAAGTGTAGGTGTCATGGTTTAAGCCCAGCCGGTAGCAAAGCACCACGAAGCCACTTGCTCACTCCTCCCCGCTGGCCCTGGTGGGATGAGGAGGAGAAAATATAAAGAAACGCTCATGGGTTGAGACAAGGACAGGGAGGGATCACTCACCAGTTGTGGTCATGGGCAAAAGACAGACTCTACTTGGGGAAAAAAACAAACTCAATTTAATTTGCTACCAATCAAAACAAGGATAATAAGAAGTAAAGCCAAGTCTTAAAACACCTTCCCCCCACCCCTCCCTCCTTCCCGGCTCAACTCCACTCCCAGCTTTCTCTACCTCCTGCTCACAGCAGCGCAGGGGGACTGGGAATGGGGTTTGCAGTCAGTTCATCGCATGTTGTCTCTGCTGCTCCTTCCTCCTCAGGGGGAGGACTCCTCACCCTTCCCCTGCTCCAGCGTGGGGTCCCTCCCACAGGAGACAGTCCTTCACAAACTGCTCCAGCATGGGGCCCTTCCACAGGCTGCAGTTCTTCAGTCACAGACCGCTCTAGCGCAGGCTTTCCCATGGAGTCACGGCCATCTTTGGGGGCATCTGCTCCCCAGCTCACCTCCGTGGGCTGCGGGGGGACAGCCTGCCTTCTCACCACGGGCTGCAGGGGCATCCCCTCCTCTGGCACACCTCTTCCCCTCTTTCTTCACTGACCTCAGTGTCTGCAGAGGGCTTCCTCTCACATTCCAATCCCCCTACTCACTGCAGGTTCCCCTTCTTAAATCTGTTCTCCCAGAGGTGCTACCACCATCACTGATGGGCTCGGCCTTGGCCAGAGGTGGGTCCGACTTGGAGCCGGGGAAGCTTCTAGCAGCTTCTCACAGGAGCCACCCCTGTAGCCCCCTCCCTTGCTACCAAAACCCTGCCACACAAACCCAAAACGGTAGGTAAGAGTCACAAATGAAAATTGGGTCTCTGTGATTTGTTGTAGCTGGATTCCAGAAGCAGTAATTGGTCTTAGCTGGTCTCCTTGTGGAAAAGTGTGCAGTTGACATAAAATGCTAAGTAGATATATAAATAAGTACAGTACTGCATTTTTGTCCACTGTATTCTCATAGGTTAATTACTGTCTTTTTGAAAATATGGTGTTTGTTTCAAATAAATGAAACTGTGCCTGTAAATTTAAAATAGAAAAGTGAAGACGAGTATCAGTATTGTTCATGCTGTAAATGCTTCTAAAGACAGAGCTTTATTTGTGGGTTAGGTGTATGTCATTATCTTGAAGTTAGAGTAATTGTACTTATCTTTCTTTAGGAAGTGTGTTGATCAGGAAATATCACTAAGCTTTCCCTCTACTACCTCCTTATGCAGATATTAGAGGACTGTAAAGTAATTTTATTAGCTGATGAGCTGTTTAATTACAAGATAAGAAACAGAGCTTTTCTCAGTGGAGGAAAGTGGAGTTCTTCCATCCGCATTCAGAAGCACATTCAGAAGCCTATTTCCTCTAGCCTTCATTGGAGGTAAAGACAGCTTCCAAAACCTGGGAGAATTTAATCAAAGTAGTTTATGGATGTTTTCTCCTAGGTTTGTTCATACATACAGAAATAATATATCTAACTCATGAAGAACTGCATGTTATACATATAGTCAGCAGTGAACTATAGAGCTATACTGTTAAATGTCCTAGATTAGGAAAGAAGAAAGAAGATGTAATAGTTGTATATATAGCCTTTCATATATGTGTTGAAATCAGGAGTCGTAGTCAGAATTTAGTACTTGGGCAGGATTAATGGTTCTGCAGTGAGATCAATGCTTGAACTATCTGTCATTTAAAATATTGTTCATTAACTCTTTTTATATAGACCAACTAGGTTCTTGGAGGAGTTCCAGATGTTGTTCAAGGTGGTGTTACTAATGTCCAAAATGGCTTTTCCTCTCTATGTTGTACTGTAATGACAGATAGATGGGAGCTACTCCATTCCATTTCCAAATTAGGAGAAGTGTTAACATGGATTTTGTTCGAAGACCTTTTTTCTCTGGAGTTTGTTTTTGTATTTGATTTGCCTTTGTATGGATATGTTGGCATTCCTGTCATGCTACAGTGCTCGCTTCTTCCAGCTGTTGAGTTTTTGGAGAATGACTGTGGGGATTTTTATTTACCGTTAGAAAACCTCACTGAATAGCTGTAATTTCATAATAGACAGTGCAAGGCAGCATTAGCTACCAATGTTTGGATACCCATAGAACATAAATCAATACTTAGAGTAAACAAAGGAGTATCTATGTTCTGAAGCATTTGCTTATTTGCTGTTGGAGTCCCGGTGATGGCATATGGCTTTGAAAATAAGTCTGTAATACGTACGTCCAAGCTGTAGTATTTAAGACAATCCTACAAAAATGTGCTTTTAGACACTGTGAGAAATGTTTGTTAGAACCCGTATCTATATCCTTTGTATTTTTCTACCTTTCATACGTAGAATTAGTGTGGGGTTTGTTTGCTTTATTGACTAACTGTTTATTTCCTGTGTATTTTGTGCAGTAGATCTTACATGTTCGTGTGTGGAGTATTGTTTGTTGTCGTTTTAAAACAAGTAGGGGGAAAGGGAAGTGTGTGGGATGCACCGTTCAAATTCCACGGCAAGTGAAGACAGAGGGTGTATGATTAAGCATCTACAGTGCATAAAATACCAAAACTAAAATTCCGCCTAGTATTTATTTCATTTTTTTGTGTTACTTGTATTAATGCCATCTCCACTGATACAATCCCATGCTATTTTTTAAACACATTAGTTTGCCCTGTTCTACCTTACAATGCTTTTCTTTTACACTGCAGTCTGGATTGTTCTGCAGTAGACTATATATTAATAAATACAATATAAGTTTTCAGTGTGGTGGTATGGAATATTTTATGACTTTTTCTTACTTGTATATAGAGAGCATACAAAACAGTTTATATTGTCCTGGTGCTGCTGGTATTATAAAATATAATTATTTGGACTAATCCACATTCACTCTAACAAGATACCTGCTTGGTGAGAAAGCAAAGGTGAATTTGCTTGATTGCTATTCAGAAAAAAAATTGCATAGCATCTTTCTGAATATCTTGGAAGTATGCTGAATTGTTCAGGAGTTTTTTTACTGTCGATATGATGGAACTAAAGCTAGCGAAGCACAGATTCTTTTCTTCTTATCCAACTGTTACAATGCATTAGGAAACTGCTAAAATACACTGGGGTAACTTTTTAGTATCATCTCTCCCACTGGGAGGGGAATGTTGTGGCTGGAAGATTAAGCAGGATAGCTGTGGTGTGAGAAATAGGAAGAAAAAGAAAGTAGGATGCTCTGTAATTGCATGGTCCCTAGTAAAGTTCAGCACACAATTTTCAAACTGCTTCTGTCTGTAGCACTTTTAAAGGTTTTGGCAGGGATTTGTTTTCTTTGGGAGCTGGTGTGATATGGCGGATTATCCAGAGGTTTCTCCAAAGCTCTGTTCTGAACACTTTGAAGATATCCTGAAATGAGGCAAAGTTAAATCGTATGGGCCTGCCCTTAGAAAAGGATTAGAATCTGAATTTGTTTAGTGTCCATTCTTTTTAACTTGCCCTTGCCAATGGAAGGGAAGAAAAGGTGTGGTAGTTGATTTGAAACAAAAAGGACACCCATGCAGAAGTGATCTCTTCCTTATTGCTATTGTTATGTACCACCCCAGGGTTTTAATGATGCTGCTTGGAAGTACACGGCTGGGATAATGTTCATAGTATGGGCATACTTACTGCCCTCAGAAAAATACATGTGAGATTTTTATTTCTTCCAGGTCTAAGTGGCCTGGTTCTTTCTGTTGCCGAGTGCTGGCAGTAAGCGTGCACTGGGAACACCTAGGATGTAGGAGCACTGCTGTAGGAAGGACATAGGAGCATCAGTATAGGAAAAGGGCCTTCTGCAGGGCTGCCTGCAACAGTTCTTGTCCAGCTGCCAGTGTCACATCTGATGTAACCTATAGTTGTTTGGGGAGGATGGGAATCTGACGGACCAGAGTTTGTGGCAAACCCCAGGTATCCTCTGGTGGTAGGAGAGCCTGGCCTCAGAATTAAACCTTCCTTTCTCCATATTTGCAGCCCATCTTACCCCTGTGGGCTCAGTGCATTGTGAACTGCCCTGTTTCTATGCCCGGAGCAGCCCGTCGGGCACTCGGCTGAATCTGTTGCAGTTGTCAGAGGATCATACTTCAGGGATAACACTGCTGGCAACTAAAACCTATGAATTAGTCAAAAATAGAGCATTTGAGTGTTGGAGTCGTTTTTTGTAGGCTTTTAAAAACGTTGTTTGATCATGCAGTGTGTTGACCTTTCAATAAAATCTTCATTAAATCCACCCATTCCTTGCAGTTTTTTTAGTTCTGTTTGCCTTTGTCACATGTTCTTTCCTGGATTATCATTCATTAGCTTCTCCAAAGAGATTAACAGTTCCTTAAAACAGGATCATGTGTATTCTGGTGTTCCGTGTGAAAGCGGAGCTGGAGAGCAGAGAAGCCACAGGATCCCTATAGAAATTTGAAGACAATTTTGATACTCTAGTCCACTCAAAAATCTGCTGATACTGTAATGTTTTTTCCCTTGCCAGGACCCTCCTTGCCTGGTGTCATTTCTTGAGCTCTCCTGGGATGAGATTAGTCTAAAACAACAAAGTAGCCAGATGTCTGGTTCTGAGAGAGTCCCAGAGGCCAGGGTATGGTAGGCAACAGTAATCGCTTGGGGCTGAAGATCAAAGATACCTGAGAATTACTTATGGGCACATACTATGTGTCATTCCCATTATTAACAGTCTGAAAAAATTTGTATCCCTAATTAACCCTTTTGTTGGTTAAATTTTCTTGCCAGTACAGTCCTGTCTGTAATAACTATTTGTTCTTTCTGGTACTGTTACATAAGTACATGTTAGTTTTAAAAAAATATATTAAAATGCAATACTCTCATAGTAGCAAATTTATGTAACCCATCCAGATCCTTTTTATCACGGTCATTTGTAAATGTCAGAAGTTAGCATGATTTCTTTTTGTTTACTGTGCCATCCTTAGGGCTGGTGTTACTCTTATCCAGAACTGTGTCAATAAGAATAGTTAACTTGTCAGGGTAGTGGTTTTAGTTCATTGCTTCCTAATCTAAAATGAATTAGAATCTAATCCCGGAGGCAGGATGTCTGCACATCACTGCTTTTTCCCCTATTGCTATTTCTGGTGAAATGCTAATTAATATTTTTAGTGATAAATGCTTGTTTGTATTATATACTCTGAAATAACAAACTAAGATTTTAAGTGCTGCCTCTGAATTCTTGTAGTGCTTTTAGAATGAGTGGCTCCTGGAGAGAGAGAAAAACCTGATTGCAGCCTTCTGTGGTTTTTTTTCATCCTCCAGATGAAAATATCAAGGTTGTGAATGGAATGTCTATTTTACTAAATCATAACATTGTCTGCCATTGTAGAACTGAAAGACTTGGAACAATTTTTCCTAGCTTTTGAATAATAAACTGTAGTTGTCAGAGATACCTGTTGTTTGTTATGACTGCTACAATTTCACTTTCTTTAACATGGTGTAACATTAACATGTGGTAAATACTGCATGTGTATGTTTGAGTGAGAGGGTGTGAGTTTCTGGTCACAGTGAATGTGTTTGCAGTTTACTGCTGATATTACATGCGTTTAACAATTCTAAAAGACATTTTTGAGTGAGTAGTGAGTGAAGAAAAGTTCCCTGGAGTGATTTAAAGGACTGAATTGATTTATCTGTTCAGTCTTGATAGTCTCTCTTCAAAACATGTTATTCAAGCAAGAAACCCCAAAAGCTGACCTGCCTGAAAGTGTATTGTGTTTTTACATTTTCACTTTTGACACAGGTATGCCTGCTGTCTGCATCTTCCAACATGGCCATGACTGCTGCTCTGTTGTCCCCACTCCTGTTCAGTTGCATGCCTCATCAGTCTTGCTCTACACTCAAAGCAGTGTTTAAAAAAAATGAGCATCTAGAGAAACGTGAGGGAAAGTTTCCTGGTGATGCAGGGTTATTTAACCTTTCAGGCCCTATGGCTGTCAGCAGGTGTAGCTGATCATCTTATTAATATTATGAACCTCATTCAAATTTTCATAGGATAGAGACAGGTATTGTGCTTCTCAGAGATGCAAAGGAAGGGGGAGCTGTGTAGGAGTGGTTCACAGGCAGGAAATAGCTGTTTTGATATGGATGTTGGCATGCTGGATTTTGGATCATTTGTTGCCATTCATGTGCCATAATCCAGGCACAGGGGCCCACATGCTGCTCAAAAGATTCTATCTGGCTATCCTAATGTAAAGAAATCAGCTCTTCATAACATTTGGATTCTGTTTTGCGCAACCCTTGTAGGTTGGTTTCTTTTTTTCTTAGTTTTCCTTCTCAGTTGTTCCTTTGGGAGGCATTGCAGCAGTTTTGGTTGTCTGCGCTGCTCTGTTGAAGGTTGCAGTCAGAACTGGAATAGGTAAAATCCAAGTGTTCATGAAGTCGTGTCTGCAGAGGCCAGTATGAACTTCTTTTGTGTTACCTCATGTAGGCAGCAAGGTGCTTCCCATGAAGGTGTTGAATCTGTAGCTGAGGTTTTGGGAGAACACTACTAGATGGATTTGCAACATACCTGAGGCAGAAATGCCTTTCACTTTGTTCTCTTTTGTTATCTGCTTAGAGCCCTTGGAGACCATGCCACAACTACTGCCAACAAGCAAGAATGTGACATAGTCAGCAAATACTAGATTAGTGTATAGAAGTAGAAGCACTACCATCTCCCTCTTTGTTTTCAGGAGAGGAGAGGTTTTTTTGTTATATATATAAAACTCATATATAAATTTTGATCACTAGTACCACCTCTCCAATTTAAGTAAAAAATTACTGGATCTGAGGTGATGCGGGAGATTCAAATGCACTGCAGGAGCAGAGAACAGCACTGCATTGCTAACTTCTCCCTGGCAGATGCCAGCTACTTTTTATATTGAGGGACGAAGTTATGAGACACTAGCGGTTATTAAACCAGTAACTGGAATTTGGAACTAGTGAAATTATTGATATCTTCTGCAATTAGATTGTCTCGCAGTTTCTTGTTCATGTAGCATGTTTCTTTTCTGTACCACAAAATGTCTTAGGGAAGTATAAAACAATTCTTCATTTGAACTTAGGGGAAAAACAGGTTTTAGAGCAATTTAGGTGCTTGAGTAGACTCAGAAATAGGTATAAATACATTATACAAGTGTATTGGGTTTCTGTGGCAAGGTTTTGGTAGTGGGGGGGGTTGCAGGGGTGGCTTCTGTGAGAAGCTGCTAGAAGCTTCTCCTATGTCCGATAGCCAATGCCAGCCGGCTCCAAGATGGACCCGCCACTGGCCAAGGCCGAGCCAATCAGCAATAGTGGTAGTGCCTCTGTGGTAACATATTTAAGAAGGGAAAAAAAGTTGCTGGGACAGACAGAAACTGCAGCTGGGAGAGAGAAGTGAGAACTTGTGAGAGAAACAGCCCTGCAGACCCCCAGGTCAGTGAAGAAGGAGGGGGAGGAGGTGCTCCAGGCGCCGGAGCAGAGATTCCCCTGCAGCCCATGGGGAAGACCATGGCGAGGCAGGCTGTCCCCCTGCAGCCCAGGGAGGTCCACGGTGGAGCAGATATCCACCTGCAGCCTGGGGAGGACCCCACGCTGGAGCAGGTGGATGCCCAAAGGAGGCTGTGACCCCATGGGAAGCCTGCACTGGAGCAGGCTCCTGGCAGGACCTGCGGACCCGTGGAGAGAGGAGCCCACTCTGGAGCAGGTTTTCTGGCAGGACTTGTGACCCCACGGGGGACCCACGCTGGGAGCAGTCTGTGCCTGAAGGACTGCACGCCATGGAAGGGACCCACGCTGGAGCAGTTCGTGAAGAACTGCAGCCTGTGGGCAGGATCCGTCTTGGAGAAGTTTGTGGAGGACTGTCTCCCATGGGAGTGACCCCATGCTGAAGCAGGGGAAGAGTGTGAGGAGTCCTCCCCCTGAGGAGGAAGGAGCAGCAGAGACAACGTGTGATGAACTGACCGCAACCCCCATTCCCTGTCCCCCTGCGCCGCTGGGGGAAAGGAGGTAGGGAATTCAGGAGTGAAGTTGAGCCCAGGAAGAAGGGAGGGGTGAGGGGAAGGTGTTTAAAGATTTAGTTTTACTTCTCATTATCCTACTCTGATTTGATTGGTAATAAGTTAAATTAATTTTTTTCCCCAAGTTGAGTCTGTTTTGCCTGTGATGGTAATTGCTGATGTCTCCCTGTCCTTATCTTGACCCATGAGCTTTTTGTTGTATTTTTCTCTTCCCTGTCCAGCTGAGAGGGGGGAGTGATAGAGCAACTTTGGTGGGACCCTGGCATCCAGCCAGGGTCAACCCACCACAACAGGCTGAATTAATTTGAGTATATTAAGGTGTTACATTGCATATTAATGAATACTGCTTCATTCTGGGTACTTCCATTACAAGAGAGTCTTCATGAATTTGAAATAACTTTTGTAAAGGAAAAAACATAGGAACTAAAGAGACTGCCCCCTACAAATCTGTGGGAGCAGTGTTCTCTAGTTAGGGCTGATGGGCATCTAGTGGCTACAGGGTTGTATTTGTTCTGCTGGCCCAGCTATGTACAGAAGAAAACAGTTGTCTGTTGCACTAATGTACTCCTCTCTGGTATTTAAGAAAAAAACCATAGGAACTGTGCTATCAAAGAGGAAGGGCTGTACAAGTAGTCAGGAAGAGTGAGTCTTGCAAAAGAAAAGAAAATGGTGGTTGAATTGAAGGATAGATTGTGAAGGAAATTAAAATACATCATCAGCATGGACCTAGTAGTTTGTTACTTCAAGGAAATATGGTGGTTTTTTATAGTGAAGTTGTCATATGAAATATATTTTAAACAACATGTATATATTTTCCACCATACTGTAACTTTTATATTTAGTAATTTCAGGAGTGTTCACTGTTTTCAATAGCCCGTCACAACCCGAGCACATCCTGTATCAGAAGCTTAAGCCACAGCTTCCCTTTTACTTATCTGAGCCATTGCAATGTTCTGACCTTGGGCTGTGTAAAATCAAATTAAAAAATCTCTTATTGACTTAATTGAGACATGGATCTGATCTAAAGATCATGCCGTGAAATAAATGGAAAAATCTGTATGTCCATTCACAAGTTTATTTCTGTTCACATGTTCCATTCACAACATTTGAATTCATAAGAAAAATGATGAATGTACCTAACATTGCAGCATTCTGTTGTTGTCTGCTGGCAATGTGTCTGTAAGCACAAAACTTTCACCACCAACAGCAGAAGCTACTTGATGACTTGATTATACTCAAATTCTTGGTAGAGAATTCTTGCTGTTGAATTTCTGGTACATGTCTGGTACAACTTGCTGTTACTTTAATTTGTGGAGTTGTCGACCTGTAATTTGGAGAAGGAAGGAAATTAATTAGAAGAAACCTCTAGAAAACTATGAGTGTTCAAGGGATTTTTCTTCTAATCTCTTGTAATTAAAAATGTCAGTGCCTTTTCCTGGTTTATGGATAACCAAAGTCATTTATATTTAGAGGTGTTGAAGGAGAGAAGCTGTAGATAATGTTCCAAGTGCTGTTCAATTTTACGTCACCAATGTGATGGTAATTCATTCATGGGGCAGAGGAGATGGTTGGAAGGATCACATGATAGTTGACAAAGCTCTTGCTCTCTAAATTGTGGGTCCTAAAAGTCTAAATCAAGTCCTGGTAGATATATGAGCTTGTGGCTGTGTAAGAAGACTCTTGACTACATTAAAATATTTTGCAAATCCCTAGGTTATCCTAGTGTTTTATTGGTGACCCCATGACCTAGAATAAATTCAATGCAAATGGCTCTTTTAACTGTGCCCCCTTTCCCAGTACAGAGGGCCATGCTGCTAACAAGTTATCATGACTGTCATGGTGGAAGAGAATGTCTATGTTGTGAAAATTAATTGCTTGTAAGCAGATTGTTTTTAAATGTGTCACGATTTTCATAATGTATAATTTTTGTTACCATCATGTCATTGAGGAATAGTAATAGGCAGAACTTCTGTAACAGTTGCTTTCTAAAATATAGCTAGCATTATTTCACATGGTCTTTCTCTGACAGAGTATTGTGACATGGGTTACTATGCATTACACTTCTTTGTACTGATAATATAACAACCAAGCATTTAAAATAAAATATGAAATTGCTTCTGAATATTTCCTTCTTTGAGAGGGCTAGATAAATGAAAATTAATGAGGTTAGGGAAATTTTGCTTCACAAGTGATCAAGTAAATCTGGCTTTGCACAGTCTGCAAAACATTATTTTAATAAGACTGTATTACATTTCTGTTGTGCCTTCCATTGTTAAGGGGAATTAGCGAATATGTGCTTCTTGATGAAATTAAAAGTTATATTAGAACCAAAGGCTCTTTTCCTGGTAGTCTTTGAGATTGTCTTGTATAATATGAAGAAAATAGTTTCTTTTACTAGCAAGTGTGTTTATTCTTCTTCTTTCTTGTTAAGTACTGGAGCCTGTACTCTGTACAAACAGCATATATACTGTAAATAAAAGGGTTTGTAAGAGAACCGCACTGAATAACACTGCATAATAAATGTGAACTTTTTTTTTATTTAAAGGGCTCAATAGAGGGGACGTGCAAATTAGTATTCTGAGTTGTAGTTTGCTACCCAAAGCATTTGAAATGCAGGAATATTTCTTAGATATTAGGAAATGTTAATTGGGAAAAGTAGCACAGTTATAAGCCTTCTTTAAATTGGATGGTTTCATGGGTCTTGCATCTGAAATCAGCATTATATACGGTGATTCTTGGAAATTTCTTGTATGTGTGTTTGTGCAGCTGAAACCTTCTCACGGGCTCTATTCCTTAATCTGTAGCCGTATCCTGCGTGGTGGCAGGCCCTGTACCGAAGATTGTAAAATAGCTTTGCTGCTGAAAATCCTCCAGTGTTGCAAACCCCAGAAAGAATAAGCAAGCCAACCCTGAACCGGTTTCCTTGGATGGCACGGCACAGAAATAACAAAGGCCTATGTCTGCCTTTTTGGGTTTTTTTTTCCCCGCTCTTTCTTTCAGGGAAAAATCCAGAGGATAGGTAGGGCTGAAAGTTGCATCTGGAGAGCAGCGCTTTGTATTTGAAATTTTGTGTCAAGGTCTGGTTCCTGCTGGCAGCAGCAGTAGGTCCTGTTAAAACCCCTCGACTTTCCAGAAGTTAAAAGGCAAGGAGAGAGTCCGCTGGAAACGACGCGGCAAGGTACACTGAAATCGTAAACGGGGACATGCAGCAGGTGCGTTAAGCAGACGTGGAAAAATGGATACGTGTCTTTTTGTGGGAAGGTAATTGGGCACCGGGGCTTGGCAGGAGCTGGCGCGGCTGAGGCGGGGGCAACTGCCACAGGTTGATGGGCAGGTGATCCGGTGGCTTCCACCCGGGCGGCGCAGGAGGCCTACCTAATATGCTGTCTGCCCTAAGGGCCTGGGGGAACACAGTTGGATTATTATGTTAATGCCTGAGCCTGCTGCCCTCTTCCTATCCCAGCTGGGCTCCCTGTTGTTAGGAACTGCTTTGCTCTGACAGTGGAGTAATATACTTCATGATTGAAAGGGCAAAGGGGCTTGCAAGAAAAAAGAGCAGGCCTGCACAGACATGTAAATGAAGGGGGGAAGGCTGTAGGAGGGTTTGCGCGTAGGTGCGGATGGGAAGTTTATTAGGAAATGAGTAATATAAATCTGCTAATTGAATTGTTATTTATAAGTCCTATTTCCTGATTTGTTTCTTTGTGCATTACCCCCCCTAATGCTGATGTACAGTGAATTCAAAGTGCTTACCAAAGCAGGCACTTAGGTTGATTTATTTTAAACCAAGGTGCTATAATACACTGGTACCAGTGTACAATGCTGACAATGGTGTATTTTTCAGGACTTTGATTACTGTTTCATGCTCTGACACTATATTGCTACACTACCGCTTATAGCGGTGATATGATTCTTTTATATATTGTAGATAAGTATATCACTCTGAATTTTGTTGATACTTCCACAAGAGTAGGAGATAGATACAGATTACAGAAATATATTTGTTATGGTGTTAGAACAAATTGAACTTTGATTCAACGAGATGGTGACTATGTTGTGATATTTTTCTGAGGTCTTCTGCAATAGAATTGACTAAACAGTGACTTGGTTCTAGAATGATGAATGTGAGAGATGAAAATCTGTTCTGTAAACAGAATTCCACCCCCTCCCCCCCGCCCCGATGATGATGATGATATGACCTGGTATACAGAGTCTTTCTCTACCTTTTATCAAGCTTCTGTCAGTGGCAAAGCCTGACTCAAAATACCAGCCAGATGTGATTTCTAACATCCTTATTTGTCTATTGTACCTACAAAGTGCTGATCACAGACTACTCCAAGAAATAGCTGTTAACCTAAATTAAACTTTTTAAAGTGAGAGCTGGGTTTTTTTTGAAATGCAGCTAGTGTGTCAGATACAAAGTTGTTTGATAGGTGAGGTGTTTTTCTTGTACATTTAGCTGGTACTTGGTGTTTGTGTAAGATGGGATTTCTGGTTGCTTCTGGTGTGTAAGGTGACTTTTTCTACTCTTCACGCATTTGTTTGCATATCCCAATTCTGTTCCTTAGTTCTGTGTTCACATGTATTGCTACTCTGCATTGCTTTTAAGAAGGCGTGTTTGTCCTGGCATCGGGACCTCCTGCTGTGCAGGAACGTTGGTAGCTCTAGCACTTTTGACCTGGCAGTCGTGAATGTACCTCTTACGCAGTCTTGTCCACTTATGTATCATAGGGCATCTTATGTTACTGAAATACTTTAAGGTGGAAAAGAATTCTGGGTCTAGATTGCTTCTGCAAACTTAGTTTGGTCTGACTGTGTAGATATAGGATGTTCTGGACTTAAATGGGGTGACAGAGTACAATTTTGCTTCCACGCCCCTTGCCTCGTTGGGTGCCCATGATGAATAACCGTCACAGAATAGGTAGTAGCAGCATCTGTGTTCTGCTGGAGCCTTTGTGCTTAACATGAAATTATTGATTTCTTTATTGAGTTCTCCTTGGAGTTCTTTGTGGGCAAATCAGAATGCATTGGCCTTGTCTCTACAGTTTATCAGTAAGGTAAGAAGATAGTTTTTACCACAAAATGCTGGAAAATAGACACTTTGTTATAAAAGAAGTATTCTCCAGTTGAAGGAGTTTTTTCCAATAATTGCATTTTTGTTTTTATTTCATATTGTATATGCATCTAGTTCTTTAGTAACTGCTTTAGAAATACAGAACTTGGGCTACAAACCATGTTGAGTTGGGAACTTTTCCATTCTTTTTTCCTTCCCCCCATGTATGCAATTCAGACTTTGTAGAAATGTTTCCACTTTCAGGAAAATCTGTATGTAAATATTTTGTTTCAGGTCAGGTTAACCTGGGTCAGTTTTGCAAACAAATCATTTTGACGTAGTCCACTTTTTTCAGTGTAACCTAGGTGCTCCATGCTTTCATTTCGCTTGATAAACTGATCTCCCTGGCTGTATCTTCTCAGTGCATCATACGAATGTAATAACAGTGCTGCATTATGGACCAGCTGAAAAGTTTTGTGCAGTGACAAACACAGACAGAGGCCATCTTCTACTAGGCACGAGAGCAATTCAGCTGAAAGCAGCAAAATACCAAAATGAAATGGTTAAAAAAGAAAATTTCAATCATTGTATAGGAAGTGGTGATTCTAGAGGCAGGAGGAACTTGGGTTTAAAGCAAATGTTTGAATACTGGAATATCCCTCATGCTGGATATTCCAGTTTTCAGCCAACTCTTGATGTAAATGGGAACTGTAGAAGCTCAGTGAATGCTGCCACAAAATGCATGTTCAATGCAGACAGCAAGTTTGTGACCTTTTGCAGTAAAACAAGCTTGTGCATTTCTTAGGCTCGCACACAGCACAGCTCTTGGTGAGCCTCTGCTCTCCACAGAACATGAGTAGAATTCTGTACATGAAACCCATAGGTTTTAATGTTTTCTCACACCTTTTCTTCAAAGAAGTAGTTGTTATATAGTATTCTATCCCATTAGAGAATAAAGTAAATTACTTCAAGGAAGTAGTAAACATATCTTAATTTAGTTGAGTCACTATGATTTTTATATATGTTTATGTAATAAATATATGAATGAAAATCCCAAAGAACAGTTTCAGTATTTTTGTAGTTCATGGTGTACTCGTACTGCTAGCCAAGTAGTTGTGAAATCAAGTCCCTGACCTAGACTTGATTGGCATTTGAGTATTAATCCTTGTACTTTAATGAAGACTAGCTCCCCTACCTCGCCTCCATTGGATTAGAGGGTATAGCAGTCCTCTTGGAAAATGGGGGCAACTAACTGATTAGAATTTATAGATGTTTTGGGCATGCTTCAAAAGAAGGGTGGTGGTAAATAACAATGTCATAGTTAACTTGTTTTAAGAGAAAACAAGCTTGGAGTTTCAGTGGTTACTGATCCACTGCTGAACCCCTTGGGCAAATTTTGGGGATATGTAGTATATAAAGATGCGCATTTATGCACTTTCTCACTCTGTGTATGTGTAACTTGTAGTTATATGAATTGCTAATTTAGATGATAGAAGTATCTGAGTAACATTTAAAAGAATGCAGTTACATGCGTCAAGACTGTTCCTTTTTTACCTTCAGACAGTGGCTATAGCGCTGGTCTCTTCCTTATAGTATGCTACTTTTCTTTCTCTTCTCTTTCCACCTCTGCCACAATATTGCAGCGTGCAGAGCTTTGGCTGGACTCATAAAAAGGGAATTTCCAGTACCATACAATACTGGCTTCCAGGAAAGCCTAATATTTGGGCTAGGTTAAAAAAAAAAAAAAAAAGTAATTGTACTTCTTTGAGGTATGGACAGACATTTTTTGATGAGATGAAAATCTCCTTATCTTTTAACCCTGACCAGTGACTCATTCTCACATGAGCTCCAGAGATTGGGGTTCATGGATCTGTCCAGTGGGTCACACTTCTTTTTATTTTACAAAGCTGGTACTTCATGCAACCTCCCCATGCTGTGGCCTTCCTTGCACTAGTGTTTTATTTCCCATCTCCTGGCACTGCACAGCTAACAGTGAAGCTGTTCCCAGTGGTAGTAGTGACACGGACTTTAATAACAATGCCATTCTGAGCTGGTTTGGATGGCATAGCAGTTAAAATGTCTGGTTCTGCTACTAACTGCCCAGAAAGCAATATGACAGTGGGATATTTATAGAAAAATACTGGTGCAGGCACAGCCTTACAGTTAATGCAAAGGGCACCTTTTAAAAAGTGGCCTTGTGCTTTCATTTCACTTCAGCAGGGAAGTAATACTCTTTGGAGTTGTGGGATGCATTGTTTAACTAGACCTCTAATCATGTTATGGATGATGTGTCTCCAGGAGAATCAGGGGACAAGACCTTTAAGTGTTTTTATCACAGCTTAAGATCTCAGAAAATGTGAACTTAAATAAAAGTATGTTTGGGAGGTTGTTATTGCTCTGTATCCTTTTGAGGATACCTTCCACAGTAATTTTTTTTTTTTAGAGAGAAAGTCACTTACAGTTATGAAGTGTTTGGCCATAAGAGAGGATCAAGTTGGCAGAGTTACTTGTATACCGCTGTTCAGCTGAGCCTCCTTTATTAAATCATTGTTCAGCAGTCCATTTGTTCTGGTGCGAAAGCTATTGTCTTCACTGCTAAGGTAATAATAAGCCTTGAGTCACTAACAAATGCATGATGCGCATAAGGTTTGTGGGTAGTTTTCATACCAAAGTGTCAGTGACTGGTCAGATTCTTTCCTTTTTGCCCTCTAATTGTGTAGCATGGTCTGTGTGACAGGTCAAATGTATGGCTGCTAAGGCTTATACTTTACAGTACGTAGGTAGAAGGGAGAAGTTACCTTCTGTTCCCTTGTGTCTAGGAAAACTGCAGAAATGGGCTTTCCATTTGGGGAAAAATACATACAAAAAGTTTGGCTATATGCCATCCTGGGAACCCAGAGCTTTCTGGCACGGCAGAGCCGTATGAATTTTGTGGAGGAGTAGGTCAGATGCGAGAGCATGGAGTTTGCGGATAGTTATGCACGTACGTACTCAGTATGAGAAAGCGTGTGTTGTTACGAGTCTGTCAGCTTTAAATCACTGCTTGCTTGAATGTTTACACTGGCACTGGGCAGTAATCTTAATATTTGCATTTCCAATTTTAAGTAGAGGAGAGAAAAAGAGAAACTGCCTCTGTTTATTCATGTTGGTATTCAAAAGTCCACTGTAGATATTCAGGTTACTGCCCTGTTGGGGTGCAGTAGGACGTAGGTGACGTAGGAACCAACACTGGAAGGCACTGTGTCTTATGAGTGTGATTTTGTGTTTTGTACTGCAGCTAATGGGAGGACAGGAAGGTTAAGCTACAGCTTCAGGGTACTGCTGGGCTTGGGGTATGGCTGGTCAAGGACTGTCTTACACAAGGATGAGGTGAGAGCATTGGTGGCTGTCTCTGCTGACGGCCCTTCTCAATGTCGAAAGGAAATGGGACTGTGGTTGTTAGAAGGAGGAAATCTCTCATCACCTTGGCATCCTGAAGGGATAGACGTGAGGTTGCAAAAGGCGTGTGTTGCCTACATTTGTGCTTCTGGATAGGGCCTAGATAGGCCTTTTCCCCTGGTAAGCCTTGTGAGCATTGTACCAGTTTTGTATGCCACACAGCCTCGTAAGCATCTGGTACGGGTAGATCTGTGGCATTTAGAATAAAGCAAAGAAATTACAAACAAAGCGACAGCATTGTACAGCTGATAGCCTGCACTAGTCAGGCACTGTGCACTATGTCTCATGAAGCGTCTCATCTCTTCTATACCTGAGGAGACCAAGTCTTGGTTCTTTCAATGTGGAGATGGACATTCTAACTCCAGAAAGAGGTTCTTCCCTCCTGGCTTCCTTCATGTGATCTTTCTGGTACTGTTGACGAAGGCTTTTGTTTTCATTCTGCTCAGTTGTACAAGTAATCTGAGGTAAAATGGTCCAGCCATACAGGACAGTGTTGCTTTCCAACCTTTGCTCAACATGGATTTCCTGTTACTAATCTGTATATTAGTATTGATGGAAATTTGTGGATTGACATATAAACGTTCCTGAGATCTGAATGCTTAATGTTTGCCAGTTGAATTGTTAACAAATGTTTACAATCTGGTTTTACTCTCTGGAAAAAGCCTTTAATGTATATACTGTCCTGGTTTTTAATCTTCATCTTGTACTGCTTCTGAACGAGAAATACCATGCTGACCCTCCAGAACTCCCTTGAGTCATGCCAGTTGCTTGCAGTAGAGAGAAGTTACCATTTCTGATGAACGGAAAGTAAGTGCCATAGTTTTATTTCTCTGTCTCAGTATTGCTGACACTATTGGTGAAAGAGAGAAATCCTTCAATGGAGAGCACTACATACGCTAAATAAGTGTGTCTAAAAAGCCTGGCTTTTGACATCCTTTTGATGGATGGTTTTGTATTTGTAAATATGATTACCAACAGGCAGTGCTGGTTATGAGTAACTACAAAGATGGTGGAGTGAAAGACTGATTTTTCAACAGAAAGAACTTGGCTGGTAACAGGTAGGAGGCAGTAACTCTCTACCAGCAGAGCCCCCAGCTTGTTTCCGTGCTCTGCTTGTGGCAGAATGCTAAGCCTGGCTGAAGTAGCACAAATTTGTACTCGGGTGATGGCAACCTCTGCCAGCCTGGAACAAATCTGCTGTGTGCGCAGCTTTGGAGCTACAGCTCAATGAGGTGTTTTAGAGTACGTCATTCTCTGGATGACGTTCCCCTGCTGAAATGTGAACAAACAGCATATTAGTTATTCTGTTTTCCTTTTCTGGTGCCTTTTCAGCATCATTTCGATAAAACTGATGGTTATTGAACATGGTTGAAATAAAGAAATGTTTGTGTATTGTCAGCACAGCTCTAGAGCCAGGTTGGGGATTAGGTGATACCTTTTTCACAGTCAACAAATTGTGTTGGACCACAGGGAACATGGCAGTGGATACAAACATAATCCCCTCCCTATCTTGGTGGGTTTTTCAGTTGGTGTTCTGGAGTTTCGTTGGTTGGTGGGTGTAACGTTTTTTTGTGTGTGGTGTGGGTTTTTTGGCGTTTTTTATTTTTTTAAGCTTATGTGTACAGTTCCACTCCACTAAAAAAATAAGAGTAATTCAGTATTTTTTTAAGAGACTTTTTGAACATCAGTGCACATTTTTATAATATCTTTGGACTCAAAATTTAGTTGTTATCAAAGTCTGGGTTTTGGTTGGTTTTTTTTTTGTTTTGTGTTGGGGGTTTTTTTTGTTTGTTTTGTGTTGTTTTTGGGGGGGGTTTTTTGTGTTGGGTTTGGGTTTTTTGGTTTGTGGGTTTTTTGGTTTGGTATGGGTTTTTTTGTTTGTTTTCTTTAATGAAATACCACTGTTGAGATGCCCTGGGGCCAAATTCATGTGTAAGATGCATGCTACAACTTCTGTTGAACTCAATATGAAGTGTACATACATCTCCAAGAGTCAAATCTAGGCCCTATTTGTTTCTCAAAGATGGTGCTGGAGTGTTAAAAAGGCATGTGCTTTGCCTTTGAGGGGGCAACTGTGCAGCTAGAGATTTTGTTGAGCGGTTAACACTACCTCTTTTATTTTTGCCATGCTGTAGCAGGATTTTTATATGCATTTTAACAGTTATTTAAGAGTCCCCATATGCTTAGAAAAGAATCTGAATATATGTGCCTTTTTTTAAAGCTGCATCATAACTAGGTTATTCCATCAATACGGTAGAATGACTGGGAGCTGCAGTTGGAACAATATGTAAAAATACAGCTTGTAAAAGATTTCCTTTATTAACTGTCATCATCCACAGAATATATGTTCAAATAAACGTTGTGTAATAACTAAATTTGAGATTAATAGGCCCCTTAAGAAACAGCGAAGTCATTCAGGATAGTCAGTGAAAAATAGCCTGTAAGACTGTAACATGCACATATTGTCCTGCTTACATGCTCTCTCTGGTGTCATTCCCATTTATCAATGTCGGCAGGCTCTGTTCTCATTAAAACACTCTTGCACAAAAGCAACTTAATTTTCTTAAGAGAAGAGGACACCTGATTCAATTTAGTGCTCAAAACCAGGAACTTGAATATATATATTTTTTTCCCGTCTGAACTCAGATGAATAGTTATGAACAGCAACACAGATTAAACCTTATTAGGTATATTTATATTCTGTTTGCAGTAACAGTGCTGTGGCAAATAGCTTTCTACAGAGCTGTAACATCTTATTAATGGAAACAGCAGTTAAGACATGAGCTGCTGTAACACTCACATGAGATTTTATTTTTAAATAGGAGATTGAAGGAGTTGTTTAAGGGGACTCTGCCAACTCATTCAGGCTACTTCTGACGTCCTGCCTTCTTTCTCCACCTTCTCAAACTACACTGATCTCTTTGGGTAGATAAAATTTCCTCTTTTGTCCTGTTTGGTCAAACCATTTCCATCACTTCATCAGTCTCCCCCCCCCCCCCCCCCCCCCATTTTTTTTTCTTCTTCCTGTCAAATAGGAGATGTAGATCTATTAAATTTTGCATTAATAACATGGACACTGTAAAATGTTATACTACCACATTGTGTTCTCTGCCCTCTACTGCATAATCCTGCAGTAGTACTGCTAGAGTCCGTGCCTTTCTCCAGTTCTTTTCTACTCTTCTGGGTTTTTCTCTCTTCTTCACTGTGCCATGTGTGTTCAATAGGATATTTAGTCTTATGCCAGGTACTTAAGCTGTATATCCCACTAGTGCATGTCTGAAAATGATAAGGTTTTAACTGCAGGTAATTGCGGGCATACACAGAGCAGCTTTGTATGATGCCCAGGCCACTTCTGAGACGTTTTGAGGACGTTTAGTTTCATTCCTCTACATCTGTGGCCTTGGCCCTGGAACAAACACCCTTTCCACAGAGCAAGGACGACTCGGGGCCGGACAGGTCCTAGTGTGCATAGCATGTGCTCTCTCAGCTGTGGGGTGCCTGGGGGTAAGCGTAGGGTTAAGTACAGTTAGGAAGGTTACTTCCCTAAAGGCTGCCAAATGACCCTCAAGAATCAAACAATTTAGTGTTAAAATAAATACATATTGGTGAAAAAGCCTTTTACTTTTTTTTATATGGTCCACGTACAAAGCTATGAGGCACCGTTGTTTCCCTGTGACCCTGCAATAAAGGAAATTGTAGTTCCAGCTGAGTTGTGCATAACAATTTCATTCAAATCCTGCTGATAATGATAAAATGTTGCGTTTTGACCCAGGTGTTCCAAATGTTGCCAGTATATCTTTTCCTCTTCTTTAATGTAGCCCTGCTACATTATTATCAAAAGATAGCTAGCCTAATAAATTCCAAGATAGTTTAGTTTGATACCAAAATAAAAGGAAATGGAACAGAGTTCAGAATGTGTTCTGTATTTAATGCTATCGAAACCGTAGCATGCCTGTTTGACTCGCTGCCCAGTCACATGTACCTGCATGCTGTGCGTACTTGCTGCTGCATTGGGGTACCCCCCCATGGGGAAGTGCTCAGCCCCTTGGCTGTGGGTTTGCCTTTTTCTTCTGTCTTTTACTGGCCTTTGTTGCTATGAGGACTGTCTTGCATCTTGTTGCTGTCACTGTTACATATCTTAGCAGTGTTTTCCATACATATATTCCAGGATAAGGTGGGAGATGAAGGGCTGAAGCTTTGTGCTAGGCTTAGGTATGGGAAGAGGAAAGTTTCTGCCAAGTACTGCCAGATAGGTTTCCTTCAGAGGTGGGCTGGTTACTTCTCAATTGAAAGTGCTCCAGGCCAGCTGATCCTCCCTGGAAATGCAGACCAGCGAGAGAGTTCCCTCAAGCCCAGTGCCATACAGAGTTGACTGAAATTGGACCTGCTTGATACTAAGTAAATTTGTTGTTTAGTGGAGCTAGCGTGTATTATTTTAAACTCAAGTGGAGATGTACATGCTCTTCTGTACTAGCCCTGTTAGGAGTACTGGCAGTGACTTTCAGTCTTGTCTCTGAGTTGATGTAAACTTGAATAATTGGTCTGGTTGTTAGTACTGCTGCTTTTGATTGTGGTCTGACTTTGCATTTTAATACATTGCTATGCATTTACCTTTTGAAAGGATCTTACCATTGATTTTTATAGAGGACTCTCCCCTCATATCAATGGTAAGTGCCACGAAGAGTTTGCAAACACATCCAAATCTGAACTTGGAGTATTGTAAGAACATCTGAATGTTTTCATGTTTTATTGTTTCACTTAAGCTGACTGCAGATAGTCTGATATCTGTTGAAGCACAAAAGGAGCAAATGCTAAAAAAAAATTATACAATAATGGTGACTAATAAATGTTTCAAATAGAAAATGAAGAGCCTAGCTGTATCATGTGTCAGCACTAATGTTTATTTGTATCTTCCCTCTAAGGATCTCAGAGTGCTTTTTAAGCAATGAATTAATTTTGACAATGCCCTGTGAGGTATGTAGGCAATATTATCCCTCTTGATAGAAGGGAGTTGGAAGCGCAAAGTGTTTAAATTCTACAGGGTCATGCTACTACGTACATTTAATTACAAATTGGAGCAGTTGATTCAGTTTACTACCAGTTTGTTTAAGCTGAACCAGACTCACAAATATAAGCCCGAGGTTTGTGGGTATGAGAAAAATTTACTTCTAAGTTTATTTTGCAGGAGAAATGTTTATAAAGAAAACTGCAAATAGAGTAATTGACATGTGTAAGTCCTCCCTCACTGAGGCAAATCATCTGAGTGATTATAGCTTAATTTGTGGTCTTCCTGATTATTTTTTTTTTCCTTCTTTTGCCTGTAATGAGTGTTTAATCATCTGATGTAGACTATTTCTGACGCTTCGGAGAAAGGGAATTAAAAATTGCGAACTAGTGTACCCCCGGACCAGTCATGAATTTTAACTTTTGCACATGACTGGCTGAATACCTGAAGCACAAAATTTGTCTAAGATTGTTGTCTTAGTACCTGTTATATGCTTGAGAACGTTAAAAAAAAAAAAAAAAAACAAAAAAACAAAAACCAAAAACAAACAGAAATCTTCCAGGTGGATCAGGAAGGAAGAAAGAAAAGAAGTTTGTTGATGGCCAAAGTATCTCCATCTCATATCACCACCATAGAACCATCTAGTATCTCGCCTTACCACCTTTCCAGATACAGAAATTTTCCTGGAGGTGGAAGTGCAGCGTATTTTAAGTAAAAAATATCATGTCTCTAGATGATCCTCAAATCAGGATTGGTGGCCACTGATGTGGCTGAAACTAGATGCACAGTGTCCTTCTAAGTGTATCGGTTCTTGCCAGCTACTGCTTTGTTCTTTGTGCATTGTTGAAATGACCAGGTGTCGTGGTTTCAGCCCAACCGCTCGCTCACTCCTCCCGCCCCCCTCCAGTGGGTTAGGGAGGAGAATCGGAGGAGAGAAAAGGAAAAAAAAAACCCAAAAAACGAAACCCGGGACACCAGGAAAATGGTTGAGGGCTGTCTATCACTAAAGTTATTTCTCCTGCATCAGTAGACGTGGTCTGGCAGGCTCACCTGCACTGTAAGCGGAGCCTGGCCTGAACCCAACTTCTGGTAGGACCAGGTATTTTTAAGACAAGTAGGTAAGTTTAGCATGTTAGGGAGGGAAGGGCTACTTTTTATGCTTTCTGTCCATTTTATGCGGATTCACTAGCTTTCCTGAAGAGGGTGAGTGATACGGTTCTTTGTAGCAGACAGAAATGAGGCTGTCGCTCTGCACACAAAATCTGCATGGGGAGGAGGGGACCATTAAGTTTCCTCCCAGCCTTCTGGTGCAGAAGTGGAGCCCAGATGCTTCTGTCTTTCAGATCTTAACAGCTGATTTACACTGTTTTATATAGCAAAGATTGTTTTGCAAGGAAGAGATCTTTAAGTGTGCTTAAAAATGGAAGTCTAAATCCTCCTTTGTGGATTCAGAGGCAGGGTGTAATAAAAGGGACCTTTCTGCATCTTGATTGGATTGAAGTGGTCAAATACAATGAGTCTGTGTAAAAGAATGGCACATGTCCAACAAATACCAGAGACTTGATAAACCTGATGGGTTCTTTAGTATAATGATAATAGGAACTTTAAGAGGGATGTAGTAACAAACGATACCTGCAAGGACATGTCCTGTATTGAAACTGATCCCTGCAGTAGGTTTGTGTGCATGAGTGTAATGTGTGTGTCTCTTGCCACATGGAAGTATCAGCCGCACAGCTTCAAATACAAGTAGAAAACCCTGATTTAATTCACACTTGTTGAAGAATTGTTTTAAGTAGTACTCACTCTTGCGTTCAGCTGTGATCTCTGGCAAGAGGAGCTGTTTGGACTTGTGCCTCTTTTTTTATGTTCAAAAAAGGAATGCTGATGAGGAAGAGGTGTTAAAATATGTTACTGTAGTTTACAACTGTCAACTATAATGTTTTATTTAGCTGTATCTATTCAGATGCTCCCTCCGCAACATGGAGTGCCATATGCCATTGTACCTGTTAGTAAGCAAGTCAGCAAAGGTTTCCCAGCCTGCATTTGTTTTTGTATTTGGGCCACTGAGGAGCTGCGGTCCAGTGCCATCTTTTATTGATAGGGCCAGCAGAGGAGGAATCTAATGAAATTATCAAAGCTTTGAATTAATTATGAACTTGAATAAGAAAGCTAAGCTCTCTAGAGCCAAGGATCTCATTACCCATTCATTTTCATTGCATCCTCTTATGGAGCAGAAGGCAGGTTCAGCTACAGCTCCTAACCTGGTTTTGGACTTTATTCAAACTTGCTAAACTTGCTAACATCCACTTGTTATTAATCTGTGGCTGGAAGTGTCCAGGGTGATTAATTTGACTCTGGTCTAAATCTTCATGTAAATGGTAAATTTCCCTCCTCCCTTGCCTCTTACCTTTGCTGTGTGGCTTTTCATCATCAGACTGGCTGCCATACAAGAATTTCTGTTCTTTCTTGGTAATTGGGGAAAGCTATTCAAGACTCAAGTTTTAACTCTTGGAATTTAATGAGTTAATATTAAGAAATAATACTGCTACCTTATATTTCCTGGATATTTAGGTAAGCACAAACACTTCTAAAGTCATTATCAAAATTGTTTATTTTCTTATTTTAAAAGACTATGCAGTAAAAAGTAATGTTAGACATTTTGGCCTCAGAAGTGTGGGGCTGTTGTGGGTTTTTTTTCGTTGTTCCTATTTTAAATTTGTTAGTCAAACTACAGAAACTTCTGAATTGTCAATACTTTATTATGATGAACACTTAAATTAGTTTGCTTGCCTGATTAATATTCCATGAAAAATTGTTAAAAGTCTATGAAAATGCAGTGTTTTAGTTAAATCGGGGTATATTTATTTTTATTAACAGGTCAATATGTAAAAATGTTCCTGGCAAATTAGAGCAAATGCAGTGAGACCAAGCTTCTGTGTAATATTCTTAGTTCTTGTGGATATGCCTCTTAAGTCTACCGGCAAGGATTTTCTTCTCCTCCTGCTTTTGTCCATTTCAGCACATTATTTATGAATGCATAAACTAGAACCTATCAGTCTTCATAAGTTACAGGCCACTGGCAATTTTTTAAGCAGCGGCTAACTGCCTAATGGTCTCTGTGTTTGTGTTTATTTGGAGAATCTAATAGCTTGTTGGGCAGGGGAATAACATTTTGCTCTTGTACTATAGCTATTTTACCATTGGTGATATTTATCTTTTTCTCTCTTCAGGCAGCTGCTATATTTAATTCCGCTTTTGGAAGTTTTTTGGTAAGTAATGCAGTATTTATAGCAAGTGTTTTAATAGTCTTACTTTTAACAGTATCATTGGTGTGTTTGTATTTTTCACATTAGTGTTAGTGGAATTGTGCCATTTAGCTGGCAAAAATGTGAATCATCTTTCAATTTATTTCACTGTGCCATTAAATGCAGATGTTACGGTTTCTTTTCTTTTTGTTAAACTCTTGAGAAAAGTAGTGAATAAATCGTCTCTGCTCATGGTAAATTAATAATGTGTAAACACATCTTAATTTTCTCCTTAATGGGTTAACAGAATCTATTATTATGCAGATGTTTCAGACATGGGCATCAATATATTGATTCTTCTAATAAGGCCCATCAAATACTCATTATTTTCTATCAAGAGGCCATGGATTTTGAAAAGAAAACATGACCCAGCTGATCAGAGAGTAGATGCTAATTTACTCAGTGACTTGTCATTTGTTTAGCATATTTCACTGTCAGTGAAGCCACTCAATGTCTCTGAGGAACACACTAAAATAGCTAGATATGGGAAAGCAATCAATCCAGCTGGAAATATAACTGTTTCTGTAAAAAGCAAAAACAGTATTTGTGGGCCTGATGGTCTACAAAGATTCAGAAAAGACACTGTAAACAACACTAAATAAATATATTTATGAATAAATGAAGAATAGATTTCTGCTGTTGATGTGTTGTTTAGAGAGACATTAATGAATATTAAATACAGATTATTTTATATGTAGGCAAGCTACTCTGACTGATGGTTTTATTTAGGGAGCTAATAATTGAATTTGTTCTTCTTTACTGAATTTTGTGCATGTTTAGAAGTGTGTGTTTGTGATTCCAGTCTTGTGTCCCCAGAAAGAGGACTATGATGTATAAAATGAATGAATGACAAAAGAATTCAAATTAGAAAATTAAAATCAAAACTGCAAGTGCAAAATAACTCACTTTATGCATTATTGTTTTATGAAAAGCTGGAGTTTGGGTGCTTGAGTGTAAAGCTGTACTGCCAAGAGAGAAAGTTGCATGGCATTTTGAAGTTATGCATTGTGCTGTTGCTTTCTTGAGGGACTAGGTTAAAGTGAGGAGGGTGCATGTAAGTTTTGTGGGTATAAATGACAATTCACGTTTTTAAAATACCAATTCCCAAATATTTGTTCCTTTTTGTCACCTATCATGTCCTCCTCCAGTGGCAAGAAGGTACTTTCTGCCTCAAACTGTGGAATCCTAGTGTTAAAGCAACTCTTAAGTCTGTATATGTGCGTGGCATTTTCTCTTGTTGCTTGGCACGAGCTCCACTTTCTCTGCTGTCCCTAGCTTTCAGTTCAGGAGGTTTCCTTGAATACCCAAAGGCCTCGGTTGAGCTGTCATTAGGAGAATGTCTTTTGACTTCAAATACGAATTTAGGCCCCAGAGCATCTGACTACAATGCTGGGTCCTAGTAAAGCAACATAAACATATTTTAATTTCTAGAACCAGTTTGTAGCTCTTTGAAGAAATCTCAGTTAAAGAAGCTGAGCTAGTTTGTGTGTTCATGTAATACTCCTGATTTTGGTTTTGATCTTAGTTCCATGAACTGATCATTGGAAAGTTCCATTTACATACAATTACCTCATTTCACATTTATTCGCTTCAGATTTTTTGGGAAGTCCTGGAGCAGCATTGCAGTAAACATTCTTGTTAAAAAAATTCCCAGGGAAGACTTTTAAAACATATTAAAGATCGGCTAGAATCAAACCACAGTACCAGCTGATTTTTTTTTCTAATTACTGATTTTTTAAAAAATAAAATTATAAAGAAAGTAGCTGCTATTATGTCACAAATATATACACACGCTTAGATGCTTATTGTGGTATCCTATCATGATTATGTAGGGAATATGTATGTATGACAGAAAATAAATCACAAATATGTTTACTGAAAGCTTTGCTCTTACAAACTTTTCCAGTTCTGAAGTTGATAGGATGAACCTTATGACTGGAAATGCAATGGGGTGATAGTAGGCCAGGGACTGTAATAAGTAGCCAGAGTTGTTCACCAGTTTCACAGTGCTGTATGTCTACGTGGCCTTTAACTGAGTGGCTCCTGACTGTCACTAGCATGTGGTCACTTACTTTGTAAGTTTTCCGTGAGCAACTGGCGAAGCATTAAATATATGTATATACATCTCTCTACTTGTTTGAAGTCAAAAGTGTTCTATAAAACATGAAAATAATTGGCCTGTTTCCGAGAAGATAATGGAAGGTCCTGGTGGTGTTTTTGGAAATCCATCAGTTGATATTGGTGCCTAACTTATGGGCTTGGCTATAGGTGGAGATCCTGTTTCCTATATCTTTAATTCATGATGAATCTAAATCACATTTGCATTTTTCCTATTAGTGTCTGATTATGTGCTGTCTGTGGAGAGGCTTAGATGTAGTTATATACCTTTGTGACCATAACCATATGCGTGTCCTGGAGATAATTTGGAAGGATCTGACCATTGGCAAGGCTACAATTTTTCGTATGTTCCTTGTCTTACAATGTGTAGTACATGGGCAGGTTGCTGTACTTGTGTGTAGCCCTGACAGAGCCAGGAGGACAGTATGTTGTCTGTTCTCAAGACTGACCCTGTGGGCCAGTCCCTGTGTATGATAGTGTGAAGCAAGCTAATTTAAAAGGGTTGAAAGATGTGCTATGCTTTTAGCCCTTTATTTTCTTTTTTAATTTTTCTTTCTTTTTTTTTTTTTTTTTAAGACTAGGAAAGGGTGTTTGAGAAGTTAAATTAAAATAAACTGTGGAACAAAATGTCTGCAGGAAAAGACTCAGCATAATGTTAGAATGATACTGAGATGAGTTTATTCAGATTAAAAGGAATACATTGGCATTTCTACATTTTGCCTATGACAAACATGTCTTGATGAGCAGAAACACACTTAGATTAAGCATCTGGAGGTGTTTTTGGTGGTAAGAAGATTAAAAAAAAACTACCAACCAACTGTGAAGTAATTCCTTTTAAACTCCACCAAAGCCCATATTCCTATAAATACGCAGGCAAAACAATGCATGGAATGATACTGTACATATTTACACTTAGTTTAATAATGTCCCAGGTCTAATTAAAACACAGTGTTTTAAAGAACTAATTGTTACAGAAAAATGTTTTTATGTAGCTAGATTAGTAATAACTAACGATAGATGAATTCAATTTACATAAATTTCAGCCAAGAGAATATTTAGAATCATACCACAGAGGATTGCTTTGAGTTGGGTAGTTAATATCATTATCTCCTCCCCTCGTTTAAACAGTTTGGTTTACAGTAATTGTGGAACATAATATGTGATTTCAGTTTTTCCTCTTAATGGGGTTTTAATAAAATTTGAGAACATTTTACTAATACTGGGTGGTTGGTTATCAACAAGGTTGCTACTGTAAAGCATGCAAATGTATGCTAAGATCTGCTGAGATGGAAAGCACTGAGGTAGCTGCTTCCACTTGTAGGAGAGGATACTTTTGCACCTAAAGGCTAAAGAAGTTGTCTAGGATGTTAAGTATGGGTCTGCTGAGATTCTTAACATTATATGCATTACCATGCTTCCTAAGCATTTCTATTCTGTTTCTAAAAGTTGTGCTGCAACAGAAAAATAATGCTTGTTAACGTCCAAAGCGCAGAGCAATAGGCAGGATACTGCAAAACATGCTGTGCTGGTAGTTGTTCCACGGCGTTTGACTGGGTGGCTCAGCTCCTTGACTTTAAGTTCACCAAGGCATAGCCTGTCATTGAGGCTGTTCTTGCACTGAAGTGGAGACACGTGCTCAGTTGAGAGCTAAACTCAATTTGCAGTGACAATATAATGCCATGTGCATGGAAGGAGGAGAGGGCTTAAAGTCTAGAAGAGGATGTCCTCACAAAATGCTCTGCACTGCTACACTAGAAACAGTCTTGTCTAATCTCTTTCTATCTCTCATTAATCTCCTTTCCACTTGAGACAGTGGGTTTGGAAAGGCATGAGATTATCCAGCTTGTGATGTGAGTCAATGTTGTCTGATTCTTTGGTGCCTTGGGGTTTTGAACAGTAAGTGTGAAAGGAACAGCCATCAGCTTCACCTTAAAAAAAGAACTGTAACCAAGATCTGAAGGTCTGTGGTGACAGGAAATCAAGAGGAAAAGAGGATTCAGAGGACTCTGCTCTGGTGACCATTGCACTCCTGAGAAAACAGAACGAAGGGCAGCCGAAAAATGAAAGTGTTGGTTGAGACTTCTGATGCTGTCTTGGATTAGCTTCGCTTCCTCTGTTTAAACCTATGGGATGAAATAAGGCATGTGTCTGGGCTACATAAGTCAGTCTGAAGGAAGAAACCTATTCGAGGTGCCCATCATTTCACTGATTTCCTTTGTCCAAATTAAGTATATATGGGGTTTTTTTGTTTTATCTGACCATCTTTTGAAGGGGACAGAGCTGGTTCATATTGTCCAAAAACTCAAATAATTTTTGGAGCGGCCATTTGGCTAATCAAATCGAGGCTAGTGTTTTTATTTATGTTGTCTTCCAAATGAAAGCTAAAGCTAGCAGGGAATATGAAAGTTAGGTTTTCACGTATATGTAAAGCTTAGCTGGTTAATGAAAATGTATGGAATTCTTACCTACTCTGCTTTAGCAGGCATAATGATTTACACAGCCTGACAGCACTAGTGCAGCAAGTAAATGCATTAGTCATAGTGTCCATTTTTCTTGCAAATTTGTGACACAGATTTAATTATGGGAATGACCAGCAACTTACAAATCTAATTTTGGTAGGCTGAGCCAACTTTTTTATTTTAATAACAATGGATTTTTTAGCAATGATTTCATTACTATTTAAAGAAATCCACCAATATGGAAATAACCAATTGGCTAAATTTATTTACTTTATTTTACCTTAATGAATGTTGAATGGTTTAGGATTATTCTGGGTGTTTTTTATTGTCACTTTTTTATCTTAGTTATTTCTAGGATAAATATCCTTATCTGGCTTAATTATTGCTAGCACAAACATAAATATTTTTCTAAAATCAGGCAAATGTTTGTATACCCCTTCGTTCCCTCTTAATTGTGTCTTCACAATATGAAAAGGGGCAGAACAGTCATCTGGGATTCCCTTTTTACTGTGCTAGCTGTTTACAAGAAAATCTTGCCAGGAAGTCTGTTCACAACAGGTGCTGAATTCTAGATTGAATCTTGTTTAATTTCAAAGTGGAGCTGCTTTATGGCGTGCCACCACACCTTTAGAAGTGGTCTCTTCTTCCTCTGTGAAGCAGTACAGTGGTGTTGCTGGTCTGTGCTCCGAATTTGATTTGGGTAGCTCTCAAAATCCTGAGCAAGTTCTCTCTGTTAATCAGTCACTTGGGAAGCCACCTCAGCCTTGAAGAATGGGTTTTTGCATGAGTGGAAGGGGATGGCAGATCTTGGCAGCAGCAAGTCTTTGGACCAGATATTATGTACCTGGCAGAAGAGTTTGGATTCTGTGGAATTTAAATAATCTTGGGAGCCACTTATGTTGCCTTATTGTAACTTTCTCTTATTTTGTGGCTGGTGCTTGGTTCTCTCATTGTTATTTAACATCCTCATTTTGATTTCTTCTAGCTTGATCTGAAATCTCAATGTAAGTTTGGACATCATCAGCTGTTTCCAGATCTGCCAAGTAACATTTTAAAATATGTAGGCCTTCACTCTTATTGTGTATTTGTGCTTCCAGTGTGTCGCATGCTCAGTTTAATACCTAAGTTTGAGTTAGCTTGTACTATTTTGGTACAAGCAAGGCAGAGTAACAAAGCTCACTGTGACAGAGACCTGTTAGTGCGTGTTTAAGAAAAGAGCCCTTGATACAGATGATTATTTTGAGGGATGGCTAGGCATGTGTGCTCATCCCAGGATTTTCTCTCCCTCTCTAAAAGCCAAACTGACAGAGTGGGTGTCAGTTAGAAACAGATGCAGAATTTTTTACAAAACAAACAAACAAACAAATCTGCTTGTCTATGAGTAATGCTGAACTCCTTTAAAATAAAAAAGGAGTAAGTATAAAGGTGCAATAGTCAGAAAGTTAAAAAGAAGTAAATGAGATCTTGCTCCCAAGGGACTGAGAGACATCAGGTAGGGGTGTAACTGGAAATCTGAGTATTATAACACCTGCTGTGTGGTCTGTCTGATGACACAGTTGATTTGAAAAGACCAATGAAGTCAGTAGGGATTTACATGGCCAGCCAGAGCAGACTGTCTGAGAACCAGTTAACAGTATCAGCCCTGCTCTTGGTTATCTTTGAAAGGTTAGGGAGAAGGATGGCAGGTAACAGTAACCAAGAGGAAAGAAATGTGCTATTAAGTTCTCAGAAAAGAGTATCCTGTAGAAGGCCAGTGATCAGTCCCTGTGGTTTTTTTTTTTTCCCCAATGGTTAAGAGGAAAATGCATTGAAATCTACATAATAACAAAAAATGAAACTATTAGCTGTCAAATGATTATAAATTATGTGGGCTGTAGCTGGTCTCAGTGCTTTCTTAGTTTTCCCATTAGCTTTTGCTACTGAGCATTTAATTCATCTCCCTCAGTCTTACGGGACTCAAGCATCCAGTTCTTTCAAAAAAAGTTTATTTAAAGGTAGCAATAAGTAGCCATTAAATGTATCTTTGTATTCTCTTTGCAGCTCCAAAATAATTAACTACTATCTTTTTAAAGATAAATATATTTGGGTATTCTGCTTTTTCTGCTTCCTCATATGACAGCTAATGGTAAGATTTTTTTCTTGCACCTACTTTTTCGGTCAGCAACCCCATCTAGTGCTCTTGCGTGGCGTGGTACTTGGTGACTGCTTTTGAGACAGTACATTAACACCACCACCACCCCCCCCTTGTTAGTGTTTTTGTGGATTAACAGGCTCTCAAGGAAAGAAATAGCTGAGGATACACGTACAGTAGCATTTCCTGAGTTAGTAAAACAAGCAGCAAAAGTGGAAGTTGCTGGAGAAAATTCAGAGGCAGAATTCAGGGTGTTTGTTGCAAATTGGAAAGATAGCATGAGAGTTCAAGCAGCTTTATTCTTCCAGTCCAATTATCATTTATGAATTGCAAAGTAGAAGGGAGTGAAGTTTCAGGAGCTAAAACTGGGCATTCATAGTACCTTAAATTTTATGATCTGGCATATTTCTTCTGATCACATAGTGTGGGGAAACTGGAAATGAAAGTGCCTTCAGACTGATTATGGTACAGTCATCTCTCTTGTTAATGGAAATTGAATACTGTAAACTTATAAAAAGCTTGATTCCATTTTAAATGAATGCTAATGAATAACAAAGTCAAAAGAGTATGTATCTTTGGTAACTATCATTTGGAGAACATCTAGAGGAGGAAATATATGTGTTTAATATTATACAATCAGGAAGTTTGTTAGTATATAAATCACATCTGTGCTGATACATAGTTTTAGCATAAAATCAGTTTGTTGTCTAAGATTACTTTTGTCATAATTCGTAAAATTCATCATTGCCCTCTTTACTGTGAAAATAGAGCATTTTTATCAAAAGACTGTATTTGCTTTGGGCTATTTTTTCTGGTTCTGCTTACTTTTTGTTAATGGTCAGGACTTGAAAAAACAATTGCACTAGGGTGGAACTTGTGTGCAGATCGTAATGTTGAAAAGGTCCTGGTACTAGTTTGTGAACGTTTTCTTGTTTTCTGTTCTGCAACAGTTTCCTGTCTTTTCACTCAGAGACAAAGAAGTAAGATGAACAGGAAGAAATATCACTAGTTCAGCTAGAAAGTAAGATCAAGATGCCTGACTTCTAGTTAAGTCACTGAAGTTTGTATCATGGGACGATGTCATATCGCTTATTTGAAATTAGTTTTAAAAAATGGTTGCACTGAAAAGCTGCTCTATTTGTTTCTGACAAATAATTGGAGAATTGTTTGCATGCTTTGTTTAAAAAGGTGAAAATTTACACTACAAAACTTTGAACAATTTATTTGTAAAACATTTAAAATTCTTGCAAATAATTAGTTGTGTTTGTGGGAACCAAATGTTTGAATTTATTGGTTCTTTACATTAGGTAGGTTGGTGCATGCAGGAGAAATTGAGAAGGGAGGCACTATGAAAGACAATTTTGTTTTTATTTTGCCCTCTCTGTAGTATCTTTTAATACTAGAAGCAGCAAAACTGCATTCCTCTAGGGCTGTGGTTGTACACAAACATGTAGTCATTTGGCCTGATTTAAGGGTAAATGTTCCCTGCAGAAAGGTTTGGAAATGCACAAAATATGTAATTTTCTCCCTCCCTTTTAAAAAATTCATCAAAAGGAAATGAAAATGTTTTTAGAATGTACTGTTAATATTCTCCGCCAAAGTTTTAGCTTCTGATTGAAATGGAGCAATGATTATTCCTTTATGCTGCAGCTTTTAGTCACCTGCATGAGAAAAGTGTGTGTTGGGGCGAGGGGAAGTGGAGAGAAATCATCCCTTCATTTGGAACAGGGGTATTTAAACCCCGTCTTCTGCTTCATTAGCACTTGGAACTAGTGCTGCTGCTGCAAGGAGGAGTCATTTCACTTAGCATCTGTGTGTGTTAAAAAATCCAATCTGATATGCTGAGGAGTCACCTACATCGACTCACTAATCCATAATGGAGCATGGAGCTCTTTCTCCTTCTGTGTCCACCGCATGTGGATTCAGCAGCTGGCAAGAGTTGAATTCTAGAAAGCAGTATGCATGTTTCATGACATCCCTTTACAAACAGCAATACCAGTGCTGTATCATTCTATGCAAACTTTCTTTTACCTTACGTTGGCTCTTTAGGGGAGAAAAAATATCCCAAACACATTAATTTATTAAGCTTCTTGATTTTTGGCCCAGAGCAGGTTAAAGCTCTGCCTGGATTTGGATGGGTTTTTTCTGTGGTGGTTCTCTATCTGACCTAGCAGTGCCTGTTCAAAACTCAGCAGTCTGTGAATTGGCAGTCCTCAGTCTCTTGGGGTAAAAACAAGAGGGGACATCATTATTACTATAAGTTGAGTGGCTGGAAACCATTCCCCTTGCTGTCAGGGTGACAAATACTGTCTTAATGGAAGTGCCAGAGGTTAGGTCAAAAGCTTTTGCAAAGTCTGTATCTCAGCTAGCAAGGAAGGCATGGTTATAAAACTGGAGCTTCCTTTGGAAATTTCCATTTGTTTATTATTTATTTTTGGCCTTTTAAAAGGCCGTTTTAGGAAACCATCATGACCCCTTAGTATGAGACAGAAGTAGTTCATGAATTTTTTTGAATGGCTGTACTTGTGTTGTTGCTGAGAGGCTCCCTTCGTTATTATGTTTCCTTAGCTTCTTTCAAAGTATCAAAACAACCCTCAGCTTTCATCCTTAATGGCATATATTTGGAAATACTGGTTATTGTGAAGGAGGGGGAGAATTATTTTAATTAATGGTCTTTCACTACCTGGCTTCTTTTAACACTGTTCTGTCAGTGAAATAGATTTTTCATTTTGACTTCACATTAAAAAAAAAAAAAAAAAAAGCAGCCCCAAAACCCCACCCCAGCAAAACCTAAACCATCTTGGAGATAATTCCTTTGCCTACCTTGAGGCTCAGGTTTGCTCATACAGTTTATCACCTTCCTGGCATGGTATGTGAGCAAATGCACCTCCCAGCATCTTCTTTCCTCCTCCTTCATTCCAATTCTCCATTCACCTACCCCTGGTTACTTTCCTGTAATGATAAGTAAACTGTTTATTTGTTGCTCCTACTTTTAAAAAAGATTGTATCACAAAATTCCTTTTCTAAAATATTTTCTGAAGGTACCTTCTTGATCAAATCCAGCGTAAGGGCTTGTTGTAGGAATGGTTAAGTGATGTCCTTTCCCTGTTAGTGGAGGAAGATCAGACTAGATGATCATCTGACTTTATCTATGGAAAACTCAGTATGTTGTACAAAGCGGAGTCACACCCTGAAAAGGCTGTATGTGAGCTCTGACAGGGTGAAGCATTTGCAGATTTGCTATTTTTTACTTCCCAATAAGAAGACTTCTTTTTGATTGTATCTAAATGTGGTGACCACTCCATGTCAAATAGAAAATTTTGTATGTTAGTATATGAAGATGGGATGTTGTTTCTACATTTATAAACCATGCTTCGTATTGTCTTCTGGTTTTCAACCAGTGTCTTGAAAGCTCAACATTGGACACTTTCATTGGATACCTTTATTCTCCTACTGTTTAACTTGACTGAGACCATGCATGACTGGGAACAGCTTTTTTGCCTGACATAAACCCACTGGATGAAAGCTGCATGTGGTTTTACCCCCCTCTGCATACTCTTTATATATCACTTTGTACTGTGCTATGATAGAGGTGAGAGCGTTGATGCCCGCTTGACTGGAAAAGTCTTTCTAGCTTCTTCCTCCTGGTGCATTTGAGGCATGTGCTAATAGCCTGAAAATGCACACCTTGTCGTGCCTCATTGCTTAATTGTGGTCTAGTTTCTTTCCCACATTTTTACTATGGTATGGAAAGTGAATGTTAACTATTTGAAGGAAAAATATATTACATAGGATTAGATAACATGAATAATGTGAAAGCCAGGGTTTTTAAAAAAACTCAAACCTTTTAATAAAATGGAATGTCAAATATATGAGCATGTCTTTCAAGAAATGATCAAAAAACGTGAAAAGTTTCATATCCTTTTAAAAGTCAAATAATTATCTGCCATCATATAATTTTTTGTTAGATGGACAGTATAAAGATGAAAGAAAATTTTATAGATAACATTGCACTTCACAGCCGACTGAAGCAGGTGTTAGAAATGCAGATTAAGTATACTGACTAAAGACTATATAAATTTGAAGTGAAAATGCCACTGGTCTACTTGCAGTGCCCTGCACATGTGAAGTTTCAGATAGTTAAATTATTGATTTTATTGTGTGAGATAGTGCAGCAGTTAGGGAGAAGGTCCTTGTGCATTTATGATGTCTTTTTTACCACTGTAATCCTTTTAACAGTACATGATGAGCAGCTAACAGAATTTGCTTCATTGCGTAAGTTTTGCTGTGGAGAGTGCATAATGTGGCTATACATATATATATATCTCCATAATATAAGTGGTTTTGCCAATGAGGTGTTTTACAGGAACATGCAGTGCTAACACACAATTGTGGGTAAATACAATTTCTATAAATGAAGGAGACTGTATGTTAGTGTTGCTGTACAAATCCACAAACACTGGTGAATTTGTGGTTGATCCTTCAGCACACTCCTGTGAAAGTGGTATAAGGTGTTAATTTACAGGTCATTCTTTTCTGGACTTCATAGGCTTTGTGTGGACATTATGCTTCATGATGTACAGGTGCCTTACTGCTGTGGGTGGTGTGAAGCTTGTTAGGGTTTTGGTAGGAGGGCATTGGGAGAGGGGTGAGGGTGTTTTCTTCCAGCAACTCAGTAACCTGCTAATAAACTGTACTAGCCTGTGAATTTAATTTTGTCATGACTTATCAGGTGCCTGGAGCTAGTAATCAATCTGTAGGAGGTCTAATTCTCGGATAAATTAGAATTGGAAGTGGACTGGGAGACAGAATCTCTTAAACAAAGTGGGGAGCGTATTGAGGCCCTTGCTCAGTATGAGGGACAGTAAATTTCTTCTCACTCTGGACTGTTGTGAGAAGAGGGTGGTGGTAGAATCCCCGCAATAGCCTAACATCTGGCGAGCCAGGGAGACAGTAACAGGGACATGGTGCTGTCCTCCATCACCTAGAATGACTGCAAGGGAAGGACAGCTTTTGCAGGATTTTTTTCTTAGTAAGTAGTCCCTGGATCTGCTAGTTCTAAAAGTACATTGTCATGAAAGAACTGCTTTTTTAAAAATAGACAATATTGTTTTGTCCATCAGCTCATGGGGTGTGATATTTGTATTGGCAGCAGTTCTGCTTTGACTGGAAGAGCTAGTCCATAGTCTGTAAATATCTCGTATATGGTTGAGAAAGCTTGGTTGTAATGAGTGGAACAGATATTCAAGTGTCTGTCCAATGCTGCCTGGCAGATAGACAGCATGCAGCTGGCAAACTAGTCATTTGAAATTTGAAAAGGCTATAAATGGTTGTAAGTGTTTTGCATGTATCTACTTTATTTTCTTCCATAGGAAGAACAAATAAATCCCAAATGTTTCACTGTTTTCCATGCACCTCTACCCATACACGTAGACTTAGTTCTATTTCTCTCTTATTTCTGGTAACTGGTGCTTAGAGAGACACATTTTTGTTCCTTCAGTGACAGTCATTTTATCTTTCCCTCTGTGACAGAACTGAGTTCCCTACAGTGGTTACAAAATCACATGAAGTCATATAAAGTCCCCAGAAAGACCACTTGGTGCGTTCATAATACAGATAATGCACCATAATGATGTAGTTAGCAAAATAACAATGTAAATTTCACTCTAGCCTTATCTCCTGTATAGCATCTCGGTAAGATTTTTCTGGTCATTGACTGGAGAAACAGCTTCTATCCATCTTCCTTATTTTTCAGGCCAATTAAAGCAGAGCAAAAGACTACAGATAGTTCATTTCATAGACTCTGTAGTGTCCCCAACAAAGAACTGTTACATGAATTCATGTGTAAAATGTATTTATTACTATTGCTTTCCATATTTTTAGTAGGTAGTTAAAATACAAGCTAAGAGCATCACTGTAGCACAAACAGCTTGCAAAATAATAAAATCTAGATGAAGCCTGATATTTATAGAGTACTGCCTTATTGCTTAGTTTAGTCACTCAGTTAATAAAAGTACAAGTATGGTTTTGCTGTGCTTTTTTTTTCTTCTTCTTTTTTTTTTTTTTTTTTTTTGTCGCCTCCTAATTACAGTGTGGGCTTCCCAGAAAAACTGGCCCATCTGCCATTTGGTGTTCCAGTTCCAAAATCTGATCAATGTGTATACGTATTCAAAGCAAAGAACTAAAACAGAATTTCATCATTACTATCTCAGTTTGCTTACCCTGAAGCAGAGTTAGTGGGGGGCTGATCCTCCCCTCATTCATAAAGGTCTGTCAAAATGGGATATGTCACTCCGAAGACATTTGGAAAAATATATTATCAGAGTCCTACTACATCAAGCTGTGGCATAATTATTGCATCATAAATGCTTGCAAAGCATTATGCTGGCTCCTTTTTTATTTTTCAATCTGATTTCTTTTAACTCTTGGGATTAAAATTGTTATGCTAATTCAGACAACAGCGCAGTCCGGTGCCAGCTGAACTTATATTGAGAACATCTTGAGCTAGTGTTATCAAATAATATACAGAAAATTATATCGCCTGTAATATATGGGAGGAGGTATAATTTGTTTTAGTTGCTGTTGGAATTATTTTAAAAGCTATTAAAAACCCTCTACAGCCTCTTCCAGATAATTATTGTGCTTGCTTTCAGGGGCAGAAAAGGCCGTCACTGATAGAAAAAACACTACAATCTTATCAATCTGTTTCATAAAGCTGTTTAAGCACCCTAGATTAGTGTGATACAGATTAAGACTTCCAGGCGTATGTTTTGCTGCAGTGGTGGTCGCTGTCTCTAGGCTGTCCAGATAAATTTTTGGTTATATACTTGGTGCATGGATTTCTTAAAGCCCTGTCAGAGTAAGGAGTTTCTTCTTCTTTGGAGAACTAGCAAGAGGGAGATCCAGTAGTCATCAGGGTTCAGTCAAGCACTGACATGTCCAAACAGATTAAAAAGAGGTTTGTGACGGAGAAGGGTTTTGGGACAGGAAAGCCTTGGGAGAGTGGGAGGTCTAAATTAGGATGGTATTTTGGAGAAGCATAAGCGAGAGAGGATCAGCAGATCTCTGGGGAGTGCTTGGATTGTGCTGGCTTTGGTGCAGAAGGAAGACCAGCAAGTTCTGGGTCAGGCTGGACTGGGGTTACCCTGAGGCAGCCCCTGCCTGGAAGCTCCTGTTTCAGGAGGAGGATGCACACACCACAACTGTCCTGCACATTCCCTCTGCACGATTGCCACACATCCTCTGCCTGTATATTGTTCTCGCTCCTGTGGTTTCTTCTTGTCATCAGAAATACGGGAGGCCTCGTCCAAGTAATCATTTGAGAGCCAACACTAACATAACGTGTTTAAGCTGAGATGGGAACATAGCTCTTCAGGGTGTTAATATCAAGTAAAAGCTGCTATAGTGATAAACTTTTGAATTAGATTTTCCAGACTGATTCTGTTACAAATATCCCAATAGAAAAATAATTGTTTTATGACATTATATGGTAAAGTTCTTGAACTGAACTCATAGAGAGTTCAGTTTTCATGGATAATCACGCAGTAATCTTGTAGAACCTTTGGACGCTATCCTCCAGATTTTACAGGGAATACCTTAAATCATGGTGGAAAGCTAATCAGCAGGACTAAGATGCTGAGGCATGCCTTGTGCCATTAAGATTCTTTCTGATCATCTATACATTCATTGACTGAATATTATTTCAATGGAGATTTAGCAAATTAAAGAAATATTTTGAGGTACTTTTCCTGGCTTTATAAGTACTGCATTAGCTTCTCTAGTGCCTGAGCTTTGTAATGGACCGTCGGTCATTCTGCCACTTGGGAACTGTGGTGCACATTGAGTTGTGCGCGCCTGGCGTAGTGAAGGTACAATTTAGGTGTGTTAAAAGCATGTGGACAGAAATGTTTTTGAAGTTTTTTCTGAAAATTATATTCTAAGAATTAGGGCTTGGTTATGAAAGGAAGGTTTTTCTTGCCTAATTGTTTTGAACTCTGTTTGACCTTACTTCCATTCTAGAACAGAAGTGTGGAAAATCCTTAGGCTAAATTAGAACACAAATATGCTTGTTACAGTGTAAATGTGTCCCTACCTAGAGTTACCTTAGATTAGCTATTGCACAAATGCCTGAATTTAGTCTGTATCACAAATACCACAACCATCCTGAAAGGATGTGTTCTTTCTGTGCTTACCATTGGCATGTGCAAAAGGGGATTTTTGCACTGTGATCTAGTAGTTGTGCACATAGTGACTGTTTTACATACAGAGCTATTAGATTTGCACTTAAGAGTATAAATATTTGAGTCAAGCATGTGGCTTTATCTGCTTAGGCCATATCTGGCCACAGTATCTGTGCTTACGGTAGCATCTTGCATAGACAACACTACTATCAGGAGCTGGATTGCTGACTTCCCATCCCATTTTATAATGTGTTGAACACCACTGTACATGCATGAGTAACAGAGATGGGGAGAGAAGAAACCTTTTCAGTATAATTCTTATGACAGTATCTTTTTAGAACCTGGGATTTTTTCTTAGAAATACTCAGAGGTTTTATTGTGTAAATTACAGGAGAAACATTCCTGAAGTCCTTAAGAAAGAACCATTCTTTTCCTCTGCATCATGATAAATGTAGCAATTGTGTGTGTATACTAGAATAGATCATATTGAACATCCCCTGAGCTCCGTTTGCAGACAAGTCCTATCTCCACCATGACAAAATTCCCATAAGACTTTAAATTATTAATGCCCTGGAATCTGCGGGGTTCAGCAGATATGTTCAGCGTTATTGATGGCAAACTTTATCCCTTTATTCCTAAGACACATAATGAAATAGGGAGTCCCTCAAATAACTGCATTTTGTGTTTAGGCTAATTTTGCAGAGGCCAGTGGGCTTTGCCTTAATGCGTGTAAATACAATTTTTTTCTTTTACAGCAGATTGTGTGGTAGATGGGAATGAGACTGATTTGGCACTAATTTATGAATCCTTCTAGCATTCTCTGTGTGCTGCACCCTGTGCGGGCAAGATGCTCTAATTACACTTACTCTATATAATGAGAGCTTTTAATGACAATTACTGATTGTAGTTACGGATGTTTAGGGACCATTTTTTCTAGCTTAAGATGATGTATTGACTTTTACAAGAGAAGACTTTTATTTTCACTTTATGTAATATCTCTCCTTCCTCCCCCCAGCCTTCACAACTGATAGGCTGACTGGTGAAGCTGCTAAAGTGTAGCCGCAGAGAATTATTGTTCAGTTAATTTAACTTCAGGAGATATCATTTTTCACTGGTTTTTATTTCTAAATTCAGTTCTGCACATTCACATGTTCTTTTTCATAGCAATTTAGTATTTGGAGTGATGTTATACAAGTTGCATTTGTATTATATAACAAGATAAAACTCTACTTCACACTGAATATGTCACTGCCATGTTAAGCAAAAACATTTACAAAAGCTTCATTTTCTCACAATTGTGTGTTAGCACTGCATGTTCCTGTAAAACACCTCATTAGCAAATAAATTTATATTATGGAGAGATATATATATGTATGGCCACATTATGCACTCTCTTTCCATAGCAAAACTTACGCAATGAAGCAAATTCTGTTAGCTGCTCATCATATAAATTGACATTTTAATACGAGGCTGTCGATTTTAAATAGGAGTAGGTTTAATCTTTGTTTCAGTTTTCAATTAGATTAATTACAGTGGAAAACAGCAAGTCCACTTGCAGTCCCAGATTGCAAAGTTGCTTTGCATAGAACCTGCTCATTTTTTTTAAGTAAGGTTATGAGTGTACTTCTCATTGACTGTTGTTTTTAAATACAAATACAGATTTGGTCAGCTTTCAGTTTAGTGGTCACTTGAGAAAGTGAGCTATCAATAATTGAAAGGTCAGTTTAACACTTGTGAGGAAGAGACAGTTTAAAAGATCCCCCCCCTTTCACTTTCATTTACTAGTTTTGGGGGGGTTTAGGGGCATCTTTCTTTGCTTTGGTTCCTGCTGCTGGCAGTCTTGTATTGGTATGGGAAGTGAAGCCGCCTTGTAATTCCAGGGAAGCAAAAGAAGAGAACACAAGAATTGCCTCTTCTCCCTAGCAGAACTTGTGGCTGTTTATTCCCACACATCCCCTGCAGCTTGCTGTCCCTTCCATTGTCCTAACGCAACTAGCAGTGGGACTGGGCTGGAAGACAGACCTGGTCTGAGTATTAAAATAACTCTTTCTATGTTTCTTGTGGCTCTCTTGTGCTTAGTTCTGTTTTAAAACCTGACCATGGCAGTAGTCTGGTTTATCATACAGCTGTCTTAAGTGAGCAGATGGTATTCCAGGATGTGGGAATGGAAGTAAAAGGCTGGATGGAAGAGAAAAGAGAATGGCAGCTTCTGGAACTCATTTATAGCTGAAGACAACACTTAGGTAATCAGACCATAAGAAAGATTGTCTGTATACTACTTTATTTCCTGTGGTCTACTGTCCTGGTTTCAGCTGGGGTAGAGTTATTTTTCTTCTTAGTAGCTGGTACAGTGTGTTTTGGATTTAGTGTGAGAACAGTGTTGATAACACACCGATGTTTTAGTTGTTGCTAAGTAGCGCTTATCCTAAGTTACGGATTTTTCAGTTTCCCATGCTCTGCCAGCAAGCAGGTGTACAAGAAGCTGGGAGGGAGCATAGGCAGGACAACTGACCCAAACTAGTCAAAGGGATATTCCCAATGTCATGCTCAGTATATAAACTGGGGGGGAGTTGGCTGGGAGGTGCGGATCACTGCTCAGGCATCAGTCAGCGGGTGGTGAGCAATTGCATTGTGCATCACTTGTCTTTTTCTTGGATTTTTAAAATTTATTTATTTTATTCCTTTTCATTACTATTATTATTATATTTTTATTATTATTATTGATAGTATTACATTTTATTTTACTTTAGTTATTAAATCATTCTTGTCTCAACCCACAAGTTTTACTTTTTTTTTCCGATTCTCCTCCCCATCCCACTGGAGTGAACGAGTGGCTGCATGGTGCCTAGTTGTCGGCTGGGCTTAAACCACAACATCTACAAACCTGAGGCATTAAGTCTGATCTCAGTATTTTACTAATAATGTGCATGTGTATTTCACATTTATTTGCTAATTCTGCTAATGTGGTAAGGAAAGGCTTTCATTAAGTTAGTTCAGGTCTTCAGTAGAAGGAACCAACTCTTCTACTGTATGGCACAGTTTTCAGAAGGAGTTCATGAAATTAGAGGCTTAATTTGTCACTCTGTTAGCACAATGTGTCATTGCCTTCTCAAAGTATTGAGTGTGTGCAGATGCTTTATGACTGAAGCATTGCAGAGGCTGATGTTCATAGCTTTGGACCTACTTTGACAACGAAAAGTGCACAGATAATAGCTGGCACAAACCAGCCTGGTTAAACATAAAACAACAATCATCTCCTAGGACCAGTAATAGAAAGCAAGAATCCTACCCGTGTTCTGGCATTGGTTCATAAATACTTGTGTGACTGGTATACAATGTGCGCTGTGTTTTGCTGTCACAAGCCTGCTGTGATTGGATCCAGTCTCTGAATCCCACAGGCTTACATACCCCTGGGTGTAGGCTGTGATTAGTTTTGCTTCTTAGCAGAGGACCTCTCAGTTACACGTTAGGTTATGCTTGATCTTCTTTTGAGTAGAATAAACGTGGCCCCCAGGCCATGGAACCAGGATCTTAGTCCAGAGATCGACAATACACAACACGGGTGCTGAAGAACATGCTGAAGAAGAATGTGAGTGGCACACACGGGGTCAAGTGCTGGGAGGCACAGCATCTTACGAGCTGTCTGTGAAAAGTGGCAGTTCCCAGTTTCTGTTTCCCAGTAAAACATGCAATTAGTAGAAATTGCAAGAACCTCACACAAAAATGGGATTATCAGCATCTTGCTCTTGAAAAGAAGCAGATATGGGCTGCTGAGTTTCTGAATAGACTTGCATCTCTGCAAGCAGGCTTAGCCTCTGATTTCAAAAGTGGAAATGGAGCCTGAGAGAACACTCTTAAAAGGATTTTGACCCAGGCTTAGCCAACCTGTTCTCTATGCTGGTTATTTTTACTCTATCCCACACACACCTTCCCCTTATCTAGTGATGAGTTGAGGCTTTAGTTTTCTAATTATCCTTAGCAGGAACCACTTGGCAGGAAAGCAAAGAATCATGGACTTCAGAAAATGAATTTCTTATTCACAAGTCTTATGCAACAAGAGAGTTACCCCTGGAAAACCACAGACTCCAGTTCCTTTGTTGTTCTGTCACTGCTTCTGGGAGTCTTGCATTTGTGTCAAGGAGTTTCTCCTGCCTTCTTGGCTCAGTGGGCGTATTTTTTGGCATTGTTCGACTTCTCTTGCTTACAAAAGAACCAGCCCTTTCAAAATGGGCTGGTTTCCAAGTCTCTCTCTGTGCTGCAAATTGGATGGTGTTTTCAGCTCCCAGCCCATGTCTTCATTTCCAGTATTCTCTTCCCAAGCCCCCTACCTCTATGTAATTCAAAGTCCATGCCACAATTAGTGGAAAATATGCTGTTGTACTGGAGAGGAGTCCTTCTGCACTGGTGTGTCTCGTTTGCTCTGTGGCCACGCCATCCACTTGGCGTCAGGCCTCTGTAGCACAGGGAGGTTTCTGGTTGTGTCAGCAGAAGGCGGTGGTGATCACCGTAATGGTGGTAGCACTGTGGATCATGAATTGAAGCTCTCTGCGCGATCATCCCTAATGCACAGGCAAAAAAGTATATCACAAGGACTATGTAACCACTGGGAGAGTTCTTGTGTATGACAACATAATATTTGGAAGAAAATTTAGTTCTGAAGCTTATATGCTTGAATTATTTTTTTCTTGGTTAACGGAAGTTTTTCCTCTTGAGGAGGACTGAAAATATGTCTGAGGGTAAAACTTGAGTGTGAAAAGCATGCAGGGGTTTATTATGTAACCAGAGAGAAACACTTCCAAGTAAGTCACAAGTGGAGTTAGTAAACTTACCTGCAGGAAATGACATCTTGGATGTCTCGTGTCTTCTCTAGGGAGCTGTCAAACCTTTCACTGCAACTGTGGAGTGATTGAAAGTTTTTTCTGTCTAACAAAGATATGGTAGCCTTTTCAGGAAACAAGTTGGTGAGCAGGTTTGAGGTTATATCCTTTGCTTGTCAGTATAACTGTAGGGGGTTAGGTCAGAGACTTGTTTTTTATGGTACCTGCCACAGTAAGATCTTTCTGTGGGGTCCTGCAGGAGACTTGAGTGATGCAAGTTTTACTTTGTACAGCCCTGAACAATGATGAAATGGCTGGGAGAGGAGTATTTTGTGGGATGCTTTGGATGCAGCTTCTGTGGTAATTCAAACCAGAGTCACTTTACCATGAATTTGGTGGGGATCATTAGAAATGCATTTATTTCAATAGGTTGTTTATGTGAATGGAACTACCAAAGTGAAAAAACATCAAATCGGTCAAAAAATGAACTTGACCTTTTAAAAGAAATGTTATGATTTGGGAGCTAATCTTGTTTGGAAAAAAAATGGGTTCCAAAGTGGCTCAAAATGGGCATTAGGCAGTTTGTGTGTTGCAGTGATGATATCCCAGCTGTTCCCCGTTCATTGCTGGTGCCTGGCAACATTGAAGAATCCTAAACTTCTTGCTTTGCTTGCCCTGCTGCTTTGATAAAGCAAGCAATGTGCTTCAAATGCTGCAGTCGTGTGGGATTATACTACATGTTTCAAATATGGGATATATTTTCCTAAATGTGTTTACTGGTTCACTTCAAGTTACCCTGATTTTGAGGGTTGTTTTGGGTTCTGAGGCAGGGTGCTCAGAATGACAAATGTTCCTGTCCAGTGACTGTCAGGTTTTTTTTGACAGCTACTTTTTTCTTTTTTTTTTTTTTTTTTTTTCTTACAGCACTTTCAAAAGGGAAGTGTGATCCAGCAAAATGGGATTTTTTTTTTTTCTTTTTTTTTTAAGTCTGAGGTGCAATTCCTCACTGACTTCTCTGGTGACAAAGCCAGTTTAAGAGGTGACAACCCTGCTCTCCGCTCCTCTCATGCTGCAAAAAATGGTGCCAACACCATGGTGCCAACAATGTTTTCTTGGGCCATGTTTTAGACCAGTACAGTGAAATCAGCTGCATTTAAAAACAAAAACCTGGGGTTTATTTCCCTACTTGGATCATGTCTGTGATCCATTTTAGAAATGATCTCATGTATGCCTGAAGAAGAGGAGATGGTTAACTGTGGCCAAAGGAGAGGAGACTAAGGATAAAAATTTATTAGTCAGCTTTGCTAGAGGAGACTGAAGTGAAGCTGTACCTTGTGTAAACTTAAAAGGTAGAATTCTGCCCTGATGCAAATCAATGGAAAAGGCTGTTCTGATGCCAAAGTGCAAGGTTTCTTTAATTAACGTTTTGGTACAAAACAGAAGGGTTAGAAGGAGAAGTTGCATTTTTGGTGGATGGTTTTGGTTTTGGGGTTTTTTTGGTAGTGTATTTTGAAGTTTATCTTGTCAAGTATTGGAGTGCTCCAATCTATAACTGGGAAAAAACAACCAAGGATGCTTCATATTGCACTCTTATGGCTCTTATCAACCTTGTATTGACCTTATTGCTCACTACAACTACCTGAAAGGGGGTTGTAGAGAAGTGGGTGTCAGTCTCTTTTCCCAAGTAACAAGTGATAGGACAAGAAGAAGTGGCCTCAGGTTGTTCCAGGGGAGGTTTAGATTGGATATTAGGAAGAATTTCTTCACTGAAAGGGTTGTCAAGCACTGGAACAGGCTGCCCAGTGAACTGGTTGAGTCACCATCCCTGGAGGTGTTTGAAAGACGTGTAGATGTGGTGCTTAGGGACATGGTTTAATGGTGGACTTGGCAGTGTCAGGTTTACGGTTGGACTCAATGATCCTGAAGATCTTTTTCTAACCTAAATGATTCTATGATATTTCATTCCAGTCTTAAGATCTGAGTGTGGTTAGAAAAGTGGAAATGCTATAAACTCATACACTTACTCTTATACTGTCTTTCTGATAATGTCCTTCTCATGGCCCTACTGGATTCCCTCCCTGGACCACATGACAAATCATGTACACAATATTCTGTCTTTCCATAACTACGATGAATATCTTCCCAGCTGGAGAAATGTTACTGCTTTCAAACCCCTTTAGCTTGAAAGGAACATCTGCAAATATTTTTAAGATAAGGTTACATGAAATCCCTTACTTTTAAAATGCTGAAGTTAAGAGTCGAGATACAAAATAGTACCAAATAGGGATGTAAATATAAGTAGCACTGTTAATATATTGTCAACGTTGCTTTTTTTTTTTTTAGTTATTTAAGATCTTCCAGTTGCATTTTTTTAATATATGTGAGATACCTCACACAGTTCGATAGTGAAGTTAAGACTTGGTAATGCTTCTGAGGGGCATGGATATTACAGGAAAGGGTCTGGAAAAAGCCTGCTAGAGTACTCAAATCAAATGGAGTCTGAACTCTTCTGGCTTTTGTGCAAGAAATCAGAAGAGAAATGCCCTTTGTGAGTACCAGTGTTGTATCAGTGGAGTGTGGGCTACACTGCTGCAAAGGGGATCTCTTACCTGCTGCTTGATGAAGCAAAGTGGGGGAATCTTCAGTCCTCATTTAGTGAGAGACAGGTCTTCTTATCCCCCAAAAGGTGAATAAAGAAACAGTCTTTTCTGTATTATTCATTGCTAATATGAATTGTGACATGCGTGTGACGCAGATGGAGTGTTCTTTGTTTCTCCTTCTAGTAACCAGCCCTTTATCGAATGCCAGCTCTTACCTTCTTAGTGCTCAGGCAATGGCAGTCAGCACAAAAGTAACGCGTACTTAACACGTCTTCTTAATCCATCGCCTTTGCCAGCCTGTTACACACAATTTTATGTTAAATGCTTTGAATACTCTGAGTGTGCACTTTGCAAAGTCTCATCTTGTGCTAGAACTCAATACCTTGTACTTGAACTCACTATATAAATACCTACTGAATCCATTCTGTTCTGGAGCACATGAACAGATAGGTGCATTTGTTCACTTCATGCCATTACTGTTAACTTCTGTGACTCTTGTCATGGTTTAACCCCAGCCAGCAACTAAACACCATGCAGCCGCTCACTCACTCCCCCCCACCCAGTGGGATGGGGGAGAAAATCGGGAAAAGAAGCAAAACCCGTGGGTTGAGATAAGAACGGTTTAATAGAACAGAAAAGAAGAAACTAATAATGATAATGATAACACTAATAAAATGACAACAGTAATAATGAAAGGATTGGAATGTACAAATGATGCGCAGTGCAATTGCTCACCACCCGCTGACCGACACCCAGCCAGTCCCCTGAGCGGCGATTCCCCGCCCCCACTTCCCTGTTCCTATACTGGATGGGACGTCATATGGTATGGAATACACCGTTGGCCAGTTTGGGTCAGATGCCCTGGCTGTGTCCTGTGCCAACTTCTTGTGCCCCTCCAGCTTTCTCGCTGGCTGGGCATGAGAAGCTGAAAAACCCTTGACTTTAGTCTAAACACTACTGAGCAACAACTGAAAACATCAGTGTTATCCACATTCTTCGCATACTGAACTCAAAACATAGCACGGTACCAGCTACTAGGAAGACAGTTAACTCTATCCCAGCTGAAACCAGGACAACTCTTTAGAGATTTCTGTTAAAAATCCAGTTTCAAAAAAAACCAAAAAAAAGGCAACCAAACTAGACAAACCCCCTCATATATCTATCTGTCTCTTGGCTTTCTTTTCTATCCTCTGGGATTTTTTAATGTATGTCTCGTAAGCCAGGTTATAGACTTTCGGAGGAAGAAACTGCCTGATAAATACATGCAGTTTGCTGCACATTGGGCTGTCTAACCATTTAGCGCTACTGTAAAACAAATAATGCAAATAACTCTGTTCTAGTGCTGAGAGTCCCCTGTTAATTTTTAGGTAAGCACTTATATCTTCCTTTTTATGCTTTTGTTTCTCCTATATATCTGTATGAAGGTTGCATACAGATGAAATAGGAGACTGATTAACTGGCAGTGTAGAAAAAATCAGTGAAACCAGCTACTCTGGCTGTTTGACAACCATTTGCATACTAAATGGAACAAAAAGGAGAGGTGCTCTTTAGTCTGTTTCAGTCACAGCAGCCTAATGAATTGTCCATAGTTATGTAAGTTATTAAACATAATTTGTGCTTGAGTTTTTTAAAGATTTTATTGTATTCCCTTTAAAGATAATCTGTTGGTGCTTTGGTACAAAAAGGAGGATTTATGTTTTCACTGTACCATTAAACAATTTGAGGTTGTGCCATTGTTTGGGGTTTTTTAACCTATTTGGATAATATTCCTTTCTGGCATTTCATTATACAGATAATATTTGGGGTGAGAGAGAGAGCGAGCGTTGAAATTGTGTACAAGCAGAGCATTTAAGAAGCCCCATTCATTCCTTTAATTAACATTTAGCTGCCTGTGTTCTCTCCATATGCAATCAATGCAACATTTAAGAAAATACTGTGTTCAAATATGCCATTTCATACAGGAAAAACAAAGAGAGTTTGCCAGGGCAAAGGGCAAGGTCATCAATTTGTATTCACTGAATGTGACATATATTGCATAAAGAGGATTTGATCAAACCTTTTTGATGTACTTTGTTCAAGAGGTTGAAAGGAATACTGCTATAATTGTGTACACTGCATTGGCATAAGAAGGACAGATGGCTACTAGAGAACTTTTCGCAGGTTTTCCCTTCAAATGAACGCAAATACGTGATAAGTGAAATCCTGGTTTTGGATGGGTTTGTGTTGATGCCAGTAGGAGAAACGCACATACACCTGTCTACAGAATTTCCCCTAATCCAGATGCACTAACATATAAGTAATTGATAGTGTAATTCATGTACTGGGGTTTTTTGTTGTTTGGGTTTTAGTTTTATTTTTTCTTTTAAACAAGTTATTACTGTCCTTAATTTTGAGACTGAGCATGTCCCAAGATGGGGATAAACAAATAACATATACAGTTGACTGTGTTCTGTGTATCTTATTGACCAGGGATGGTCATACAGTTTCAAGAAAGTAATGTACTTTTTATCATGTCTGATTTACAATGCCATTTTTGAGAATTATGGCAGTTTGTATTTTTTGTCTTGTATATACCCATTAAATGGGTAGTTAACGTTTCAGGTGGATTCAGCAGTGGAACAAGATTTTATGTTTATATTAATGAATTTTATTTTTCTAAGTTTTCCACACTTTATGTCAGTGAATGCATTTGCATTTACTGTGCGTGTGTCTTGGTCATCTGAGATTCTGTAGTATTTTACTGTGCCTGAAAACCTTTCCCTGTTGAATACCTTATTATTCCATTGGGTATCAGATTTTGTTCAACAATTTATTTTTATCTGTCCTCTTTGTCCAAAAGAATAAATATCATGTTGGAGGAAAATCTGATACATTTTGCTAGCAGATCTGTAATACTGAAGTGCATAATTTGGCAAGAGCTTGGGGCTATTCTCCTAGCTGTTGGACATTTTACATCCCTCAGCCACCAGCGGTACATCTTGATTCATTAGAAAACAGTGAATGGGTAGGCTTTGTTTTCTCTGTAGCCTGGAAATGTTCACTCAGAAAGAGAGCAGTGTCCGTTATAGTGTCGTAGCTGTGTGTGTAAGAAGCTGATGCACTGGGCTGAGGCAGCGGATCGGCAGAAAGCATCTAATTGCTAACAGAGATGACACATCTCAAATAATATTCAGACTGACCGAGTGGTCTTGGAGGTTGTAGCTGCAGATCTGTTCAGCAAGGCTTGTACTGTGGAGGTATTTATTTCCAGATTCTGTGCCTGAGTTACTCAGAAGATAACTTAAGTGGAAAGGGAGTTTTTGTGCCACTTTAGCCTTTTAGCCTATTTTTTGAACTCACTGTTCTTTCATAGCTCTATCTGCAGATTATTAGGGAGCTTTCTGTTGGATCCATTATTCTTCAAAGATTTAATTAAATTGTACAGTGTAATTAATCTGTCTTCTTAATTTCTAAAATTCTCCTAGTGTGTAGGTAATAAAACAACAGAGAGATTCTGTGGCTGCTTGGTTGTATTATGAGTCTGGGTGGAAACAAAGAATATATTCTTTTGATGAAAATAAGTTTATACATGGATGGCTGAGACTGTATTGCAGCAAACATAAAATCTGCCATACTGGGACTGACCAAATATGCTTTATCAGTGGCCAAGAGCAGATATTTAAGGAACACTGTATTTAAAGTTCAGGAAATTCATATAGGACACTTTCCTTTAAAGTTCTCACACTTTCCAGCTCTCTATATCCTGAGCTAGTTATAATTTCTGCATATGTAATAAATTTCGACAAGTTTATCTTCTGTGAACTTGTCCTGTTTTCTCTTCAACCCACATACATGCATCCGGTTGTAAAGGATAAATGGTTTTAAGGAAAGAATTGTCTGGGGTGAGTGTTCTTCTATTAGGTTTCATCAGAAGGTTCTGCCATTTCTCCGTATGTTGACTGTGCTTACTAGCTAGTACTTTGAGTATTTTATTGAAATAGTAGGGCATTGGTATCTCAATGGCTCACACACCAAATCAAAAACAAATAGCTCTTTGAATGCAAGTCTTCAAAAATAAAAAATACTACTTGCAGGAACAAGGCATAGCTTTAATGCCTGGTTTGAGATGGGCATCAAAAAACCTTGCATTTGTTTGCACGTAGAACTGTCATTCACTGAGGAGACCATTCCCTTCAGGAGACTGGTCCAAAGCTTTGCTTTTGGGATAAGGAACAGACTGGAACTGTTTGGGCAAAGGCTTATATATGTAACCTGTCCTTCCTCTGCTTTTTCCCTTTGTTGCTTTAAATATATCCCTTCTGATAATTTCAGCTGTATATCTTGATTTTGCAAACAAAACTTCTGTGCAAAACAGTGTCTTTCAGTAGTCAAAAGCATGTAATTTCAATTCTACCTTTAAAAAAAAAAAAGTTGCAAGATGCCTGTGTGTGCTTACAGAAATGCCTGTGTGCACTGTTTGACAGGTTTATCTCATAAGGTTAAAAATATGGGGGGGGGGGGGTGTCTTTTGGGTTTTTTTAATGTAGCTATTGATAGAAGAGGGGAATACAAATGTAACAAAGAATAACTAAACAGGCTCTTTGAATCTCACTTCACTACAAACATCAAAGAAAAATGTACTGCCACCTGTTAAGATGGTACGAAAGGTTAGCAAGTGTGCATTGTTCTCTACTAAATTATTTTGCTCTTTTAAGTCAAAGTTAACTAGTTCAGAGATGGTTTTATTTCAATAGGTGGATCCTCTTTTAATTGCATTACTTCTGACATTCTTCTTACTGTTGTTGGGATGGGAGGTGCCTTTCAGTTTTATGCTCATTTAGTTTTTCTGAGGCACTATAAGCAAGCTGAGATAATAGTTTTGTTTTTTTTTTCATTTAGCAGTCACTAAAAAAAAAAGAAATAATTAAGCGCAGTGCTTATTAAAAATCATTGCTGATCCTTTCAGTATGTGCTCACTATTTTCAGCATGTATGTGCTAACAGGACTTGCATAAATATCTTGTGTGATCTGTGGAGGGGAAAGAGAGGATGACTTACATGAAATACCACATGCCAACATAAAGGTTCTTTAGTCTGCACATTCTTTAGTTCAAATACAACTGTTTTTATTGATATATTTCCCTTCTTGTATCATTGTTTTGTTAGCTCAATTTCCATAACATTATGTTAGAACTTGAAAGCCTGAATGTGTGTAAGCAAACGTATGATACAGTACTACACTGAGGAAGGAAGCTTTTCAGTTGTTTGCTGGTGTTGATTAGCTCCGAGTTACGTGTCATAAACTTGTATGTAATTCGAGATACTTGCAGGTTAAGGGAATAGCGTCACTGATAGGCAGTGCCCGGTTCAGGAAATATGGGCAAACCCTTTAGTATGATATTAGCACAGCATTTTGATCCAGAAGAGTAGGTAACTAGCATGTATGCAGTCAGGTTAAAAACTGGGATGAAGGGATGCCCAAGCATCGCAGTAGAGCTGTGGCTTCAAGGGCCCAAGGTTCAGCATAGGAGGAGTCTTATTTTCTGAAGACTGGGCAGGACTAAGACTCCCACTTCTTGCTGACCCACTCGGGTGTCTGAACGCCTAGGCTAGAGGTAGTCTGTATTCCACTTTCTGGTATATGCAGGCAGGGACCCATGACAGCTGAGAATAAGTGGTTCAGCTTGTACAGGTCAAACATAAATGAAAGTGAACTCTGCATGTTAAACACTTGTGTTTCCCTTCTCATTCCTCTGAACAAGGCAAGGTTGCATCAGTTTGCCTATCCGTACTTTCACCATCCATGTGAAATGAAATGTGTTTGCAAAGCACACTGTGATAAAGATTAAATGCTTGCTTGCTTCCTTCCTGCACCTGAAGTCCAGGTGGGTAAATGTCTAATGCAAACATGAGCTGCAGAAGCTGAGGAACAGCAGCTTCTGCTAAGCAGAATGTCGAGATAAGCTGGTAAACTAAATAAACTTGAACTTCGTTCTGTGGCCACGCTTGAGAGCACAGAAGAGAAAGCAAAGTTTGGCTTGAAGCATATGAAGAAAATACAGCTTTTGCTTGCAAATTTCAATGACTTAATACATGAAAGGGTATGGAAAGTAAAAACCTTAATTTATGTTGTTATTCATTAATAGGATAATGAAAATAAAAAGTTTAATTCCTGGTATTTATACTGTGTCTGTAAAGCCTACCATTGTTTTCTTCCCTAGCCCTGTGTAATTTTAAGGTAGTAACACAGCAAGTTGAATCCTGATTTGACCTTACGTGCCTCACTGTTCAGCTCAGTGGTTTCCCTGTAGAAACAGAAACTGACACTGCCTTGCTTGAATTTTCTTCAATCAATATGAGTGTGGCACAATACAAATTATACAGTAGAATAGTATTAAAGAAAAGCTTATCTATTGATACAGATGGCTAGAGAAACAGGTTTTTATCAAAGAGCTTTCAGAGTATTCTTTATGAGTGAAATGGGACGCCATGGAATGAATTGTGTATTTTGTTACTTTTTTAGATGCAGACATTCTTTTCAGCTGGTTTTAGCAGTGTGGAATTCCTCTTTATAAAAGTTTGTAGAGTAAATGACTGTTACTGTACATCTAAAATGTAGCTATATAAAAATATTTATGCAAATATTTCTGTAAATTTTAGAGCAAACCCTCAGAGGTTATGCATTGTGCAAGTGCAAGTCTACGGCAGCAAAACTGTTAATTTGCCTGACTAGAAATATTAACCATACTATATCAAATAACTGCCAGGAACAATTCCCCACCATTCCCTGTGACTTCATTTTAATTGATTTTTTTAAACTTCCAGCTTCTGAGATTTCGTTTACTCTGACAGAATGTTTATTAAATGTGTAAAAAGAAAATTGTTTTGTAAATTGTTTCTGAGAGTGTTTTTATCTTCCATAAATTGGTGGCTCGTTTAACGTTTTCCATCTACCTTTGTTTTCTACCCCTGTGCTCTGCCTCATTTGTTTCCTTATTGGATTTAGTGATTAAATACTGATCAGCTGCTGGTCTGATCAGCTGTGCATATTGCTTTCTTTTAAACATTGCTCATATACACCCTGAGGACAGGGTTACATACACAGTTATAAACAGAGTGAGGGTGTGTTTAGTGGTACCATTTGATCTGTTTTACAGATGATGGTGAGCTCGACAATGAACATTTGTAAAACTGATCATTGAAATAGACCTCTGTGTTACAGCATAAATAAATGACACACAACAGTCCAAAAGGACTGTCAGTTCGTTGCTTTCCATTGCAGAGCTGTAGTTTGTGTTTGGGCCTCTGATGCTAAACAGAATATTGATAATGCTTTTATGAGGATTTTTTTTCTGTCTTGTTCTCTTTTTTTTTTTTTCTATAGGATACTGTATATTTGATCATAATACTGTACAGTCTGCCATGTATTGCTGTGAAGATTCATGAAGGAACATGGAATTTACCTACAAATCTAAGTGATTATTTTCTCTTTGAAAAGCAGAGATAACTTGTGCAAGTGTAATACTACTGTTGAGTGCTACCTCTGAATCATTTGAACAAATCAGGATAGTAAAGGAAATCCTCTCAGGGTTTAGATTGTACCTCAACTGGAATACTAGTCTGTTTGCTGGGAGATATCGTAATACTTTATTTCTGCTTGAAATGATTATTTCTGAGTAGCCAAAACCTATGAAATCACTGGAATTTTAACAGGAACAAGAGACATTTTAAAAACTGGTATTGTGTACAGTCCCAATCATGGGAACCATGGTGAATTCGTAACTGGTAGACTGGTATAGTTGGTGACGGGGCTAACTTCAGCACTCCATGATTCTAATTCAAACCTATTGTAAATCCATTGGAATCAGTGTATTTACGGTGGTGTAAAGCTGGAACGTCACAACAGTGAAACATAATTTTCATTTGTTTGCCTGTAGCTATATATGAATGGTGCCTACTGACTCCAGTAAGAGCCCCGAATAGTAATTCCAGGGCTGGATTTGTCTTTTAATTGTTTACCTCTATTTCTGAAGTACATTCAAAATGAACTGAACAGTTAAATAATTCTGTAAAGTGTTGGTTTTTCCAAGGATAATTTAAATCTCTTTGTTGTTGGCTTGGGGACAGTAATGCTGGTCCGATAACAGTTAAGTTCTTTTGCTGTCAAGATTTCAAGCATACTTCTTGATACACTGAGACTTTTTGCAGATATTTACAGCATGTGACATAGTGAATATTAGTTCAGAAATACAGTTGTCATTTTAAGTATGCACTAGTACCTTTCTGTATGCTCTGCAAAGTCACAGTAGGTAAAACTTTTCAGAGTAAATTTTTCTTGCTTCCAACTGCTGATGAATTTTTTTTTTTATTGGTTCTATAATGTAAAAACAAGTACCAGAACATGATATCCATCATTTGGTAAATGACCTGTTGAGACAAGTGCTCATCACTATGTGTAGAAACTAAACACAGAGGTGGTGTTCTCAGTCAAGATGGCAGCAGCTGTGGGCATGCAGAATAGAGGAACATTAGGCACTATTGTCATTTTACTGACGTTATTTGACAGCTACAGACTTGCTCACATTTAGAGAGATTATGAGATTTTATCGAATGCAACTTCAGATTCAGGAAACTCATTTCTACTCTGGTAGCACTGAAGGCACTTGAACAGTTAATGGCTCTACCCTTTGATCGTCTTTGGTAACTTTATTCTTTCTTTTCTTTTATTGTTTTCTTTAGACTTTGCTCATGCTGTGATGTTTAGAAAATGCATAAATGCTAGGCAATTAGGCCATATTTGTCTAAAGATCTATGCATGGACGTACATTGCGTAATGCTAGCTGGGACGCAGCTGAACACAAAACCCCCTAGCCAACTCTGTACCTAGGTCTTGCAGAATCAGTGCTTCTGCACACCCTGAATGTGTTACACTAGGTAGGCTCATCTTGCCTAGTGCCCTAGTTGGCTGTTTGTTCTGACCCAGGTAAAACAGGTGGATACAAGCTAGGACTGAAAACTTCATAACTCAGCTTGACGGTTGGACTCGATGATGTTGAAGGTCTTAAAGGTCTTTTCCAACTTAAACGATTCTATGGTAATGGGGGTCTTCTGTACGCTGTGGGGAGAAGCATTTACACCATCTGACTTCAGTGCCCAAGTAAGATTTCTGATGGAGTTTAAATACTCCGCCCTCCTAACCTGTATGTTTAAGTTAGATGTCTTAATGTTAAGGGGTCAAATATCCTTTGCCGCCAACACACTGTGTTTAATAGAGTAGGTTCTACCATAAAATAAATTGATAATAATTTATCTTGTACATATATTATTAGATTTGTAGAAATAGGCTCAAATTAATTTGTATTTTTTTCTATAGTTTGAGCAGCTTTTCGAGTTTTTCTGCATTCTTAATTTCTCCACACAGTCGTGTTTCATAGTTATTTCCTGAAAATTATTTCCCTCTTTTTCTTTGACTGGAAAAAATATTAGCCGTGGTAACTGCAATAAACAGGTTTGTATAGCGAATGGTAAAACTTCTATCGAATGGGGTTTGCATCATTAGCTGTCAGGGCTGCAGAAGATGAGTAGTTAACTGAGTAAGTAATGTGTAACATTATCATTGATGGAACATTTCTTACTATTAAGCCTTCAAACTCTTATTCAGCTGTCAACACATGGGCACTTTCTGGAGCCAAATTCTCTCATGCTGTGCACTGCCTGCAGCTCGCCTGAAGCTCAACTTTGACTAGAAGTGTTGATTTCGCTTCTTTTAGCCTTGTTCTCATTTAGCGTTAAAACCTGCTTAGAGTCTGCCTTTTATTCTGTAAAGTACACATGCATGTGTCATCCCTCGCACACTTCTGATGTGAAGTTAAGGCGCTCAAAAGATATGCTAGTAATCTTAATGAATAATTGATTAGAAAGGAGTCTGGCAGTGTTAATTGTGAGGTGCAGCTGAGTGAATGCCAAAACAAAAGCTCTTCTAAATGTTTCCGAAAACCTTGTAAAGTCTTTAGCATTGAGCAACAGGGTCAGTGCACTGAAGTGGAATTTAAAGGGGGTTCTTGAATGTAATGGATTTTGACTTCCCTTTGTCATGTGCCTCAGTGCATCATTGATTGAGCACTCATTTGTTAAATCAGCTGTATTTTTTGTCATTTGTCAGAGCATAGACACTTACTGCAGCCTTTTTCCCTTTAAACACGAGTTTCTTGTCTTAATAAATCACAGGTGTAAATTAGTTTTTATCTAAGGTGATCAATTTTTCAAGCAGAGAGGCATGTGAAGATGGTCACAAGGAAACACATTGTGAGCTTTTATTTTCTTAACTATTAGAAGAGAAGGGAAAGATCAGGGATAAATTTTAGCTGAAACATCGATAATTCATGTCTTTAAATTCAGCTCCCAGCAAAATGCTCAGAAATGATTTTATTTGGAAAGCTCTAAATGGTGTGCATTGAAAGAGTAGTTCAAGGTAACCAGCGTTCAGTCAATTCTTTAAGAAATGAGCAAAGGAAACCTGAGGGTTAAGGCACAAGCAGCGTACTGTACGTTTGCAGTGATGAGAGATGCTCTCTGATTAGTGGAAAGGCTAATTACCTGGAGTATGCAGGAGCACTGTAGGTGCCATGCATACCTGATTAGAGTTCTGACAGCAGGGCAGAAGAAAGAAGACCTTGAGAATGTGCCAAAAATATCCCTTTATGTAAGCAGATGCTATTATCCTTGGAAGAGAATAGTCGCTTATCCAGAATGGTTATTGCTGCTAGTAATAAGTATTCCACGGATGGGCCATCAGCTTCTGAGAAATGTACATTTACGGTATTTAATACAGCAATTACTTGTCAAATCTGGAAATGTTCATCTTGATGCTCTGTGCTTGCTGGATAAATGACCAAATCCGATTTGTTTGCCAATTGTCATTGCAGCTCAGGGTCTGAGCGAGTAGTCAGTGAGGGACTGAAGACAAGCTAATGTTTGGAGTTTTTTCAATGTTCATACTAGTAATGAAGTTAGAAGGTGTTTCTTGGTTTCATCATTGAGTAAGAGTTCTTCAAAAAACATATCTATGACAAGAAAATGCAGAGAGCCTCAGAGTTCCTGCTGGGTATAGGCTTACATGTTAGGTATGCTTGGAAGTCAGCTCTTTGGAGGATTATACTTTTAAACTTTTTGGAAAAGATTTGAGGAGGGGATAAAAAGAAAGAGAAGAGAGGAACAGAAAGGAAAGAGCCTTGAGAAGGCTGGGGAGGAGAAAAGCCAATCACGTTGACAGAAGAATTTAAAGCTTCTCAATAGCATAGAGTGTAGCACTGTAACTGCCTAGATAGAATTAGAGTGAAGAAGGATGGAGAAACAATCTTCAGCTCTGACACCACCTCTTTTGTAAAACAAACCTTTCTGCAAGGTGCAGAATGCCTTCTTTTTCTGGGAGGAGCTGTAAATGCTCAGCACTTTCAGGCTTGGGCCCACAATGAGCAGCAATGTAAACGTACCACAGAGTTGCTGGCGAGTTCAGTGCATTTTCTTGTATCACGGTGAATCATGATGAGAAATTTAATTGTGACTGTGACTTGATAAATACGTTTTGTTTTGCTGGCAAGTACACTGCAGTGACACGCTAACATCGCAAAGGCTGTGTGTGTCCCCCGCAGCAGAGCCTCTTGCTCCTAGACCCACTCTACAGGTAGCTTGCAAGTTAAGCAGCTGTTTTCACTTTTGCTACTGTCAGGCGCTTGGGGACAGTTTCCTTTCTTCTCTCTCTGGCTCCCTAGGCTCTATCAAAAGTGTGAATCTGAAACCAAACAACATAAAGCTTCAGTCCACATCTTTGCTCAGCCTTTACATGTACATTTTCCTGTTTTGAGTTCTTTTAAACTGCAGCTATCAGAAAGAATAAAATAGTGCATCACCTAGTAGAGTACTGAAGTGATCATCCAAGCAATTTTCTTCTCCCTGAAGCCAGACAGCCAAAGCTTTTTATTACTGACTGACTGAACTTCCTGTGTCTGTCTGTCTAGGTTGCTAGGCCACCTTGTTGTCATGATTTGTTGATGTTGGAGGCTTTTGATTGTAGGCAAACCAGAAATGCTAATTTAAATATAATATTTACATTTAAAAAAACTCTTATATAAGATATATAAAAAATAACCCAGCAGTTTTAGATCACTCTTCTTTTTTTTTTGTGTGTGTGTGTGTCTGTGTGTGGAAAGTTGTAGTAGGCATCTGGCAAACTGATCCTGGAACTCTTTAGTTTATGTACCTTCTCAGTAAAACAGCGTGGTTAAAAAAACAGTTTTAAAGTCTTTAGATAGCTTGCAGCTCATTTACAGCACTAATATTGGGAATGACCATCCCAAGTTGTTGTTACATTTAGCCTACAGGATGGTTATTTCTGCTCTGTGTATGAGCTAGGCTGATGTCCTTTGTGTCTGACCCAGAAATGAGAAGGATGATGGCATTGTTGCCTTTTAATAATAGGGCCTTGATTTGCCCCCTGCAGTGTTACACTAATGTGCGTTATGTGCAGGTTATTTGCATTGCCTGTAATTGCTTTATAGGTAAAAGAAACAGTTATGTGTAATTGTAAATAACCAAAGCAGTTCGTTTTTTATACTATTGCCTGTGAGAGAATATGCAGCAAAACTTCAGGAAAAAAAGTAGGAAATTGAGTCTTTTTCACATAGAAATTACACTTAGAACGAAAAGAGCTGATAATGAACTGGTAGTGAGTAAACTGGTGAGTAAGGATCCCTTCTCTGATGAAACATACTTTTCGGACCTAGGCAGCCAGGAGCTGTTTTATTTCTCACTTGTAAAGTATCATTTGCAGAATGTGAGCAGAGTCTGTATTTAACACCAAGCTGAGGCTATTTAACCCTGGCATGTTATGGGTATTAAAACTGCCCTGTAATGGGTAATTATTAGTTATTAACAGCTAATACTGAGTTGGATGATGGGTTGTTTTTTGTAATTTTCAAAATGGTTACAGCTGGTAGGTTGCAATGATGTGTAATGCTGATAATTAGGTTGCATATCTTGATTTTGTTAGATCAATGAGGCAAACAGTGCGCCTGAGAACTGTGTTGAAAATCAGGTCAGTTGTTAATCTTAGGGTGGGTTAAATCTTGCTGCTCTCTCTGCAATTCCCATGTTCAGGATAGAGATAGCAGGTGATTTACTTATTGTACAAGTTCTCCACAGAAGTCCTGTCTGCCACCCGCCAGGTGAAACAGTTTATGAAAAGTGTTAGGCACACAAAATAGACACAAGCAAATCTCTTGTTGGTTAGAAAATCCTAGAAATTCTCAGTAAAAATTAAGGGCCTTAGGGATATGTTTTGTCTCTTCAGCTAATGAGGTTCTGTGAAATGTCTGTGGCATGTCATTTAACTGAGTAATTACAAGGGATTTCACTTTTAAAAGGAATGTATTCTACTTGTAGAATGAGAATTATTCTGGATACAGAGTACTGGGGCCTTTGGAAATTTAAGTACACAAATGGCCTAGTCCCGTACTGTGAACTGCCAGCTTTGCAGTAGTTCTTTGGGGAGAGCTGGGGCAAAGCCTGAGGAGGAGTCAGAAAGGAGCTAGCCAGGGAGCTGGGTTTCCCTGAGGACAGAGTCGACTGAAGACTCTTGCCCTGAAAAAGGGAAGGTAGAAATCTTGGATAACATCTTTTAGTTGTTCCCTTGTTTTACCTCCTGTAAAGTAGGTAACACCTTCCAGGTTAATACTGTCTTGCCATTTGTGCTCTTGGGAGCTCAAATCAAAAAAAGCCTTTCTTGTGGGGGCTGTGAGGGAAATATTTTCTCTTCATTTGGTTCCAGTCTCACATGCCAGCTCCCTTTCCTGCCTAGGCAGTCTCTGCTAGACTAGGACTGTTTTGTTTTCAGAAACAATTTTCTCCCTCTGGAAATATTCTGTTATGTTACTGAATCAAAGATCCACATTTCAGGGCAGATGATTTAAATGCAAAACCAGTATTCATATCAGACAGGGGAAAAGCAGGCTCCTTCTGACAGCAAGTTTGAGCAGCATAACCTGTACAGGAAATTGAAGTACAAAGCCAAGTTTTGTTTGCTGCCCCCCCCCCCCTTTTTCTTTCTCTCCCCCCCCCCCCTTTTTTTTTTTTAACCAGTTCTTTGGGCTGCCTCTGCCTGGGTTTTTACCTTTCTACAACTTACCTGCTCCAGTACGCCCGGAGCGCGCTGACGTTACCGTTCCCAGGTAAACCGTGACGTGCCGTCTTTGTCAGAGGACGCTCCACAAAAGCTCACTGCAGCGCACATGGGCTTCGGTGCTTGTTGCCACACTCAAGCTCTCAGCAGTACCCTGCCTCTCCCTGTGCTCGGGTGATGTGGGCAATGCTGGGCAGCCTGAGAGCCTTCCTAGGCGGCACTCCTGTCTCCTTGCAAGGGCAGATGGTAGATGTGAGCCAGGCAGTATGGTCTTGTGGAGGTGAGTTTCAGGGAGGTGAGGTTTCTCGGACCTGCCAGCTTAAAATCAGTGTAGATGGAGCTCTTTTGATGTGACAGCACTGTAGATTCAACCAGTTTCCTGCATGCTTCAAAGCGGTTGTCAGTTTCTTTAGCAGGTGGAATGAGCGATTTAGGATGCTGTGCTGAGGGACAGGCTGCTCTAAGCAATACCTTGGCCTAGTAGGTCATCTGTGACTTGAGTGATTGCATTCAATTGAACAATGCACCATTCTTTTGTCTTGAATGTGAGGTCTACATCTGTATCTAGTGAATAACATATTAAAAAAAAAACATCTTTGAAGCAGATGGTTAAAAAAAAAAATTTACAATATATTCCAAGACTCGTATGGCATTGATAACAAGAAGAGAGGTTTTGGCCCATTCTACTGCATATGAACAAAACCCTGCATTTTCTTGTTGCAGATGTGCATACTGAGCATGTTAAAATGTCTGTTAAGCAGATTGTCTACTCCGCAGGGATATCCAAAACAATGCAGAAGTTTCATGCTCTCAACACTGTGTTGGGGCAGTAGGCTAAAAAAGGGGTGGCTGAGCACTTGCAAAACCAAAAAAATGTCAGTAGGAGAAAAGAAGCAGGTTTTAGTGTTTGTTTAGAATTGGTAAAATGAATAATAATCAGTCTAGTCATGCTGAAGTATATTTGGAGTTAGAATTGAGAAACACCTTTTCTGCTATAAATAATTTGGTAACTCTTTAAACATAAAAAAGTTTCTTTTGTAAGTAAATGACCTTAATTTAATCAGTTAATTTAAACAGAATCACATTTCTGTCGTTTGGGTTTTTTAACCTTAGTTTGCTATAGTGTGTACTTGTAATTTTTGAGGCAGTTATTTTATTATCTGCCACAGAAAGGTGGTTTATGGTCCTTTTTCCTTATTCACAGTCATAATAACATATTCAACCCATGAATGTTCAGCGATTTATGCACAGTTCTGTTCAGCTGAATACTATAATATCCCATTCTAACCATTAAAAACAGTTATCGCAAGATAACACTAGGTCAGAACACAGAGTAGGCTGTTTTAAATCGTATTACCGATTGCTGCTTTGTGAAGATTTTCCTCAGTTGTGTTTAAACCGTGCGCTTTTATTTGCTGCTGGCTTCTAGAAAAGATGGCCCGGCAACCTAATTCGAATTGAGACGTCTTGCTTTTAATGCCCAGTTGAAAGTAGGTGCTTATATACTTTCATTTCTAATACAAATTATGTAGTTCCAGGCTTTTTGAAGACAAGGTTGCATCTTCAGTTACATCTTCCAAAGTGGAGAATATTTACTCATTTACTACAGAAGTTACTATGGAACTTAATGTTTTTATTAATTAATTTTGTTAATGCAGGACTTACTCTGGAATTTATGCAGATGTAGAAAGCAAGAAAGATTTGCGTTTACAATCAGTTTAGTTTGTGTGTGTCCTGTAGACATTTTGTAGTCTGCCACCCACCCTCCCCGGGGGGTGGATTGGTAGTATACCAGCTGGTGTGTTCTGTTTGTAAAATGTGAGATAATCACTCCTGTAAGACTACAGTCCTAATGTCTGTAGAACTGTATTTGGGAACACTGAAAAGAAAGGATACAAGAACCACCTCTTTTTTTGAACGTTGTCTAACTCATATATTAGGATCTGCATATATGCCGTCATATTTTTTAATAATGCCATTGCTTTCATTGACTATGTGTGTATGTATTTGCATGCATTAAGTTTCTTCTTCAAGAACAATTTTATTTGAGACTGAACTTGCTGGATTCCTAGGAAAACAAAACAGTTTTTTTCCTCCCTCCTTTTAAACCATGGTATTTGACTCCTCATGAGTATGTATTCATTATCTTAAAATAGAAGCAACCTCCCCTCCCTGTGCTCAGAATCAACATTATTGTTGAATACCCAGGCCTAGGAGAATACTGGTTGCATTACAAGCAAATAATTTTCCATTCTGTATGGTGGAAGAATCTGTCAATTAGTATGAAAAGGGTTAATCATATTACCCCTTTTTAAATACCCCTTCATTTTGTCTGTCCTGTGTTTGCAAAAGAAGACACAATCAAATGGCAAACCTGTGTTTTTGTTCCTTTTCAAAAATCCCTGACAAGCCCATGACACAGGCTACTGCTGTAGCTGTACATTTCTATTCATTATTGATGACTTGGGGCCAGGCAGGCAGCACAGAACACAAGCAATATAGATTACCATATTGGGGGCTGGGTTTTGGGGGGTTTGTGTATACGCGTGCGCACACACACATGCATGTGTGCATTTTGGTTGGGTTTGGCCTTTGAAATACTCAATTCTGAGAGGAAATCATATCTGGGAATAATAGTGGAAACAGATTGAATGAGCTTTGTAATTCATTTTAGTAAAACAAGTCAGGGCACTTAGACTAAGGGAAAAAGAGAATGTCTGAGCTCGCTCGTTCTCAAAGTAATTTATTAATAGTTTAACTTTCCAGCAGAGTTGGAAATGATCTTGAAGGGTCCTGAGCATCATTTACCCCAGGGGATTTGGAGGGCATTTCTCACCTTACAGAGTCTAGTTAGCACCTTGGCTGATGAGACCTTTTCCTGACGAAACCAATGTAAGCTAATTTATCTATAACAATAATTATAGACAAACTATGCTGTTGGTTTGATTTGGGGAGTGCGGGGGGAGTGGTATCTCATTTCATGGATACACGGACCAAACCCACGTTTTGGGTGAATATGAGAATTATGCCAGCACTTCAGTGATATAAGCAGTATTTCTGAATAGTAGGTCACCAAGAGACCTTTGCAATGCTAAGAAACTGTTTTTCTACTACTGATTCATAATTAATTCTTATAGGTTTTTATTGGTACAACACTCCTGCCCATTATATAAAGTTTTTATTTTCTTCCCTGTGTCAAAGAGGGGTTGTATTGTGTTTCATACCTGCACTGTTTGAGGTTCTTGGCTTGAAGAAAAATGAGGGAGATAGCAGTTTATTTAAACATAGCATTTAGGTTAACAAAATGAAATGTGCTTTGGTTCATATATTGATGGTGTGTTTATACAGAAACTGTTCTACTTAAATAGCTTTCAGTTACAAGGAAAGCTATAGAAAGTAATAAGTAGAATCAATTTTGATAACTGCTTATAACTGCTCATTTCTGTAGTATTTGTTACAGCTTTTCTCTTAGTTTTCTGTAATTTTTCCCTTACGCTTCTGTTTTCTTTCACGCAACTGATAATCATGGCAGGAAAAGTTAATTCACCGTTTAGTTTATTCAAGGGTTATTGTGTTAAAATATTGTTTAAAATGTTTAACAGAATAAAATACTGAGTGCTAGAGGGTGATTAGGTCCAGCTCACAAGGAAGGACAGAATAGGCTTGTAGAGACCTTGTTCTGTTGGATCTCTGACTTCGGACATCACTGTTTCAATTCTGCTTCACATGTAGAGCCCTTTAAAGTTAAGACTGGTGTAGAGCATAAAAACTGCTTTCTCTTGTTTTGGGAAGGAGAGATGAGAAACCATTCCAGTCAAAGAGGGGCACTTAGCTATTCCAAAAAGCAGTGTCAGTCAAAGCAGAATGTTTGCTTAGCATATTCCTTCCATTTCTGTGGTTCTGGTTTCTCTTGTTGTGACTCAGTACTCTTTAATGTGTTTCAAAATACGGAATCAACTATGTGGCTAATTTAACAGTACAACAACTTCTGTTTTAGAAGGAGGTTCTTTTCCCTGGAAGGTCCCACAGCACCATCTAGTGTGCCCATCCTTTCATATTGCCAAATGGTTTTGTGATAGCAGAGGTGCTGCGGCTGGCACGTTTTGCTAGTAATAGTAATGTCATCTTAGTAATTAAAATTAGGATTTTCTGGTTACTTGACACAAATCCAAATCCAGGAGAAATTTAAATCCTTTGTAACTTTCTTCTGCAAGAAAACAGACTTAAAAATTAGATGGAGAAATAACTTTTCTTCTAAAATGTGTATGTTACTGCATTTCTGTTTTCTACATACAAAACAAAGGAGAAATTGTGATGCATCCTTAACACTGCACTGACATACCTTGCACTTAACACACACCCCGAAGCATGTAACTGTAAGTTTATTATATCCTTATATTAAACTCTTTATCAAGAAAAGGCCATGCTTACACCTGCAGACACCCTAATCCTACAAGCTGTGCGTCCTTCCTCCTCAGTCTCACTGAGGTCATGCTGTACGGTGTGGGAACCTGCCTGCATTGTAGAAATTACAGGATTGTGTCAAAGTGATTTTTGCAAAGACGAGGGGATCGCTCTGAAAAATGCATGGGTGTGGATGATTGAGAAGTTCCTTTCTCCCTTTAATGCCTCCTCTAGGGAAGGCCCACCTAATGGCAGTGTATAAATTCAGTTCCTATGCTGACATACAGAATTACAGTGATCTTGTTCTCTGCTGACACTGCATGAGAAATAAATTTGAATAGCAACAGACAGTGGTTAATGAGCTGGAATTAGGAAAAGTATCGTGCATATGAGGAAGTTTTAAAAGATTCTCACTGAGGTGGGACGTAAAGGAGAGGAAGAAAATCTTGAGGCCAGGAATGGTGGTCAGCAAAAGCAACTGAAGAGGAAATGGGAAACAGTTGGAGCTACAGGCTCAGCGGTATCATTGAATACACTTGAAGGTGTTAACAAGACAGCTGACTTGAACTTGTTGCACAAGAGAGAGTGGCACAACAAAAAGTTGCAGGAAGGTGTTACAAGTTTGAGTGGGGAATATGGCTTGACCCATTCCAGACGCCTGAGCAAAGGCCCACCAAAATCTCCTTTGGTCACACACAGCACTGCAGAGCTGCTGCAGTAACAGGAGGCTGCAGCACTCGGGAAGCATCGCCAGAAGCAGTTTCCCCAGCAGCACCCCCCCACCTATTGTAGAGAGCTATTCCACACTCTGCCAGACAGCTCCCATCTAACTGAATTTCATTAGTTATTCTTAAAATATTGCTAATATAGGTTAGGAGGTTTCAGGATGTTTGATGGAAGCACTCGTTTCCAACTCTGATTCAGACTTTTGTCGTATTTTCTGCATCATTCCAGATACTATTCCAGTATCACCTGCGAAGACCCGAGAAGTTTTTATAGTTGCTTTAAAACTGCAGGGTCCTTACTACTGTGTGCTGAACTATTCTGTTGCTGTGTAAGAAGAAAATTTCTAATGTGTTGAAGATGCCCTCTGCTGGGAAGCCAGGCAAACTAGGCTTGTATGGAGTTTTACCTTTCTGAAATACTGTTTTCATACTCTTGGCTTAACTCTCAATTTGATACTGGAACCTCATGCCTCAACCTTACTGAAAAAATTGCTTTCTCCTTTTGGTTTTATTCTTTACACTCAGTCTGTGACAAGTGCAGTAGTGTTATGGCCAGTAGTTCAGATCGCTTGCTTAGTTTCTAGGTTCTGTTGTGTTGGAAGAACCAAATTCTGGCTGCTTGCATTCCTTCTGATTCCATTTCGATTTCATACTTGCTTAAAATGTGTGTGAGGGGAACATCTGCAATTAGTAATTATTAATAAATAGTGGAAATGCTTTTGATTTCTACTATTACCTGATCCCAGTATGCTTTTTAATTTATTTTTTTTTATTTCCTTTCCCACAGTAGAGGCCACTAGGTTGACACAACAGAGCAAAGATGGTACAATGTCTGGAACAATTCACAAAGTACTATGCATAATCTCATAGCTGATATGAAATCTCGTTTATTTTGTCCCCTCTGATAAAACAAAAGACGTTTTGACACAGTGCTTCTAATTTTACAGTTTTGTTGTTATTGGCCTAATTGGATGAGTTGTAGCTATTGTTATGGTACTTATTTATAATTATAGTTGAATTGGGGTTATGTAGAATTGTATTTTCAATTTTGTATTGTAGTTCATTGCCTTGGTGTTTTAAAGTGTTTATGAATTTAACAAAAATGTGTGAATTTAACTTCATGCTCTTTTCAATATCTTTTCAGATTTTTCCTATTATTTATTATGGGGAGGATGGGTGTATTTAGCATCCTAAAAACCATCAATTCATAAGCCTTTGTTCTTCCTAGCATTCAGATCAGTCATTTGATATAAAACAGGACAATACAGAGCTAAATTACATATTTTATTTTGAAGTTCTACAGTCGTATTAGCCTTCTCAGAAGCAGCAATATCACTGGAGTAGCTGACAGGAAAGCGATATATGGTAGGAGACTTCTAAAGGCCTGTACTTTGCACCTGAAATGATTTTGAAAATAATTAAATTGGAAAACAAAAGGCAAGTGATTATTTGGCGTCAGGAGCTTCTGTGATGTCCATGGGGGAGCAACACAGGGACATTGAAGTTGCGTCATGGGGCAATGACTGAAATTACAAGCACACCAGAAAGTGCAGTTCTAACTTAATCTCTGAGATTGCAAGAGATAAACCCAAGCATTTACATCATTTACATGGACAGGAAGTTTGAAAGGGGGGAAAACATATGTTTTATTGTGAAAATCTATTTCAACATTTCATTCAACAAAAATTTGTCATTTCCAACGTCGTCTTTAAGTAGGAACAAATGAACAGCATAGTTTGTATGGCCATGCTTACACAAATATTAAAAACTGTTTAAAGAACCCAGAAAAAGGTTGTCTCAAATAGGCTCCTGCAGCCACTTGATCCAAATACTAATGCATAACTCATTTCTGAGGATTTTGACTGGTTATCCAGGTATGTGAAAGCCCTGTTTCAGCAGTAGGAGTCATTCTTTATATGATGTCTAAAATTAAGATTACTGCAAAGCAGTTTGGCATGGGACTATACCTTAAATCATTTTATTCAAGAGGATGCATAATGTGGTATTGCAGGTAATAAGCAACATTTTGCACAGGTGTCATGTCGCAATGTGGAATTGTGGAGCTGTGACCAGTCTGTGGGCTGAGGGCAGGGGGAAGTCTTGTACTCCTTCATTTGAATGGACTGAGAGTTGGCTTTGAGTGCTGTCGTGGTCTTTACAATCTCTATCGTGTTCTTGAAAACACTGAACAATAAGATTTTTGACCTTTAGGAGAGCCCACTTTTTTTCCTTTGTGATGATACCAGATTTTTTGAGAACATCTGTTTATCTGTATTCTGTCAGAACTTTGGTACTAGCTGTCTATTGCTCACAAACATACCTAATTCAGACCTAGAAGTACTTTTCCAGAGGCAGGGTTCTCTTTCTGAAATGTAAAAAAACCATAAAGTTGTCTGCAAATTTGTCGAAAACAAAAGGAAAAAAAAAATTTTTTTTAAAAACACACTTCCAAGCACAAAAGCAAGGAAACAAAAGATGTAGGAAGAAATAGAAATAATAAGTGTTTCAGGGTAAAGTCTATCTCTCATGTTGTAATCAGAAAAACCACACAGTTTTGGGGGTTGGGGGGGGGGGGCTGGGTCTTTTTGTTTGCTCTTTCTTTTCCAAAAAGTGCCAGTGACTCTTGAAATAAAACCGCATGAGAAATACTGCTGTACACAGATGAAGATTGAGTTTCAGTCCTCGTTCGTGCTTGTTTTCTCATTAAATTACCCAGAGTTCATAGCCATTTTTCTTGCACCTTACCCTATCAGTAGGAATGGAAATGTTGCCCAGTTGACATTTTGCTAACCTTTATTCAATTTATAACATAACGCTGCTTACACTTTTGCTCCTTTTGTGTCCTGCTCTGATGAAGCATTCAAGAAGATCTGTAGCTGTAAGCATGAGTAGATAATTGATTTCAGAAAATGCAAATTTGTTCAGAACCTTGATTACACAACCTTTTTTTTTTTTTTTTTTTCTTTCTAGCCCTACTTCTTAAGACAAATCAGATGCGACTTTGGTTAAGGTTTTTTTCACTAGTAATTGCCACGTGCATATCATACTGATGACCTGTAAGAATGAAGAAAAATTGCATGGGAAATTCGTGGGAAAGGGAAAGGAAGGAAAGTTCACATGTATTTCATGCCTCATTACAATAATCCTTACTCGTCTTCTACCATGTGTCCCTCTGGATCTGTGCCCACCTTCCTCTTACTATTTGCATAATTTCTTTCTTAATGATTTGCCATCATAGTTTCAAATCCATTATGCTACTTCCTTTTGCTGTCCGATTTGGCAGCCAGTTACATATATTGATTCTACATATTCTTTCGGAGAATAATCACCTTTTAATATCTGCTCTACAGCAATGCTGTACTGGATGAAACCTATAGACGACCTCTTAACATCTTTATCTATACAAGGCAAATAACAATTAAATGGATCTCCAAGTATGTCCTTGCTGTTAAAGTGTATGTTTACGCACATACTCGCACACACAAACCTATATTTAAACTCTCTTAATTAAGACATGTTTCATGATCTTTACTGTTAAAAGAAATGTGTTTACAGGTATCTGACTATTCAGGCTCCTATGTTGTATCAGTGTCTCAGGTCAGGCTGAGATCTTTCTTCCCTTTCCACTAAAATAATTGAAATATATCCAGTCAGTCTTTCACATCAGAGGTGTAAATGGATTTCTTGAAAGTTTTTCTGCTGATAGCAAACAGCAGTCACTTTACAACTTTGACTCCATTGTGGGCAGCAGTCGGAAAGCTTAACACTCCCCCCGAACTTTGAAGATGCTAAAACTGTGTAATGACCTTCCATTCTCAAGGGCAGATGCTCAGCTTCTGCTGGAAGTGCTTAATCTACAATCTGTTTATCTCCATACACTATGTATTTGACAGCACTTGCCTGGGAAACAAGGCAGCGAAAAGCATAGTCAAATTTAGTTACTTTTTCCTCTCTGATGGTGTGAGTGTCCAATGGACTTACAAACGATAGTCTTTATTTTAATTTTTAGCTTCCTTTGTGCTTTTCAGCCTGTTGTAGTCTTAGAAAGCAGCCACACTGCCGGTGTCAGAATATGCTAGTCTTTGTGAAGCCTCTGCTAGGGCGTGAGCTGGACCGTGTAAAGTTAATTGTTTTCTTCCACCTTTTCTTTATTCCAAATGAACCAGATTTTGGTTTTACCTTCAAAACCTGAATCGTCGTCTGTATTTTCTATCAGTAGGCTTTAGACTTAATGTGCTCTATATATTATTCTTTAGTGGGTATGAATTGAGACACATCACATAATGCTTATGAGCATATTGAGGAGCACGTTTCTAATGAAGAGGTAACATGTTGAAGCAAGGCAGTGTGTGCAGGGAAAGGTAATACCTTTTGTTAGACAGATATACTGTAGTCATATAAACCCTTCTTCAAATCTGGAACAGAAACCTGAAGAGAAGGGCTTTTGCACATAAAAGCACATCAGTGTCTTCAGGTAACATATAAATGGGCTTTATGTGTCCAAAGTTTGTTCTTTACCAACTGCATCAGTTGGTCTGGTAACAAAGGTTCCCTCCCCTAACAAATCTCACCTTGCTTGCACCTGTAAGCCATCACAGTCACCACAACACTAATGACTGAAAAAAACCCTTTGGTTTTAATGTAATTCCTGTGGTTTTTCAAACCAGCGTTCCTTATCAAAATAAAACATTAACATCAAATTACTCTGATTCATCAACAGCATCTATTTTTTAATATGAACTTGTCTGTTCTGTCAGATAATTGTTTAGCTTCCCAAGGAATTGCGTATGTGTTGCAAATGGGAAACTTCAACCTTGTAAATCCTTTCTGTGGTGAGGCAACAGGAAACTTGCTTCTGTTATTATTAAGATCACCAGGTTCAATAGAAAAATTTTGTAAAGAATTGCTAGAATTGACCTTTTGAATGCTGGATTTTCAACAAGCTCAATCAGTAATCTATTTATGATGTATACTAGGATTCTCTTCCTCTCCGCTTAAAGAATTGTGAAGAAGTGTTACTGTCACAGAGGTGATGTTTCCTTTTGTGACATGCTTTGAATTAGCAGTGGCTGTTGCCCGTATTGTTAATATCACCAAGCTTCTAAAGCAAATATATACCAAGTCACAGGTCTCATCCTAAAGAGGAAGGGCACCATCTTTATTTAAAGGGGAAGTTTGTTTTGGTTTGTTTTTTTTACCTTTGCATTTTTTTTGTAGTGTATAAAAGCGCTATATACAGAGGCACGAAGCACGTAAGAGATGACTAATGGTGCTGAATCAATGAGTTCCTTCAGATGTAGAGGAGAGCTGGCTGTACTCACCAGCTGACAGTGTGCTCTCTTCTCCCTACACTCAATGCTCATTTGGAGTATAGTATGGTTTTGGCATATCACTTCCCACTCCATCCATGCTCCTCTTCGCTCATGTGAAGGTCTGAAGGTGGAACCCTGTTGCAGTGGTGTTCTGCCACCCCCAAATTACATAATACTTACGAAATACTCAAGCACTTGGTAATATTTGAGCTGCGCAGTGTAGTTGTCAATGGGGAAAGGGGAAGAAGGGGAAAGTCAGGCTCACGTATTCTTAGTAGTAGTTCATAAAAGCTGGAGTTTGGTTGTTGTGATGAAGTGACTGTGTTGCATCTGCGTTATACAGATCTTACTGTGAGTTCTCCGTTCTAAGCATCATAGATGCTACTGTATGGAAGTGTCAGTTCAGCTCTTGGCGCCTCCTCCCTTCTTCAACTTTTGGTTCTTCCTCTACGGCTGGTATGCTTGAACACCTATATTTCTTCATAACTGTTACCTGCATTTTGGTCTGGGCCTCCCTGTAAACAGTGAGTGACTCCCTGAAGCAATTCTTACTGCTTCTACTTCTTCTCTTTCTACTCTTTTATGATCTATCTCAGTTGTGACATTTGCAAAAAGATAAATGATTATTGGTAGCTAGGCTGTGGGGCAGTCAGATATGGCATGTATTATTTATTTCAAAATATGTTTTGAAATTCTGCAGAGCCTTCAAGTCGCACAGCTTAACTGTTGCCTCCTCAATCCTTCTTGTCTGCTATCATTTGTGGCATTTACTTGTTGCATTTTGTTTTAAGAGCACAATAGGAACTCTCTGTGCCTAATGGGCTGTCTGGATCCATGACTTTTTGTGGACCCAGAAAGCAAATACAAAACTAGTCGTATAAGGTTTTTCTTTATATTAGCTTCCAAAAGATTGAAGTAAAGCTGTGTCACTCAAGGTTAAATGAAAAGCAGGGGACAACAGCTTCTTTTATTCGATTGTTTTTCACTTGGAGATAAAAACAAACAGAAAATAAGGATCCTTTTAGATGGATGTGAGCAAGTTTTAGACTTGTGTCCTTTAAACAATAAAGTTTGTGAGTAGCTGGACGACTAGTTATTCTTGAGACATATCTGAATGAAGAATAGTCTTGGCTTACAGAAGTTCTGACCAAGCTTTGTGAATTAGCATGCATTAAATGATAGAATCATTTTATTGAGCAATAATAAAATATTGAAGTCAGATGGAAGGATGATGGGGAATTGCTATTTGCAGCTATGAAACTGATGTATGTCATGTTAACTCCCAACCCAAACAACTCATTTTAAGATTTGCTCTCATGAAACTTAAAATCCTCTGTTTTGTCCAATCATCAGCTTTAAACCTGTTCCTTGTCAGTGATGGCAACAAATCTTTTTGCTTGCGTCTGCCTGGGGGATGTGGAAAGCTGAGGTGGTCCTGTGTGGTTAAATTAGATGAAAGACTTGCCTTCTACCAGTGAGATGCAAAGTCTAATCAAGTGAAATGAGTTTTGAGATCTCAGCTCATTTCCTTCGGGAATATCAGTTTACATTACACAGTCACGACACCTAATTCATCACGGTTGATGTGGCTTTTGCACAGAAGAGGACCTGGGACTGGGTAGCATGGGACTTGATCACAAGTCTCCCCCTAAGGAGGAGTAGCTTAGTGAAGTTAAGATACAGCACAGTGAGAGGAGAGCTTTAATATGTTTTTTAAAATAAATGATCTATATTTCTGTATATCGGATCTTTTAGAATAGAGGGGCTTAGGTGCAAAATGGGGGAAGCTAGAGGTAAAAAAAGATACTTTGTACTGAGTATAGTTTATAAAATGATCAGTGTACAGATGTTAAAGAACATACGCAGTGAAGAGCAAAGTTGAACTTCTCGTTATTTAATTTCTATGATGTTGAATGATGTTTTTGTATTTCTGTACACTAAGGTACAAGTAAGGAGAGACTATTCTGCTTCCCTGACTAACAGACTTTTTTGTTTCTTTGTTTGTTTCTTCCAGGGCATTGTTATAACTCCACTTCTGCTTCTGCTTTTTGTAAGTATCTTGATCTTAAGATCTCTTTTTACTCAGTAATCTTGCACCTGTTGGACAGTATATTTAAGATATAAATTTGGGTGATTTAACAATGCTTAAATAATGAGGAAGATTTTTCTGGTCAGTATCTGAAATAAGCTGCCTCCCAGAAAGGGCATCAAAGTGTGTTGCAATGAATGCAAACACTACCTGTACTTCATTCTAAGAGGACCAAAACCTGTTGTTCTTGCAGAATTACAAAACCATATGCTATTAGTCAGGCTGGATAAAATACAAACACTTGCCAAGTAAGATGATCACTCAGGAGATCTCTTGGAGAGCTTTCACATGCAAGAGCTGGACAAGATCGTACTGATCCAAAATGGATGTCAGGCCAATTGGGAGAGCACTGTTCAGATAAACACAGCCTCGTTTTTGGGCAACTAAGCCCATGGGTATTTTTGTGGTAGAGGTTAGTGAGATAGCAGCAGCAAGACAAATTACTGGAGCCCCTGTGTATCACTAAATGTGATGCTCTTCATTCTTGTTAGTTCAAGATTTCTTTTTCAATCGTTAGCCTTCAGTCAGGGCCTTGGTTCCTTACAGTTCGTGGTAGAAGAAAAGGGCAAAGAGCAAGTTTTATCTTCATGTTGTAAAAAGGTATGGATATTAGTCAGCATACAATGGGTAGTGGTGCTTTAGTAAGTCCCTTGCCAGTTAGGAAGTCTTGGTGCTGGAGGTTTTGCTGGCACAAATGGTATGGTATGGTGCAAGTTACTGAGGACGGTGGCTTTGTGAATAGCGGGGAAATAGGCTGAAGCACTTCAGAGGTTTTAGGAAAGGTATATATTGTCTTTTAATTTTATCTTACTAATTGCGTTGTATGTAAGGCAGCACCCTGGAAAGGGGGGTAAGTGTGAAGTTATTTTGAAACAACTTGTAAGTGGCATGCAAGTGGCACACTGTTTACAGTAGGGATGCTTAAGCAGCATATGTACTGTATACAAATACAGCAGTGTATACTAAACTGGGATAAATAGTACTGGGGGAGTGGCTGTAACATTATCAACTACTGCTTCAGTAAAGCTGTGTTGGGAGATTTTTATTTTACTGTAACAAATTGTAATTCATCTGATGTAGCTATGTTTACACAAGAACTGCTTTGACCATATCATATATATCAATACACACCAGCAAAGCTTTCTTAATATAGCTGGGACCATAGACTTACTGTAGGTTGAAAAAGATAACTGTTCTAAGAAAGATGGGTGTGTTGTTATTCTTGCACTGAATACATTGATTCCAGATGGTTTGCCTCACTGTTTTCCTGTCCTCTTCCCTCCTGTATGGGACATGTTCCTTCCACAGGCATTCATCCAGAGACCTGTGCCTTTGTTTCTAAGTGACTGAAACTTCAGCTCTTTTTACTTTTGCTCACTGGCAGCTTTCATGCTGCTATCCCTCACTGAGTTTTGGTGCTCTACATAGCCAAAAGGGATATTTTTTGTAGAAATTGAAATGTTAAGGAATGATGTGCATACCTTTTCAAGCAAGATAAAGATCTTTCCTTTGGTGACTTTATGGACAGATAACACGTTATTCTGTCCTATGAATTGCAGTTTTCACTGTTACTTCTCAAAAGAGGTGGTAAAACTTTATGTGTGCAAGAACAGGAAGGCAAAGTGTATGCCTCTGTTCTTCCTACCAGCCCTGGAGACACTTGTATGAGAAGTGCACAATAATTGTTGTACAGTTTGTAACATGACTTGCAGCTGCTGTTCTTGACGAAAACACACGCATAAATTATTTTTTCATTGGAGTGATAAAAAAACTAGTCTGGGGATAGGGGGAGTTACAAAAGCTGCATTTTTTTTGTCACAAAGCCCAGAACTGCAGGACTTCTCTTGGGGTATATAAATATTTAAAACTCCTTGAGATCTTTGCTGAGGACTTGACACATGAAGAGCAGCCATTCTGGTCGGTCTAGCAGCACATCTTGCTCAGATGAGGTCCACCTTCTCTGAAGGTTCATTTTATTCAGTGGCAGGCATTTAGGATAGTGAACTAAATGTGTACGCCCTGATGCACTGTTCCTGTACCCTGGCAGTCCGTGGTTTGGACTGCTGAAACCTTTTTTTTCTCGTGAACCTTTAATTTTCCTTTGAGTTTCCTTGATGCATCTGGCCTGCTAAACATGTAGTGGATTCAAGCATGTTTCTCTTCACTTGTTTACAACGTGCTGCTTAATCATTTCATGTGGTGCTGTGTAGTTACTGTGGAGTAATTACTGACTAGTAATTTCCTGGTTATCTCTTCTGGACCATTCATTAGTTTCGTCATGCAACTTAGCCTTAATACTTAGTTAATAAAGGGTGGAATTTTCAAGTTTCAGGATAAAACTCTCATTTACCTCAACAGTAGCTGAGCTGGGCTTCTGAATACCATTCAGGGACCTTTGAAGTCAATGCCTTCAGTGAATTTTAATTCCTGAATTTGGTACTTACGAGCATTAACTCTTCTACAGAGTCATACTACGATAGTCTGAATGCTGTATTGTATTAGCGATCCTGTTTGTTAGTCTCCCTGTATAGAGTGCATAAAATACCCTTAGTGCTGCCAGAAATAAAATACGTTGTTGTCCATTAGCTTGTTTTTGTCATATAACTTAACCTGCGGTAGCAGTTATGGTTTAAATTTTGCCCTATGTGCACCAGAGAATATAATGTTCTGGACTGCCTTTTCTGTTCATAATTGCCTAGTAATGTAAATATAAATTGTCTAAACAACATTGATAAAGACATGTTGAAGCTTATAATAAATAATGCATTTAATGCAAATAATTTATCATCTTAAATGAATGGTGTTGAACATAAGATTGTCAGTTACGTTTCTGAAAAGGGTATTTCTACTATGAAACTTCTGGTGTAAAGCGTACTCAAAAAAAGAATTCTAAGATGTTCTGATTAGTTTAATGAAACCTTAAATACTGTGCACATAATTACCAGGCTGTACCCTTGTGAGGATGCCTAGCTAGGCTTTAAAGAATAGTCACCTTCACCATAGATACCTCTGACTAACATTTTACCTAATCAGAAGCTATTCAATCTGGCTTCCAGATGCATCAATCTGCAATATCATCATCCTCATGTTAACCCTTATTATTAATGGTTAGTATGTTATATTCCCAGCAAAGATGTTATAAACGGGAAATGTCTATAAACTGTATATAATTGATTAGAGTTCATATATGTGCTGAGTAGGAGTGTTGAAACAAAGTACTGTAAGATACATCAGTTTCAAGTTAACACAGGGTTTTGCTGTTCACATTCCTTTGCAACATTCTGCAGTGTTTCATTAATGATGGTTAGGAGGCTGTGTACCAAAGCATTCAGAGAAGGATGCTGTCTGTCTTCTTGTCAGGTCATATACTTAGCTGAAGCCAGAGGTAACAGATTGATTATGAAATTTTTTAAAGCAGAGAAATAAGTTTTATTTTCTCAAAGGCATTTGGGGGAAAAACCTCAGCAATTAGAAATTGAAGTGTAGACTAAATTTTGCTTTTAGAAATAACTATATTGCTGTCAATAGATAATGACTACAAATAGGTTAAGTAAAGCCTGAGGAAGTTAGTCACTTGGGTATGACTGTCCATCTTATATGACTTGTTCTCTATGTTCAGTTTAGTTATTTCCTTTAGCAATTGTAATAACATTTTATGATCTGTAATAACAGTTTATGATTTGAATTCTTAAGTATGCTGCATTTGGGCATATTTACATTACTAAAAGACAGTTAAACATAAGATGTCATCATACTGTGAAGATAATAGTGCTGTGATCTCTTTAATAACCTCGAGATGTCAGCACCTTTATATGATGTCTCATTTGAAAGACAGAACTTCAGGAGCACTGCACTCTGCAACACTTGTAGCTGTATCATCTCACTTATGTCCTTAGATTGTACCTTTAGTCATGAAAAACAGCAATATGTATGAATGCAGGTTTATTTTCATTGAGGGATTTCATCTGCCTTTGTATTGCACAGGATGGAGGCCAGCCTGATGCCTCAGCAAGATCATGTCTCTTGGATTTGCCCTGGAAGCAGAGTGAGCATAGATATTGTACTACCATGTAAAAGGATGATGCAGAGTGACCTTTCTCGTGTGAACGTAGCTCTGTTCCTTTCCAGCCACATTGGGATAGAGTTGCCCTCTCTGTCCTTAAACTTGGTTAAGCACGTGGACTGGCAATTTTACCAAGCTGTTGTCCTAAAAGCGGATTCGTTTACCCAGTGTGCAAGCCAGTAACACACAGAGTCAAGGTGTTTTCAAATTAATTTCATTGATGTGCATGAATGGGTGCCTGTCTCAAGACAGCACACCCTTGTCTCAAAAATTCCCACATTTATATACTTAAGTAATACATATTCATTATTATTTCCCATAATGATTGGTTCTTTCTTCTTCACCTCTCATGTAAAGTAGTGCGCTGACTATGTCTTCTTCCTTCGTTGTCTTCTTTTGACTAGGTGGTATCATTTGAGTAGGTGGTCAATGAGTCGGTGGTTGTGATCTCCCCCTGTAGGAATTACCTTTTACCTACTTCTTCCCTAATCTTGGCAGTTCGAAGTGGTTCTTCAAGGTTTATTGACCAGACCACAACCCATTACCTTTTCTGACATAAACTTAAAGCTCTGTTGTCTAGTAGTTAGTTCCTAAACCCTAAATCATGTCTAGTTATTGTTTCCCTATTTTAAATATTAGCTGATGGGGGTTGTACACAGGACTTTAGCAGCTCCCTGGTTATTTCAATCATATTGTACATATTAATTGATAACAAAGCCACACAAGCTTATGATTTTGTTGCTTGTATTTGGTATCAAAATACAAGAAGTCAGTCATCTGCACACCTGTTGGAGACAAATGTGATGCTGTGGTTTTTATGGCACAGTATCCCAGCTCTGCCACCTTCTTGGTATTACCCCTACTGTTGAGACTCAATGCCTGACGGATATGGTCTCTTCAGTTGTTGGAAGCACATCTAGTTAGCTGTCAAAGTAACAAAACTCAAGATATGTGAATCTGTGTATTTTTATTGAAAGCCATCAAAGAAAATTAGAGAGAAGTAAGTGTTTTGCATTTTTATGTACTTTACATTCTTCAGAAGCATGCCTGCAAACCAGTTAACGTGGAATGTTAAAGAGCCAATGCAAAATTCATGTGTATTTTTAAAAATACACTTGGCAAAAACCTCCATGTAACTGTCATGCGTTGCTTCCATGTTTGCTGTTTTACCAAGGAAGATTACCATGACATTTGTGTCAAAACGGAATCTTCCCAAGGCTTTATCAGCTTCCTCCTTTTCTTGATTTATTCAGTGATGTTTTCTTTTCTGGTACCCTCTCAAATTTCTGAATTTTATAATAGGTATTTTTATGGTGGCATTGTAGTGATGATGCTATAAGTACTAGAAAGTAGCACTGCTGAAAGAATTCAGTAGACAAGTGAAGGAAATTCTCTGCAAGTATTGCAGAGAAAAGTGAAATAAAATGTCTGGTGAATAAGGGCATGAATGAAACTAGAAGCTGATTGAAATACTGAAGTTAAAAGCTTTCCCCTACACTCACAATCCTTAAATTAAAACATTGTTTTAAAAGTTGTTGATACGTCTCAAATTTTTGCCAAGTATTCTCCAATCCCGTGTATTTCAGATAAATCTTTTTATTAAAAGGAGCTGTCGTTATGTATTTTTTTAAACAGGATTTCTGCACACTATGTCTTGTTTTTCCTCTCAAGCACTTGGTAAATGAGAGTTGATACCGGTCAAATGAATTGTTAAATATGCAAATATTGTAGTAGCTGGAAAGCCTTGGAAGTTGATAAGGAAGTTGCAGCTAATGGATTTCACTAGTATGTGACAAAAGGCTGATTATGGGGGGGGGGAGCAGCATAGTGCATTAGCTGTTAACAGATCAACTCATTCATGTGGAAGATTTAAAGTGCATCATTATTTCTACCTGGTTATTTACCTCACCATTTCCTTTCTCTTTAATCATTGGGAAGACAAAACTCTCTGATCTGATCCAAATCCTTTACAATTAACCAGAACTTTTGAATGACTGCTATGAAATATTTGCTTAATCATTTTATTCCTTTTTCAAATTGACCTTTTGTGGCTTTGTTATATAAATTGCATACAAATAACAGTCAGAGAATAACAGGGGCCCTCCCTCTTCCTGACACACACACAAAATACTGTAAATTTGTCTAGGTAGAAGACTCTAAAATATGTAACGTTTCTGTGGAGGACTTTCTTTTCTACTTGGTTTTGCTCTTGAAATTTTCATCTATATCATGCTAGAGGAGCCTTTTAAGTACACATCCTGCTTCTACACAGCAGAAGCTAACCACACATCTTAATAGGATCATAGAGCCAGGATACCAGGAAGATGCCATCCCAACTCACCAATCCACCTTTTTTCCATGCTGTGCAATTCATCTCAAAACCTGAACACGATCCAACTTAAAAGTAAGGATTTTTGCTCTCCCTCCACCTTGCACTACTAGAAACTTGTGTCTCTGATGAGCAGAAACCGAATTTCCAGTATTTGTGACAGGTATTTTACCCATTTGTCTTTGTTGCCAATGTTATCATACACCTGAATAGCACTTCTCTGAAATTTATCACCCTGGCTCAGACATAGTGTACAATCCTATCTTCTTTTCCAGTCTTCAGTCAGCTAGGCTAAACAAGCCATGTGTTTCTAATCTTTAAAACATAAGTGCAAAAAAAAACCCCAACCAAATCCCTTATTCTGAGGTGTTCTGTTCATCCGTTCCAGTTTTAACTCCTCCTTCAGCCCAGGTAATAAGAATTGCACACAGCAGCGCAGTGTTCTTCACAAGGGCTTATCCATGCCTTGTGCAATGTCACAAGTATCCCCTACCTTGATTGATGTATTTCTTCTGGTACGTCACACCTGCCTTTTTCATGGATACATAATATTCATGGTTCTTAATTATCCTGTATTTACTAATCTATTTATTTCCAGTTAGTCACCCCCTTGTTTGCAGCAAAATTTTGGGGAACTAGTCCTTAAGTCTCAGCTCTCCAAGGGTGTTAATCACCTAACCCCCATTTAGGTGCCTTTGGGTTGTTATGCTTGATCTCATTTCTTTACATCAGCCCTCAAGATCATTGTACCGTGGTAAAGTGAAAGAATAGCTCTGGTATAGTTCAGATTGAGAATACCTATGGTTATTTTTACAGGTCTATAAAAGGCTTTAAAATTGACAGGTATGTTTGAATTGGCTTGGTATTTAATGTGTCATAGGGGAACGCAGAACAGGATTAGGCATCTGTGATCACTTTAACAAGGGAACCCCAAAACATACAGTCTCCTTGCCCAAGCCAGCTTTCTTTTTCCACACTTCTGATTATGAAACTTCGATTTTTCTTTTTTTTTTTTTTTTTTTTAAACAAAACTGGAGGGTATATGTAGACAGCTAGAGTTTTTTTCTATTTGTGCCAAATCAATTCCAATGGCCACAGAAGCACATAGAATATGTAAGAATTTGCAAAATATACCATAAGACCAGAACATATCTTTTCTTTAGCAGAACTAGACTTATGTCTTCCTTTAACAAATAGATCTTTCATTGTTATTCTTCAAATACGTGACTGCCAAACCATTGAACATGATCTGTCGTACCTTTTGCCCCTTTCTCTGAGGCAAGAGATAACTTGCAGTTTTTGATAGGCAGAATCAAAAGCTTTATTTTAAAATTTAAATATACTCTTTCTGATACCTCCCATTCTTCCAGTGCTAGGAAATTGAAACCTATTTGCTTTTGAATACCAAACCCTCTTTCTTCTCTTGCTATAGAAGCTCTGTTCTCAGTGATATGCCTCCCCTTCCCTTCCCTCTCCTGCTGTTAGCACCCATTACAGGTGGGCAATTTCAGTACTAATGACTCTTGGTCAGTTGCTGGGAGCTGGCATCTTTTACACAGTTTCTCTGCCTTACCTACCAAGATACCTAAACACTCTGCATGTGAATGCCTTTAAAGCAGTGGAGTAGGAAGGACATCCTGGTGACCTGCCAGCTCTGTTTAGATGCCTGTGAAATGTTACATGGGAATGACCGTTTCATCTCTTTCAACCTCCTACCTGAAATCTAAAGGCGGGCACCGTGGAACTCATAGGCACCTGTCAGCGCCGTTCCCATAGAGTAGCATGGACTCTTGCTACTTCCCAGAGCCTCAGCATGCTTACAGTTACTGCCGATTGTAGTGTATTCACTGCAAAGCATTTCCATTTGCCAAGTACCTGGGTTACTGAGGGCGGTGTGCATACTTTTCTGCTGTAACATAGCATACTGCAATGACTGGGTTAGGATAATGGTTCTGGAGAGTCCAAAGCAAGGGAGGGCTTAGTTCAGCTGGTCACTCTTGTTCATTGTCCTTCATTACCAAACTGGATCCCATGCACATCTTTTGAAAAAGTGCATCACCTTCCGTGTCTTTTCTGTAACGGGGCTGTCATCCACAACAGGATATAAAGGGATTAGTGCATGGGGTGGTCCAGACAGGCCTCCAAGGCAGCTGAATCTGGACTGGATGAGAGTAACCAGAAGCAGCAATACAGCGTTGAACACAAAATTTAAAAACATGAGTGTCAGAGCAGCCTGACCTGAAGGTGGAAAAGAAAAGCTTAAACATCTCACATGAGAGAGCAGCCCGTGACTCTCCTTTCAGTTCTTCCCTGTTCTCACCCTGGCCTCGTTTCCTCCTCTGTGCTCAACAAATGGCGAGGCTGAAGCTGGCTGATGGTGTATGAAGAGCACAAAGACACAACCTGAGGAAATGTGTTAATTGCAGGAGAACAGTGGAAGAGTAAGGCCCCAAACGACAGCTGCCTCCAAAGTGGATTCAATACGTGCAGCACATGTGGCACTGGATTATAATTTGGTGTGACTGGTAGGAGGTGTGTTTCTTCTAAGTCAGTGGCAGTTGTAGACGAGGAAACACACACAGTGGTACCTGCCTGTCAGCCAGAAGGATAAGAATGGAGCATCTGGCTTATGGAGGCAGTCTGGGCCGGGAAGTGGAATTGTCTGGTTTTTATGCAAGGAAGGTTTCTTCTGTTTGGCTGGGTTTTGCTTTTTGTTTTTACCACAACCAGTTAAATATAGTCTATCAATTAAGAATAAGCCAATGTTTCTACCACAAACTCATAAAGAAACACACTAAATAATTTCCCAGGACTCTTTTTAAAACAGGCAGTCTCTTGAGAAGAAAGGTCTAGGACTAAATTAGCAAGAATGCTGCAGGTCAGGTTTGAAGTACTGCATGGTGACAGAATTCTTTGGAAAGACTTGCCTGGAATTCTCTTTCATTACAGTCATATCCAGCAAACACTTGCAGAAGGTGCAGCTCCTGCTCATCTGAGTTGTCCTTCTGAAATCACTCAGATTATTTAAGTGAAAAGTGCCTTTTCGTAAGCAAGAATTGTCAGGGTCTTTTTTTGAATAGTGAGTCTATTCAAGCAGGCCTGGCTTATTAATAAACTTTTAACTGAAATGTTGCTATCCAGAATAGCACATAACGATCCCTTTACAGTATCAAACTTTTGTTTAAAAAATGTTCCAAAACAAGCATAGACAATATACGGGCATGAAAATTTGTGATAACTTTTTCATTAAATGGTGCATTTCATCTTCCAGAAGAGATTCCAATCAGAATATTTTTTTTATAGCTATAAATCAGCAGTTTGATTCTATGATGTTTTTATACCAGTTCTTACAGTACTTCTTCTGTTTGTTTGCCTGTTAAGAAAGGTTCATTTTTAGGCATGGAGATTATTATAACATGAAGGGCAGCCAAATATCATCGGACATTTTAGCATAAAGCTAATTTTGGTGCAACGCAGATCATCTAAGTGGTTTTTTAAAAAACTTTGTTTCATGACAGCAGATGGAGCACAGAACTTTGCTTGATCCAACTAAAACCTGAGCAAAATCATATTTATTCATTCAGACAGAATATTTGTAAATGTGTAAGAAGGTTTGATTAACCTTATACCAAGCTTTTTGTTTCCTCTGTTCCTCAGTTCTCACTACTCTGTCAAAATGGATGTGATAAAAATATCCAAGTGCAACGGAAGTCTGGAACCCAAGCAATGTCTGAATCCATGAAACACTTATGTTTGTGAGACTGATGAGTTTGCATTTTGCAAGTGTGGAGGCAGTCCTGGCCAAGTTATGCATCCATTAGCTGTGGGTCCTTTAGCATTTGTGATTCTGCATGGTTAGCCACTATGTGTCCAGGGTCTGGGTTAAAAAGTCTTTTTCTTCTGTGTGATGAGGAGTTCCTGCTTTCTCTTTTCTTCAGCCTTTATCTTACATTCTGTGTTTCTCTGGGAATAGATTTAAGATTAAGGTAATACAAGAGTTTATAGACATGGTCTAACAGATAGATTCTGATAAAAAACAGTCCACTGTAGTTATTGTCATAATATACAGGAGGGAAATAAAGTTCAGAAGTCTGTTTGAAGATGTAATGTCAGTACCACAGGTGGGACAGGGAAGTCTAATACCATAGCAATCCGTGAAGCTGGGGCAGAGCCTAGCAAACACACTGCTCCAAACCTCTGTGCCTGAGTGTGGTATAACAGAGTGTTAGGACCCCTTAAGGACCCAAGAAAAAAGCTAGCTCCACGCTATTCTGTAGAAAGTAACGAAGGTGCTGGAGACTGGTGAAAGAATATAATTCTCAACTGTACAACTGAAACTGGATCAAAAGTAGTGTGGTCATAGGATCATGCAGTGGAGGACTCAGAAGCAGAAAAACTTGATTTTTTTCTACAAGAAGGAGAGTTTTTTTCCCCTACAAGCCAGATGTAGTTGAAGAACTCGCTGCTTCTGGGCGAAAGGAGGGTTAATGAATCTTTTTTGTATTCATTTTGACATTTTGGACTGATATGAGGATTTCTGTTTCGTTTGAAATGTAGTCAGGGTGAGATGCTTACCTGAAATATCTGCCTTTTGGTGGTCCAAATTACAGTGAGATGAGCCTGAATGGGTGGGGTGAAGCTGACAAGGCGAAGAACCATACCCTGATATCCTGATATAGAAGATTGTTTCTTTGAATAAAATAATTTTACTTTTCCTAGGTAAATTGGTTTAGCATTGCAGCACAGTACCTGTAATTCAGTTTATAATTACGTAAAAAAACCAGCCAAACAAACAAAAAACCCCAAAACCCCACACCCCAAACAAAACATATCCTTACATATACCAAGTGCTTAAGAATCCATAACAGCTTGAAGATACTCCATTTGAAGTAATATTTTAAAAAGCTGGCAAGACTGTTTCTGTTTGAATGGCTGCCTTTTTCAGCAGTGTGTTATATTGTTGAACAGTTTTTCATTCCTGACTTAGAAACTGATTATGCATCCACAGAGCATAAAACTTTAAAGTAGTGAGAGAAGTCCAATCAATGTTTTTATAAAAGTGCACAAGAGCCACTGCCAAAGTGTCATAGTTTCATGAAGCTATGCAGAGGGTCCTGGCATGCAGACTGCTTGGTTAGATTCATTCCTCTGTGACCCAAGCAGATTTTAAAGTTTAAAAATCTTCACTTTCACTTGAAAAAGCTTCCTTGAATACACAGTAAGTAATGCTTTTAGCTCCTCAGCACATAGCAAAAAGTAAGTCCAAATACAGTTTGAAAAACTATGAACCTTTTAAAATTTCAGAAGCTACTTATAAGAATTAAAACAACAAGGAGATCATGAGTGGTATGACAGAGTTTTCTGCTTCGCTTGCTGCAAGGAATCATGCAGAGAACCTCATGTCCCTTGGGAATGGAGTAGCTGTACTGCCTGACTTCAGGTACTCATGTGGGTGATCTGAATCTTCCCCTGCAATGTAAGCCTTTACTTCTCCCTCTTGACTCCATTGGAAATTCAGGCTCCTTAATCTCAGTGCTGTCACTTGCACCCTACTTGGAGACCAAAAGTCTCAGTGATGACATCATCTTCAGGTCCCCTCCAGCTGTCTTCTGTGCCCACATTGTTAAAATCGGAGGTGATGGGGATGAGATGCTGTAATTTATTAAATGGCCAAACTGAGTCTTACCTGATGTTGCCAGTTAAGGTAACACATAGGAAACAGCCATATCCCATACGTTCTGCCCAAGGCGCTATACTTAGAGTGTATTCAGAAAGGGACATATGAAAGCAAGTGGTGGAGTATGTTTAAAGAAAAGGTAGATTTGGTCTGGTCCCACTCTCTTAAACTCTAAGCTGACCAAGCAACACTCAAAGTGCCATGATTTCCTAGTGTCAGAAGTTAATTCCATTTTGTGCTGTTTCTCGGTTCTGATGCCATTTGTGTGTACCAGAAGCTCAGCTTGCATACAGACAGCCCCGTAGGCATGTTCACCGTTTTCCCAAGTAGTACATTTACAAATGCCATTTACAAAAAGCAGTGCGTATACATGTAAACCACTGCAAAGGTGGTATAATTGGTGTTTTCTCATCAGATTATTTTCTGTAGGTAAAGGTTGCAGTTGTACGTTTCTGAATAAAGTAAAATTCTTCAGTATGTGAAATTTCTGATTTTTCCTTTCTTTGAATTTCTGAAGAATCTGTTTTTATGCCAAACGCATTTTTATGGCCATATGTTGATTTTTCTAGGCAGAGTTATAGGAAGTGACTAGATTGTATGATCACCTTGTCTATCATGCCTGCAGGTAGCTTTGAAAGGAAGATAAGTGTCAAAAGCATAATGCAATCTGAGTGTAATTTATGAGAATGACGTATGTGAGAAAGTTTTAGGAAATCAGTATCTTTTAGATGGAGCTGCAAAGATTCTGAATTCTGTCATTGTTTTGAGGATCTTTAAAGTGAAGTGGAAAATATAAAATAATGTGGATCTGTGAAATCCTCAATGTTATGTCATTTACCCTCATCATGAAGCAAATGGTTGTCTGTGGAAGCTCTGACAAGGCTATTTCAGTCGTCTTACTATATATTTATTAGTGTATATTCTGTTGCTGTTAAATATATGTTAAATTACATTAAAGGAAACTTTTCAATGACGTAGCATAAAACAAGTCCAATCAGAATGTAAAAGATGCATATTTTCTTTAGCATTCTGAAGTAGGTTGCAAAAATCCCACTGTGCTTGTTCGCCTTTTCCACCCACATCTTTAAAAAAAGTACTTTTAGCATTTACAGTCATAATTAAAGAGATCACCCATTTGAAGACTAAGCCTGTCACAGTTTAGTTGTCTTAATGAAAGAACAGTTATATACTTTCAGTAGATCTCTTAACATCATTGAAATAAAACATGTGAATGCCTTCATTATTTTATTATTTGTACTTATTTATTGAAATAACTACACCAATTTTTGTTGCATGATATTTGTATAAATGGTAAGTTAATTGAGCTAACTGTTTAGTTAGGAAGATTCATTCCCTGTCTTTTTAGACTATCATCCTACAAATGCTTATATAATTTACTTGGCATATATGTGTAGCAGGGTTTCAATTAAATGAATATTGATGGAACTATTACCTTAGGTTATAAAGTAATCAACCAGAGATTGTTTTAGTTTTGTTATTGTGGAATACCAAATGCTTTATTGGGACTTAACAATTAAATGTGTGCATATACTTCCAAGTTTGTGCACATAGTTCCAAGTTTTTATGTGTAAAATAAAATGTATACTAATGTGTGATACCTATGTATGAAATTTGCAGATACTAAGAAAAGTGCAATATTAATGGTATATTTTTATTTTGTAGCTTGGATCATCCTCCTCTGTGCCTTTTACATCTATATTCTCACAGCTGTTCATGACTGTTGTAGTCCCCCTTATTATTGGACAGGTATGTCTTTTAAATATACATTCTTATTTAAAAAAATAAGATAAAGAGAGCTATCTTAAAGACAGACTGGCAACCTGATAAGCTGCCACATAGGAACAGCCTCAGGACAGTGAAGTCTAATATCAGAGAAAAGATGCTACAGTGCTCCCTGGAGCCACATTGATCTTTGTTGAGATTGAGCATCTGTCCCTCACTACCACAAACATACGCTACTGCATATCGAGAAGGGAGTTTGTGAACATAAAGTGGGAAAAATGGCAGCCCAGACTGTGAGAAATTCCAGCCCCATACAAATGAGCTTTGAGAATACTATATAGTCCTTTTGTCACATGCCCTTTGCCTGGATGATGAAGGAAGTTCTCCCTGTGTAGTATCTACTGCTAATTACAGGAATAAAAAATTCCTAACGTTAAAAAACATGTAAGGGCTAAGCAGTCAGAAGTTAAGAAATCATAAAATTAAGGCTGCTCAAGCCATTTTGCATATGCTTTACAATAAGGGTTTTAATTGCACAATTGCAAACTATTCTTTCTGCATGACTCCTCTATCATTTGTTACACTGGATGGAGGGTATTCATGGAATGAGCAGCTGTTCAATATTTCATTTTATACTCATTGTTCATATTGTAACACAAGGCCTTATTTTTTCACAGCATATGATAGAAATCTTTCACTGAATGTAAAGATACTAATTGCAATATAAGATTTTCTGAGACACTTGTATCTGTAGTATCTGTTTTTTCACAAATGTTAATATTAATTATTTTTTTTCTTCCACATCGTGGTGGTAAGTTGCTATATTAAGACCAAAAGTTGTCAGAGGTGTCCACTATTCTTGGACACCAAAACACCCGAAGCCTAATTCTTACATACTTGTAAGTATTCGTTGTTCTCAGGCATTCAGAATGCACGAAGGGAGTATCAGTGGGATTTGCAGTTCATTCCCAAGGGGTACTGTTGCTGATTCTAGCATCCAGTTTAACTCGGGGTTCAGCTGGAACTTTCTGAATTTTGTCAGCCTAAAGCAGGCTTTGAAATGGAAAGCATGCTTAAAATGTAGGCAAATGAAAGCAGAGTCTATAAAGGAGCACCCTGGACAAGGTTAAGAATATCTGTCGTTGCCTGTGCTATGTAGAACGGGCAATCAGTCTTGTATCAAACTATAATGGCACATTTCAAAATTAGCATGTACTGTACCTTACTGAAGCCCTAGTGAAGTTTGTTTCTTATGTGGTCAAAAAAACCCATTAAAGCCTTATAAGAAGATGAGCATGATAAGCATGACAGTAGCCACCAGCATCAGTACCTGCATAACCTGGCTGTAACCATACCATGTGGAAAATGGGCATAACCTCTGTGTCCCTGAAGGCTATTGAATTGCTCACGTGCTTTGAGTTAAATGCCTAAGAATCTCCTTATTAATTAAGACCACAAAGGGTTGCTGATGAACCTACTTGTGTATCACATTCTTACCTCATCTAAATTAAGTCTCCACCAAAAGCAGACAAGCAAAAGCACTTGAAGCCTCTCATTCTGAAAGGTCCAAAAACTGGAAGCTATTAGTTGCAAGCCTTAGTTGGAAATTTCTAAGAAACAAATAGCATGGGAGCAGATCTAGCAATAAAGTAACCTATAGTGATGGGGTATTAGCAAGCTATACTGCAGTGTAATAAGTCTGAAGATGATGGTAGATTGCTAGACAAAGTGATTGCAAAATTTCAAGAGGACTTTCATCTGTACGTATAATGGCATGTTACTTTGGAGGGATGTTACAAGAAATTGCTATGTGAGCTAACTGGTGGAGTTGGGGGTTTTTTTGGCTTCACCAAATAATAAGGCTAAATAACATGAATTGAGCAATAAGCATATAAAATAAGTGCTCTGAATGATCTTAAGTTCAAAATCAGAATTGTGATGAGACTTAACTGAGAACAGATGTGATTTAGGAGTTCTGATAAAGACTGAAAGAAAAAATAGAGAATCTTAAAGCTTGTGTAACTCAATCACAAATTTATTTAAGAGTTTGGTTTTTATAAATACATTTCAACAAGAAATAGGATGATTCTCCTTCAAAAGTGTTTGAAGCAGTTTCTGGAAATGAATGGTCAACAGAAATAGCTCACGTTCTTCTAAGCATAAAGACTTTGTTTCTAAAGTTACTGCAGTTGATTATATCTGTTCAGAGGATATGGAAGAGAGGAAATGCTAAGGATAGCTACAGATTAAAAATGCCAAGGGTAGTTTAAATTGATTTTCTTGATTAGGTAGAACTGTACAATAGTAAACCAACCTGCCCAGATAGGAATAGAAGCCATTTTTTAAGGTGGATATCCAAAAATAACATGCGGTAATCAGGGGAAAACAATAAGCAAGAAAAGGACTGACACTAAGAGATACAGTGATAGGTCTGCTTGCCCTTCATCTGGAGGTGACATGGATCAGTTCTGATTAAATGGGAAGTTTTGCATTTAGTTTGTAGACCACTACTCACTATTACTGAACTGTTGCACAACCTGCGGCACAGCAACATAATACTGCTTTGTGAATCACAAGTTGCTTGCTCTGGGATTCCAGATGCATTAAGACATAATGGCCCACAATTCATGAATGATGGTTTCAACAGTTACTTCTAATTTATCATTTCATGCCCACAATGTCAATTCCTTACCATGCACAGTCATACTGCTCAGCAGAAAAGTCAGTGGAAGAATGCCTGGTAAGGTAAGGTTACCTGGTAGCAAAGAGCTTGATTGGGAAAAAAACGAGCTTGGAACCTGCCTGCTTGGAGGATTGCTTCTGTTCAGCCTTCCTAACTCAGCTGTGATCAACAGAGGCTTTACACTCAATCCACATCAGTGTTAAACAGAGAAGGCTGCTTAAAGGAAGCATTCTCCAAGGGCTTTATTTTCCTTTAAAAAAAATCTCGCCTCTGGGAAAACCTGTGTTGCCTAAACACTCATTTCCTGAGCAGGCTGCAGAGCTGGCTGTTTGAGCAGCCCCTGGGATATAAGCAAAGCAGATGAGAAGGTGCTTTTAGATTTGTTTTGTTTGGGGTTTTTTGTTTGCTTTATGGCAAAATGTATCAAGAGTTTTGGTTGCTTGGCTGACTTGTCAGAATTTTTAATGATGGCTGGGAGAGAAAAGTCACAATAGTGTAACTGATGCTTATTTTCTACTGTTTCTAGAATAATTTTTTCAGTGTGGCAAGACTGCCGTCGACAGGAGTCAAACACACTTTTCTAGCCGCTGACAATGAAATGCGTAAGGGGCTGCAGGTACAGGTTATGCTCAGGTGGTGGCTGCCACTTGTTAGGTAAAGAAGGAACTGTTAAAGGAAGAGGAAGATACGATGTTATCAGAAAGGCACTGAGTCTTAGAGATAGCAGTTACTGATAGATGGTCTTCAGTAAAGAGAATCACTCTGTCAGAGATGTGCAGGTTGTCTACACCTAAAAAAATGTTGTGGCCTGCATCTTCTGTGTCTTCAGATGTGTTTTGCTAATTGACAGTATGTTCCTCAAACCAGTATTGATGATGTAATATTGCATTTGTATTTATAGAGTAACAAATAAGATGTCTCTGACAAGAGATCTTGAAAAGAGACATAATCTATAGTATTTTATAAAGATCTAATGTTCTATAAGCCTTGAAGATCTGTAGGGTGTAAGAGCTTGTTATTTGTGCACCACTCTTGTATACCTCTAAGGGGAATTTGAGAATGCTTGTTATATGATAAACATGGTAATAGATATTTCATGGAAAAGATTTTTTAATTTGCTCTGGCAGCTTGAAGTTCTGGTTATTTCTTTTCCTGGGTAGCAGAGTTCTGATGAAGATTGCTGCTCCTGAGCTGTTATGATTTTGCTAAAATAATTGTTTCCTTGTCTATAGATGTTGGTAATACTTTTAGTCAGCAAACAGTAAGGTTTCGAGAAATGTCTAAGCAGTTTCTCCATGACCAGTTGTGAGATTTGGCTGAAGACTGTTGTTTCTTTGCTTATTTTTTTCTTCTGAAGTGACAGATAACAGGAACAGTGAAAACCACTGCAATATTTCCTTTCCTCTTTTTGCAGACTTTCTCCATTCTCTACACCTAAATGCTTATGACAGACTTTTATTTTATGTTTTGTATTAAAGAGCGATTTATGATTAAATGTTAATGAAATAGAATTTTCACTGTGCTTTCATTATATTCTACTAGTTTGAACATTTTTCAAAGCAGCACACCAAAACCCACTGTTTTCTATGAATAAATAATAAAAAGCTTGTCTGTACATTATCATTCATGCATTCTCTAGTTGCCCCATTGGTAATTTGTCTGCCAGCGTAAAGTGGGCACTTCACATTAAACAGACCTTAACTAAAGCTAAAATTAATGTTATGATTCTAAGTAGTTCTTCCCAAATCTATAAAATGAAGCCAGTTGTACAGAAATCCTTGCTGAATCTAGTCACACAAAAAAAATCTCGATGTCCTACAAGTAAAGGATTTTAAGTGCTTTCTGCATCGTTGCCCAAAATGTTCCAGAGGAACCCTATCAGCATTTGGGAGGTGTGCTTATAAACACAACTCTAAAAGTGTGCTGTGTTGCAATACAAGTTGTCAGTGAAATTGAGACTAAAAAGCTTAGCAATGTATTTATTTTTAAAGAATAAGAAATTGAAGGGAAAAGGTAGGTAGCAGTTGCTAGGGAGTAGAAGGTACTATTCACCTAAGCCTAATGTTTGTTTATAGTGGGTGGGTGGGGGAAACAATAGTTAAAGAAACTGTTATAAAAAGGGAACAGTGTCAAATCCTTTTGTTCTTGTAACTTAAATCCACATGGAAGTAGCCCTACTTTCTCTTCAAAGTCCAGGGGAGCTGCAGGGAGGAGGAGTGGTACCCTGGGAGATGAGCACTTCTAGAAGCTTGTTGCAGAAAACTGAGATGGCAGATAAACAGCCTTCAGACCACAGTTCGCTCCTTTCTGACGCTTGACTCCAACAGGGAACAGAACCTAGTCTCCACAGAAATACAAAATATGAAGAAAACATGTACCGCTGCTACAGGCTCCCTTTACATTTATGTCATATTGCACCTGTTTGTAAGGTTTTAAAGCAACAGTTGTAAATTACCCCAAAATGTGAAAGTTAATTTGGAAAATGGCCTCGTGTGAGTTTTATAAAGCTAGCTTTGAAGGCGTATATGTGTCAGGAGCTGTCTCTTGGGAGTAAACTGGCTGACATAATGGAGTAAGATAGCTTTTAGGGGAGTTTAGTAAGCTGAAGAAAGACAACAAGATGCTTGTAAAAAAGATTTTTTCCCAGATTGCAAAAACTTTTATTTTTCCTATCCCATCTTCAGAAAAGAAATATTAGATTGCACACTTTGTAGAATAAAGATAGATTTGGCATTTGTTGATGTCCTAGAAGGTATAGAAAGGTGGGTGAACCAGTACAAAGTTTGGGACTTTATAGCAGTATACAGGAACAGGTGAGAATGTGTGCCTTCACACAGGTACAGTCCGTATAAAATTATCAGGACAGGGTCTGGCTGAAGCGATATGAGCTCTGCTTTGGAAAAGGGTCTATGCATTTGAACTGCGATGCGGACCTTGGATACATGGAGGGTGGCTATGCTATGGAAATCTGTGAAGCATATTCCATCTTATTTATGTCATTTCTACAACCCGCATAATCTTCCTTCCATTCCAGTATCTGATTCTTTCTACTGATTTTCACAGTGACTGTCATCTTAGTTCACTTTTTTTCCAATTTTTCCCCCCTTTCGTATCTTCCCACCTTCGCTGAAGTAGTTCCCAATATTCCATGCCATTGGCTTTCTTGGTTTGCCATCACTATATAAGAAGAGATGTTGAGAAGTTATTGAACTGTTGCAAACATCTAGCCTGACTCAAAGCTTTTCGAAAGAAAATTTTGCATTGCAGAGTTCATTGCAAAGGTCTGTTGCTATAAGTAGTAATAATATTACTTAAAAGTGAGTTAGGAATCTTACCTTAAAAGACAAAGTAAATAAGGTAACTGCTACGTTTAGGTATAGTGACAATCCAGCATAGTTTCAGCTTGTTTCCTTGTGTGTTTCAACACAGGGAAAAAGTGACTTGTGTTTCTTTGTTGAAATGGTAAAGCCCCAGGTGTTTTTCCCAGGTATTTAGAAGTACATACCAATACATAATAAACAAGAGGAGCAGAAGTGCAGTAAAAACATTGTAAATCCTGTTAAAGATTAAATCAGTCCAAAAGAGTTGATAGAATAAGGAAAATTCTACTTTGTGTAATGATGTAAATACCAAGAGATACTCTTGTGTGTATAATGGAAACAGAAAAAGTGACTTCATAACCATTTCCCCTAGTTTTTTTTCATTTCATGGGAAAAAAATAAGTTGAAGATCTGGATAATTTTTGAAAGATGTACTGTATTACAAATGTCAGAAATTATTCCATTCCATATACATAGAGCGGAGCTCCTTGCCCTGTTTAGTTCAATTAATAATGAATGTTAATGAATTACATTGTTTATTACATTTTTTATCTTGTATGTCCAGCACTTGAGCAGGCAGGTGGAAACAGTCTAGCTGTATTTTACTGACAAATTTCTCTGGGTATACAGTGTGACTGTTATGAAGGTATAATTAGATAAGTGAATTGTTTTTCTATAATATATCTTCTGCTGTTTGCATGTATGATCTTATAACGGATGAGCGTTATCTACCTACTTTCCTGGAATAGCAGATTGTGTTTCTTTGTACAGGGGATGTTAAGTGAATTAAGCACATGAGCAGTAAGCCCATTTGCTTAGGGAGGCTGGTGTTTAGACAAGGAGGTTATGGCAGGATACGGAGCAGTCTGGAGGAAAAATACTGTGGCTGTAACCATTCTGGTAGAAGAACTAAATTGAAATGGGGACACTACTGTTAATTCATGTGTAATTACATTCCTTTGTTGTTAAAAATTAAATCCTGGGCAAGAGCAAGGTTTGAGCCTGGAATTGTTTTGAAGCAAATTTGAGCTGATGCCTTTCCAAAAACCTTTGGAGATTGCCAGGATGAAGTCACCACGAGGTAGTTGCCTGATGGACACGGTTATGTTCTTTTAAGATCTAACTTTTCTGTGAGTTTATCAGCACCTTTCATCATGCAGGTTAGTTATAAAATATAACCTACTGCAAGGTTTTGCTTCTCTTCCTTTCTTCTCCCCACTAAACCACAGTTTGGGGGAAGGATTCACCATGCATTGTTCTTTCATGTGCAACCTCCAGGTCAGCCATCAGGAATTCCTTGCTCTTTGGGACTGGCATTTAAATCTGCACAAAAATCTTTGCAGTTCATCGTACCTAATGTGATCACTACCATAGGACCAGAGGGCCCAAAGCCCTCCTTGCAGAAGTAATTCTGCAGGAGTCTCAGCAGGGATATATGTTGCAAGGCCTTGAGATTGTGCATACATTCTCTGCAACATGGTAGCATCCTGCAGCATTTCCCCCCGTAAAGTACATTTTAAAATGCTTTTACGTTTCACATAATGGTTATTCTTTCAACAGCTCTGCCTCCCTCTCCCTGCCCCCCCAGATGTTTTTAACTGCATTTTTTATTTGAGGAATTCCCTTTCACTAGGAACTATGGAATTATTGCATCTGAAGAGTACTCCTCTTTTTGCTCTTTTTCATCAGTGTGCCAGTCTGATGGATCTATTTTAAATGTCAGTCATTCATATTTCTACCCCAGGCTGTAAGTTCAGCTTTTCACAGGAGTATCAGTTCAGACATTTTCTCAACTGCTTGTTTCTTCAGTGCTTGTCCCTCCCTTGTCCCCCATTGTACTGGTACATGCTTCAAAATACTGGACTTTGTTATTTCAACTGAGAGGTGGCATACCGGTACGGTGCCTGAGTCTGGCATCCTTCGTACAGGCTGTAACATGCAAAAATTATCATGATAGCTTTTGCTGTGTTTGCAGACAAATGAAGCTTAATATCTCTGCCCAGGCTCCGAATTACCTATGAGATTCTTTATTTAATCATTTCAGTCTGCGTTGCTTGTGGCTTTTCAACCTCTATTAGGCTTCCTGTCAGAGAGTGCCAGCACGACAGAACAACAAGGTTCTCTGACTGGCTGGCTCTGTACTTTATTGTGTGTCGTCTTTATTGTATTTGTGGGATTTATCATTATTTCACTACAAATCTTCACAATTTTTTTTTAAGTTCTGCGTTAACCCTGAAAAATTATAGAATTGGGTTAAGAATTAAAAGGCATCCTTGTCCTGAAACAACTCTGCAGGGCATAAATAAGTAACAAGTGGATTGGTTTTCAGTCAAAATGAATCAGCTGAGATGAGCTTCCCTGTGAAAAATCTAGTTGAGTTTTTACAGATACCTGTAGGGTTATATTTCTCCCCTCTTAAGTTATACAAGAATTTAGATTACCTTGAATCAGTGATCACAGGCTGAATCAATCTCTGAAATTATAGGTCATCCTGATCCCTGTGAGAAGATGAAAATGTATGGGATTCTGTGTTAGAGACAATGTATTTTGTCTGTGTTTTTACAGTATATATTTAGGATGACACTGGGTTGATTAGATGATTTCCTGAAGCCACAATTTAGTTCTTCAGGGTCTGACTATGTCATTTTTTTAAAAATACAATGTTCAGAAAGAAGCCATATTCATATTTATGGTTGTTGATTCACAATAATTCCAGACTAGATAGAGGTGGATATTTAAAGAAGATAACAGCCAATTGGAGATGTTGAGAAAATACTGCTTGCAGTTTCGTTTTTAAAATGTTTTTTTTTCTCTTATATGTCAGTCCATGATAAATATGTGTTTACAGGTATTATTGTCATGTATGTTATAATTATACCTTGTACAGATACAAGGTTATAGTTTTCACAATAAATACCTCCAGTATAAGTTGTACTGTGGCATAATTAACCATCACTTTTCTTTTTCAACATCTTGTTACTTTCAGTATAAATCTTCTGGAAGGACCACAAATAAATAGGTGGTCTTAAGTAGCTTTTCTTTTTCCTCAATGTGACTTTAATTTAGGGGATAATAGGATTTTTTTTTAAAGTTCCTTAGAAAACACTCACTTTAGAGGTGAAAGGCTTTGCTTTTTGCTTCTGACAATTACAGAGTTCAAATCGGCTCAGATTAGACTGATCTGGTCTTCCCACTTCATGTCTTTCACTCTGCACACTAAATGTCTTCACTCGGCCTTTTTGCCTCTCTTTCATCAATGCGGTGTCTTATTCCTACCTGGTAGCTTATAAGGAGGTGACTGAAGGAGCTCCACTGAATGCTCTTTCAGAAGTTTGGCCGTATATTCTGAGTTGTGTTCTCTCTCTAACATCTGGCAAGCGTGAAATTTTAGAGTTGAGTGTTTTCACTGGGATGTTGAGCATTCCCTTACGTGGTTTCCTGTAAATCTGTTATTTTTCATCAGCTTAGCAGTGCTGGGAGGTAAGTGCTGGTCTTCAGCCTGCTTAGCTTTGCGTGAACCCCATGTGCCAAATTTTTAGTATATGCCCTGCCATGTGGTCGATGAAGTCTTTTCGCTGTGGTCACTGGGATAGCTCCTTCCAGGACTTCCCTATTGAGAGACTTGCAAACAAGCTGGGAAGGCAGTGAGGAAAACTGACGGCTGTGAGGTCAATCCCACAGCTTTGGCAGTTAGTGTGTGAAAAGGTCCTATGGTAGCATTGGTGATGATGCTTTGATATTAATCTTGAATACCTCTAAAGTCTTCTGTATTATTAAACTGATAGTGGTGATGTTTGTTAATGGTACTGCTATGGGAAGGTAACGAGACACCTTTAGAGCCCTCTGGTAGAAATGTTGCAGGATCTCCTGCTGTTATTTCTGAAAGAGCCTGGTAACAGAAAACATCGGGAGGTCTCAGGAGAAATTAGGCAAGATAATGTGATTGCTGAAAAATTAACACAAGTGGCAGCTGTATGATAAAAGCTTTAAAACGTTTTTTCAAACCGAATAAAGTAAAGAGAAAAACTAAAAGCAACTCCTCAGGCAGGGCTGCAACAGATGCATTGTATCTGCTGAGGCTTAGTCCTGTAGTATTTGGCATAATTTGAAAGTTGAAGTTACTTTAAAATTTATAGTTGTTTCTAAAAAATTCTTGAAAAACAACTTCAGATTCTGTTTCCTGAAAGTGCAAAAGTTCCACTAAGTACAGTAGGTTTCCTTGTTTTCATGTGTTAATTCTGGTATTCTAAAAGCGTGCAAATGGCATTTGTCTTTGGATTTACAAAAACTCTAGATATTCAGGGTTTGAATTATTTAAACTCCCACAACACATGCACTTTTGCTTTTCAAGCTTGAGTTATAATTTAATTAAAAACTTCTGGTGCATCGCTAGCTATTTAAATATTAAAATGTTCCATGGATCACTTTCGATTATCTACCGTCATGAAATTCCTGAAGATGTCAGATTTTTAAGATTCCCAAAGTTGCACTTGGAATTGTCTGTTGATGCAAAGGGGACTGTGATAATTACATACATCCATTAGTATCAGCAGAGGAGATAAACTTTGGGGAGGCTTAATGGGCATGTCTCAGTGACAGCTAGCAAAGAACATTTGGCATGATTAAGGATGGATTTGAATGTACTTGAAAATATACTCTCATTATGGACGCCCAGTGGAAGTTGCACTACAAATGTTAAATTCCCCAGAAGAAGAGTTGTGTGGCAGGGAAGCTTTGAAATCCACTGTGGCCGTCATCCAAATTACTCTCTTCTCTTTGTGTCTTTCTGCTGTCAGATTCACTTTGTGATGCCCAACTTGGCTCCCTGCATCTTTGAAAAGAGGCAACCTGTTGGTTTCTGTGTTTCAGATTGTCCGAAGATACATCAAGGACTGGCTCGAAAGGAAGAAGCCTCCATTTGGCACTATCAGCAGCTGTGTGCTCCTGATGATCATCTATACAACATTCTGTGATACTTTCGCCAATCCAAATATTGACCTTGATAAATTTAGCTTGATTACAATAGTGTTCATAAGTAAGTTCAGCCTTAAAGCATCTCTTTTATCTGTGTTTCAGGTGTGTAATGAGCTGTATGTACTGGAAATGGTGGGGCTGTGGGGATACTGGCACAGGGCTAGAGCTTGTACTTTTAATGTGTCTAGTAAACCAGATTACCAGACTTCTTAGGGTCTGGATGCTTTTAGGGGATTGAGTAAGCATTTAGAGAGGGATGAACCCTGGTATTTAGGTGTGCCTGAGATTGCTCAGTGGTCCTCCCTTTCTAAAGGGGCACGGTATTACTTTCCAAGTGTTTACGACCATTCTGTTTTGGCTTCTTTGTTATTAAACAACCATAAATGCACAGATGTTGCATTCCAAACAGAAAGGAAAGATTTGGGTTTGAGCTGTAACTCAAAACACTGTTATAACTTAAATAGTTCTTCCTTACCATATTATAAACCTAGAAACTAGTTGGGAGTTTGAATGTGTTGATATATTTCTGTGGATGAACACATTTCTTGCAGAGTTCGTTTTAGAAGCACTGTAGTCATTCGGCCCTAAATAACATACACATGAGAATAGACTGCTGGTATCCTTGCCATCAGTTAAAAATACACTTGCAGATCACTACCTCCCAGGGAAAGGCAGTGGTATACAGGCACTGTCTCTTCTCCCAGTAGGAAATTCCCATCTTGCTTCAGACTGTCCAGAGGCAGGAGTTTCAGTTTGCTTGGGGGAGAGGTAACTCAGTATACTACAGTATAAATCACATCTCATACACTCTAAAACTGTTAGATTTCAAGAAATCAATGCATCACCTACCTTGAAGTGTGTGTATATTCACATGTTTCTGTTTAATACAAATAATGTAACTTCTATAAATCCAACCTGCATGAAAGGCAGTAGGAAATTTGCCCCTGCCCTTTGTGGGTCAGTTCTTATTCTATCCTAATTGTGGCAATTTTTTGGATATGAAATACGATACGTGTGTAAAATACTACATGGAATTATAAATGGTACTGTATAAACACTTCATTCTGAAAGCGGAGAAGAAGGAAGCCATGCTAAGGAGCTTTTTTTCAAAATGGAGGAAATACTTGTTTGCACAGGCACCTGAGAAGGACCACATCCGAGATGCACTTAGATCAGTGCAGAGTTGTCAGCAAAAAAGAGGGATATGGAAATTTTCAACTCTGACAAGTCAAACAGGCAGAGAAACTCAGAATGACGTAATTTCATGTTACTGTGCTGACCGCTACTTTGGGGAAAAAAAAAAAGTTCTTTTTTAGTTAAAAAGGTATGTTCTTCCTTGAACAGTTGGTGTAGAGTGGTTGCTTCCATTGCCTTTCTTGTCCTTTCTTTTATTTCTCTGCAAGACAACTCTGCATTTGTGCCATGTGTAATTATATATGTCACTTGCAGTGCAATACGCTGAAAATCATTATATATACATTTTCATTGCCAGTGTGCATAACTGGAGTTTCTTAGTAAGAATATTAACATAAGCATTGAAACTGCGTGGAACATACTAGACATTTGTTTTTTTCCTAAAATATTTCTAAAACCAAAAAACAAGGAAGTTGTGGAGATGGATATGCTCATTGTATTCTAGAAAAAGTTTCTGTACCACCATTGGATGGGTCGGCTGGATGTCTGTGTTGTGTTATACCAGGATGTGAAATTAGCATGAGGAGTTTGAGATGAAACTGCATTTATTATTCTGCTGATTAATGTTTTTATGTAATTTTTATGTTAATATTCTAGCCACAGCAAAATATGCACAAGGGATAATTGGTAGCAACACATGCTTATTGCTTTACAGAATTATACGTATTAAGGGATTTTTTGTCTGCGCATATTAAAGTACTTAGTTGCAGAAAAATTGTAATTCAGGAACAATGGATAGCTTCCTTAGTTCACGAAGGAAGAATTAAGTGCATGCTGAGGTGACATTTATACATCCTAGGAAATGTATGTAAGAGAATGGAAAATGTCACTGGTAATAGCTAATATCCCTGCCACGTTTCCCAGTTGTAAACTGGGGACAAAATCAAATGTATTGTCTTGGCTTACACTACCCCATGGGACACATTAGCCTTATTGCGTTCACAAGTTTTGCAAGGAAAAGGGAGAGGACCCACCCCAGATTCTGCTGCAAGTAAAAGCCCTTCCCCCATAACCCACAAACACTCGCAGAAAAGGTCTGTGGAGGTCACAGGGTTTCTCCTCCAGCTCCGTGGGGAGTTCCTGCACGATGCTCGGTCTCTGCAGTCCCAGCAGCTACTCACAGCACAGCGGGGAAGCTGCCTGTGGCTTCTCGCCACATCTCCACTGACCAAGGGTGGGCTCTGTGCATCCCACAACCCCTGTGGGTGCCAGGAGAGCTGGCGGAGAGGAGAGCTCCCCTCAGGATGCTCAAAAACCATCCGCACTTACAAAGCTGACTGAGCTTGAACGAAAGCTGCTTTGTCTGATGTACACTGCCCAGTTCAGGAATTAGCCTTTGTCTCAGAGGGAATTAAAATGTCTGTGATGATCTTCTCTTAATAGTGATCATTCATCAAGAGAGTAAATATACCCAGTGCACGAGAATATTTATTGTGATCATGGTTACACATTGTACTTTCTCCTGTTAAATAGAAAGGGACTAAATTTAAATACTTGGCAACCAGAGCATGTCTGAGAGATTTTATATTGTCAACCCAAAAAGCAAAACTAGTGCAAACAGATGTGCAGCATGCAGTAGTGAACTTTCCTGCCATTCATTGTGTCAAGAAATACTTGATTGAGAAGAGTTACCTCAGGAAGAACTTGTGTAGCCATGATATTAGTTCTAGCTTTCTTGGATGTAATGATACTTATTGTTCTTTCAGACAGTCTTGAAAGGTTGTCTGTCATTGGATTTCTCTGGATAGACTTGGTCCAGCCTAGCTTCTGACCTGTTGTAGGGGGACAAAAGGCATGTACACAGCAATTGCAGAGATTTAAGTGATCTTTACTTGTGTGATCTAAGTCTAATTTTAACTTGTTTCTCTTTCAGTATTTTCTGTTCAGATGAGCTTCATGTTTTTGACTTTCCTCTTCTCTACAAGGTAATTGAATGTGCTGAATCAGAACCTTTGAATATTTGTTTTGTGTGATATCTTTGGCTTGGGTGATACAGTTTATGCAAATCTGTAAGGGCAGGTTTCTGAATAGGGGTGACCTCATTTTGGTATTTCATATTGTCCTTACTGCATTTTCTCTGTTAGAGTTTCATAGGCTAAGAGAGCAGGACCTGAATTCTGTCCTTTCTTGTGTGTTAATTACAGAGTTGTTAAATCTCAATCAATCACTGCTATACCTCATCCACTGAAAAAAATGGATTTGCACAGATGTCACTGAAGGTATAATTTGCCCTGCAGACATGCTGATGACATATGAGAGAAAGAACTCAGTTTGACTTTTTACATCTCAAGATACATTTGCTGGGCTGGCAATTCAGTCTTCTCTGTATATGTCAAATTTGTTACGTTTATATGGTGATTCTTAAAAGACAGTTGTCCTGAACTAATGTTTGGTAGAGCTATTTTTTTTTTTCCTTTTAAATATCGACCAGGAAGAACTGTTGTACATTCACTTCTCAAAAAATAGTACTGTGAGAATGGTGTTAGCCAATGGCTTAGTGCATCGCTGGAGCTGGTCAGATTATCCACCATTGTCCTCTCACTTAGGCTTACTGGAGTATTTTTCTCAGCAGCACTCTGCTGAATGGGAAGTGCCACAATACAGCAGACTCCAGACATATGCTTTATATAAATTATACAATATCCGTAAGGGAGAATCACAAAGAAGGGTGCAATGTCTTAGAGCTACTTATGCTTTTTTAGTGCCACAGAAAATTTCTCTGTGACAAGATCACATCCTGACCTTAAAAGGCATTTTTAAATAATGTTTGAACTGCTAGACCTAACTTGGGGAGAAGATATGTCCCAACTCTAAAATCTAAAATGCCATAAGTAGGTGGCAACTCAGTGTGGTAAATATTTAGAATCTCATAAAATGATTCCTAATTTGAACCAAAGGGTGATCCATTGGCCAGTCATATACCTCTCTCTGTATGTCATTTTTCCATCCTTCCTGGCCTTACTCCCAGTGTGTAAACCCTTAGATGCAGTTTTTCTCTGAAGTGGAAGATAACTACATATTCTAAGCAGTGCTCAGTGTAGACTCAATATACTATCTAAATTGAGCATTTTGTTAGCATTACATACTAGGAAAAGAAATCGTAGGTCATTCTCTTTTTTTACAGAGGCAAGCTAGCCACTGCTGTATTATAGCATGTTTGCAAAATAACCTTGGCTGGAATAAAGTTGTCCCCTACATACCATGTGCCCAGAATTCGTCTCCTTCACATGGGAGCACATTCATTAGAGAGTTTGCCACAACTGAGAAACAATTCTGCTTTTAAAAAAAAAAATCAAACACTACTGTTCATTTGTGGGTAGAATTATTTCTGTCACTAGACCTGATCAAAGTGATGTGAATGTGCATATGGATCCTCAAAGTAATGTATTTGATCAATGATGTTTTAAGAAGGTTTTTGTTATCAGAGGTTATTAAAACTCTTTCTTTTCTAGGAATAACTCTAGTTTCACACCAGCAGACACAGTGGCTATCATTTTCTGTTCCACACACAAATCCCTCACCCTGGGTAAGTCAGGAGATAAGCTTTTGAGCAAAACAACAGTAACATTCATACCTTGCTGTGTTGGAAAAAAAAATGTTGTTGGTTGCTGGTTTTTCTGCTTAAATGGTTTTGGGTTTAGTGTGACAAGTAATGCTACCAGTATGATACTAACAGAGGGATAATATTCTTGCACAGATAAAATAAATGCTTATTACAGGGCAGTCAACATAGTCTTCTCAGCTCAGATTTTAGTGGTTATACAGTAAGACCGCCTTATTTATGGAAAGCTGGATTTTTCTTTCTGTTCTTACTCTGTTCTGTTGCCTAATCCAATATTGATAAAATTTTAGGTTTGTTACTGAAAAGATTGTAAGGTATATCCGCCCAGCCTCATAGTAAAATCGTACACCTAAAAGCTGGGATGTACAAGTGAAAATCAAAGCATGTAGTGTATTCAGAAACCACAAATAGACAATACTGTCTTTTGCTTAACATGAGCAAAATGTATGTGTTTATTTTAAGTCTGCAGATATTTTGGATAGTTTTATTTATTAGAAGTCATTTATCAAAACATCATTGAGATATTTGTCACTTATGACCCCTTAGTGATAATAAGACGTTCTGATGGAAATTCACAAAATACTGCTAAATCAGTTATGCTTACAGCCACTTGCTACTGCTTCATCCATTATGTTCAGTGAAATGACTAGAATATTTTCTTACTGTTTTTCAAAATATGAAAACATGTGTTTGATAAAGCATATGTGACTGAATATATGCCTTTTCAAGACTGTATCTGTCAAAGAGAAACACAGCTAGTGTCAATAACAGAGGTAAGAACTCAGCCTGAAACAGGGGAAGAACAAGTCGGGACTTAGGTGAGATGTTTTCCAAGTCAGTTTAATATAGCGAAACTCATCTCAGGGTTCTTTGCTTCAGCCAGGCCTGTGCTGCAGAACTGTTAGCAAGTGTCCTTCAAAGTCTGTGGGAAGTGAAGGAGTTCCTGAAGACAAGAAAAAGGCAAACATAATGCCTCTTTTTCACAATGGAAACGAGGAGGGGACGAGGAGTTATAGATCAGTGAGTTTAACTTCATTTTGTAGAAAACTACTGAAACAAATAATTAAATTATTTTAACAGTGTAGGAAGAAACAAGGAAATTACTTACAGCCCCATAGATTTGTCAAATTCATATCATACCAAACTAACCTAATTTCCTTTCACACAAGGTCCTGTTGCAGAGAAGTAGCAAAAGTTGTATAGCTTGAGAACATTATGGCTTTTGACATTTGCATGATGTTTTGGGCTCCACAATTCAAAAATTATGTGGACCAAGTAGAAAGAGATCGGAGGAGAGTGCCATGAATGATCATAGATCTCACAAATGTGACCCCAGAAGAAGGTTGAAACAACTGGGATTGTTGAGAGAAGACAGCCTGAAACGCAGTAGTGATCTTCAAAAGGTTGATGCAAAGAAGGAAGAAAGTAACTCTTTCACACTGGTCTTTGAAAAGGGAAGGACTTTGTTACAATGATGATGATTTAAGCTAATAATCAAGGAAACCTGTCTAATGTAAAACAGTTTAGCTTTGGAATATGTTGCCTATTGATGTCTTGAATCTCCTATCATTGTAGACAAGCCTCAGACAGGAATTAGCTAGAGTTGATCCTGCCTTGGAGCAGAACATAGATTAAATGACATTAGGTCTTTTTCAGCCAAATGTTCTATGAAACTGAAGCTTCAACTAATAAATGAGCTTGTATTCAGGAGGATAGTTACACTTGTATTTATAGAAAGCAACTGCACACGTAAGTCGTAACACACTACTGTACTTGCTATTTGGAGGTGCGTATAAACTTAGGACAAAACTGTGATACTGCAGAAGAGAAGCTGGTGGTATTTAACAGCACAAATGTGTAAGTCTCCCCTCCTCAGTGAAACTAGTTTTATATACGCTCTGTTGAATACTTCTGTAGCTTGCCATGACACTAAGAAAATAAGCACAAAGCCTTTTTTTTAATATTTAAGTCCTAGAGAGGCTCACCATCACCCAGAAAAAGGTGAGGACTCTTCATTTCTTTTACTCACTCCACCAAGCATCCTCATGCAGTCTGTCTTGATCTGCACCCTATGCACACAGCTGAGTTGGTTCACTTTTCTTCTGCTAGTACACTCTCCTTTTTATATTTTATTTTCTCCTTTAGAAGAACCTAGTTTGAAGTTCCTAGCTTGCTTGACTTTTTGGCTCACATTTTCCCAATTCCAAGTTACTGCTCTCATTAGCACAGCCTGATGAGTCAGGCTTTGTATTTTGCAGCTTTCTTTGCCCAAGCACACCAATAAAAATACTTTGGCCACCTTGACTTCAGGGACTTCTACAGCTTCTCCCCAGCTATACATACTTTTACCCTGCTAATACAGACGTCTCACGGGTAAGTGTGCAAGTTGAAATGAAACAGGTAGATGGTAGAACACAGCATTGCAGGACTGTTACTCGGCTATAGGCTGTTCCGTTTGTCAGCTTTGGGACAGACTACCTTCATCCTTGAAGAGCTGGTGTCTCATGGAAAGTGAGTTTGCCTCCTAGGAGGCTAGTCACAAGATGTAATTCGTTCTTAGGCTTTTCACTTTTGCACTACTTTGCCTTACTGCTCAGGGCCTGCGTTGAGATGGCTGCTTGGTTGAGACCTGTGCTTCCCTTGCTGTATTCCATCTCTGGGGCTGAGCTTTGTCAAGGTTTCTTTGGGGCTCCCAGGTTTGTCTTGCATGGGGCCAGCAGCAGCGTGTCCTGAATTGAGCACCACCCCTGATGGGGTAATGCTCTCTTTGCCAGCAGTCCCTGGGAGCCCGTCTTCGGTAAGCCTGAGGGCCCCGCCACTCTTGTATGCACCCCTACGCAGCGTGTGCGCTACGTAGGCATGCCTGCTGTGTATCAGTTTCAAGCTGGCCGGTTTTGAGACCACTGGTATTTTACTCTGTTCGGTATTAGTACTAGGTCCAGATAAGATAGAGCTACATAAACACACATTTCTGTGTCAATAGAGAGTTTTATAAAGCTGTACTGCAATGAGGCATGCCCCTAAGCTCATGATGTAAACAGGAATGTTAGCCAGAGCAGCTAGCACTTATTCCTTCACTGAAGGTGGAAGCAGAGTAGATCTACTTTGTTTTTAAGGATCAGCCATTTCTGAATGACAGTTAAATCTACCCACAGCACAGTCTTGTCCACCCTGATCATAGCAGAAACAAGAACAGACGTAGGCATTTTGGCCCTTACTCTTTTGTTGTTCTGTCACATTTCTACTTGTCCAGAGGTGTTTGCTATAAACCATGTACTGAGAAACCTTCTGTTCTCTTGTAGCAGAGAGAGTTTTTCCCTCTCCTTCTGTCATTACAATGCCTGAAAGCACGCACACAGCTCAGGGTCTGGTTTCACATCCGTTGTGGAGCTCTGCTTTGTTTGTCTTCAAGATTCCAGTGGCAGTGTATAAATGACCCCCCAACACTTGTTCTTTCGCTTTGAAACTGATTTCTCTCAGCTTGGCAGGTGAAACTCCAAATAGGTACGTCTGGCCCTTCCCCTGGGGAGCTTAGAATGGTACCGACTAAAGTGGGAGAAGAGCTGACAGCTTTAAAGCTTTAGAAGTGGTAATAGGAGAGGCATGAGAAGACTTTTATAAGTCACTTTCTCCCACACCATATTATGAAACCAACTAATTCCCATGCAGTGCATGCTCATGAGGCCAACTGCCACTTCCACTGTTGAATCCATGAATAAGTGCTTGCTCTGCACAGAGATGAGTGCTGTTCCCATATGCTGGGTTTTATTTTGTAGACAGAACAGTTGACACACTTTTTGTCTCAAAGATCAGAGTGCAGGGCATGTTTGTGTAAGGACAAATTACACAAGGTAGGTGCCTTTGGTAGGAACACAAGCTGATATTTCTGCATAGAGGTGGGTGCCCTGGCACTTTTTTGAATACAGTGCATCACATATGCAGAAAAACTAATACGTATTTGTATTTCACTTAATGAGTGAAACAGGATATAAACTTACAAGGAGTGAAGACAAATATAGTATTCACAATGCCCTCTGGCATATTCACCCACACTTTGTTCTCTTTCTCTCCTTCTCCCTGCTCACATATATGCACAGTACATGTGAGCACACACATATGCGGACATTTGATGCATGGCTTTTATTAGTGCATTTGCCATTGATTGATTAGTACTTAGTATTAGTACTTCTTCTATTGATTGATTGCAGATGAAGTGACTATTTGACCTTTAATTATGAGCCTTGCTATTGAAAATGACATTGAGCTATGGCTTCACATAATCCATCTGGAAAGCCCGACATGATGCCATTCCCTGGAGTTCATTCAGTGAGAAGAGAAGAGGCCTCAAGGTAGTGCAGAGCTATCAGTGTGGCTCATCTAAAAAAATACTGCAGTTGTTGCTTGCACTTACGCAAAAGTTGCAGCCAAGTGAAGAACATTATTTTATTTTTTGCAGAGAGTGAATTGCTAGCTAGAAGTTACAACTTCCAAAAGGAAAATGCAGGATTGTCAAAAAATATTTTCACTTTAATTCTTTGTATTTGCTATGTAAAATTATTTTATCAGCAAAAAATGGAGTACTGCTACCTGTTTTGGCTACCACAAGTGCAAATGTTAGTACTGTAGGTATGATGAATAGCAGATTGGTAAAAAACCAAACCAAAACAACAAAAATAACCCCACCTTATAATAAAATCAGGCTATTGTTTGTGATGGAGAGTGCATTTTTCCTCATTTGGATTTATCAATGTGGCAGTTCTTTCACTATGGAATTCTTAAAGTAATGCAATCAAAGTTTCTAGGCTACAAAATATTTTCAGGAAAGAATAGAGTTCATTTTGCAAATAAAAGCCAAAGCGCTAACTTTCTTTTGTATTGTTCTAATTTAATTCAGATTTTTTTTTTTTTAAATACTCAGCTTCTTACTGCATGAGTACAGAACTGATAGTTTGTACCTGAACAATTCTTAAAAGCCTGCTGTAATGCACAAGTAGATTCACAGACAACTCAATTGTCTGCGAGTGAATCATCTAGGCTATGGATTAATCAGCCCGTGCCTTCCCCCGAGTTCCCCAGCTGCACAATATGACAGAGTGCATCGTGCTCACATATAGCTCCAATCTGCTCACAGCTATCTATAGTTTGCTCATGTTTTCTACAGATATCTCCTTACAAGATTTTTCAGAGATAAATAATATATTTGCACAGCCTAGACCACTGCTGTTTAATATTAGCTGGGTTTTTGCTTCATCTGTTTTTTCTTACACGCAAACTCTGTGAAATGGTGTACTAATCAAGCGCAGACTTTTCTTACTGTGTGGTGATAATCACCTTTCTCCTTTAGATAGAAAAATGCCAAAATGTTCTAACTTGTGTTAAGATAAAAGGTAGATCATTTTGATTTTAAAAAGGAGGCATCTCTTAATAATTCTATAATAGAAAGTAAGATGGTAAAATCAGGTGCATTGCCCTAAGTGAGTATTCAGACAATACTCTGTGGTATTTTTGAAATGTGGTGGTTTTTCTCTGCTCCTGGCAGAGAATTGTCCTCTAAGGCGATTATTCATCAAGGTACTAACTGTGACTAGCTATAAATGTGTGAATAATTCCTCTGACTTTTACAAAAAGATCTAGAAAATAATCCTGGTTAATTGGTCTCTGAAAGTTTCAAAAGTAAGACTTTTTATAGCATCTCTCTTACTTTCAAAATTTTCCTATGGGTGTTGAACAGGAGACATTACTGTTGACATCGTATCATACTTCTTGGTGTTATTAGTGCTTGAATTTGCATATTTTCTTACCTGTTACAGACTTTTAGTCTCATTTCTTGCCCCAGTGTCCGATAGACCAATGTAAGTGAAAATGATCTGGCTACTCCTCTGCCTAGAATTGGTGGGTGCTGACCCTTGGGGCAGAAGAGAAGCTGATGGGAGGAATATGCTTGAAAGAATGAGTGTCTTGTGGAGGCTGTGTCTGGGCCAATATGTACCCCTCACTACCGCCAGAGAGTTAGAAACTCTCTCCCATTCCTGCTTCTGAGATCCCAGGGGGCTTAGTGGCCGCTAGAACCTTTGATGAGTTTTGATACAGTGATTCTTTGGGCCAAAATAGAAAGTTTTTCTCATCTTTTCAGTCTTTGGCCAGCATTTGCTTGGAAGGAGCAGCAAGTGATTGGCTGGGCTTTTTCTTCTGCTCTGTGATTCCCCTCCTCTTTGTCCTCTCTCTGTCTCTGGAAAATAAGAACTGAGGGATTTGCATTACATGAGATGATAGCAGGGAGAGCAGAAGCACCTGGATCTACTGCACTTCTCTCATGTTAGCATCTTTTTTTGTAGCCCAACTTGAGGGCAGGTGGATTGCCTTTCCTAGCTCGGCAGTCTTCTAGAACCAATGTTTGGTTCTCAACAAACAATATTATCAGTCAGGTTATTACCATGTAATTGGTATGCTATTTCCAGTACAGTTGCCGTATCAGAATATTAGCAAAACCAAAGATTTCTGTAATTGGGAATAGTATGAATGTTTCCTGCTTGCACAGACAAATCCACCGGAGGTGAGATGCCATTTTGCATGTGTAAGCATGTCTATAATACTAAGGCCACCACTCACTTGAAGGGGCTGTCTCCACAAGAAGTCAAACTGACAGTTTTGAGTAGGCTGTGGTCGCTGGGATAGTCTGTGCCAGAGCATCTCTTTTATTTTCCCTTGCTACTCATATATGTGGCTGGGCAAGCACCCCTTGTTTGTCTCCTTCGAACCAGAGCATCCCTAGGGGCTGTATTTTCAGGAAGGAACTGTGCTGGCAGGCCAATCTGAAAGTAGGAAATGGCATAGTCCAGTGAGTTATAGTGGCTTTTGGACACAGAGTACCTGATTCTCCCTTGGTTTTTTAATCACAAGATTCACAGTATAGCATGTCTAATCTATTGCAGTTTACTCAATTTTGACCTCTCTGTGATTCTAGAAGGGGAAATACTAGAGTAAATTAGGGAATCTCTGTTCCTTTCTGACCTGAAATGTATGTTTCTTTGATTAGACTTAGAATGTGGCAAGAAATTCTGTACCAGCTCCCAGGGCTTCCTTTTCATCTGTATACTCTGCCAGTAGTAGGGTTTTTATTCATATTTAGAAAGTTTGCCTCCAGCAGAACTAAAATGTGCATCAGAGGACAACAGTTGTTTACTGTGTTTGAACTGAAGAATCTCACCCAGGAGATCTCATTCACTTGAAGTTTACATCTCTCAATCTCGACTTGCAGAAAGAGATCGATGAATAACAATTGTCATTTCAGAGTTGCACCTCTCCAATTATTTATTTGGTTGTGTGTCTTCCCAGATGTACACGTAATTGGATCAGACAAGAAAAACCAGATTGCAGGTTTTTAATGACAGCAAGCTCATACCTCTTTATAATAAAAAAACCCCACAAAAATAAACACACATATCCATCTGTAAAATGATAATGACACAAGAGCTCTCCCTCCCCACCAAAAACAGTTAAAGTTAATTTATCTACTTTAAGAAACTACATTATATTCAGCAGACAGCTGACAGGTTACCCTTGGGAAGATCCACGTTTGGACATGACTCAAGATTTTTTTTTTTTTTTTACCTCAAGCTGGCAGAAACTACAAGTGTCACCCATACTAAAGCTGGCGAGTATTGAAAATGATGTTGAGTCTCCCTGAGAGAGTTGCATCTACATTTGCTGCTCTCAGTGCACCTTCTGGCAGCCAGTCTGAGCTGCTGACTCCAGACACTTCTAAAACGGTGGGTGCAAAGATGTGAAAAATCATCAGCAGCGGCAAAACTTAGAAATCTCTTATTACAGGATAGTCTTGGGAATCTGGCAGAGGGATCCTCCTCTAAAGGCTGCCATGACCACTGCAAGCACATAACCCTAGTCCATAGAATAGGAAGTAGTATCCCTCAGTATTTCTAGGTAGTGAGCTGTTTTCCCAAAATGCCTTCCCAAATGACTGGAGCATTAAAGCTTTCTAGCCTCATATCTTCTTTTCTTGGCCACAGAAATCAGATGAAGAGAGAATTAAAAGAAAAATTATGCTAGTATTCGTACCATTTTTTCTTTATGAAAAGAAGTAAGTGTTTTCTTGTTTTACCATCTATAATGAATTTGTGTATCGTGTTTTCCTTTGCGTCAAGGTTTCGGGAGGAAAAAAAGCTTTAAAAAAATCTAATTAAAAGATAGTATGAAACAGTTTGGAGCATAATCCTTTCCTGCTTGTGCTTACAAATACAATAAGAACAACTGTAAAACATTTCTAATGGCTCTTTTAATAATATGTGTAAATAAAATCCACATAATCAAAACTTTAATGCTGAGAAATCTTAGCCTCAACTATGTGTGGAAAGGGCAGTAATGTTCAAGGAAATAATCAATGAAATCTCAGCTTTGTGTTTTTAGGACATTTGTCAATTTCCTTGTCCAGAATTCCTTTCATTAGTAGGTCGTTTAACCTATTAAACTTTCAAAAAGTGTTGGCTGTAAGAATTATAGAGAAGGGAAGGAAGTGTTTAAATTCCGTTCGTTTAAACTTCATAGCTTAGATATTGCTAGTGAATTACAAGGAAGAATTTACCCTGTGCCTTGAGTATGTTATGTGTATGAAGAATGAACTGATATCCAAGCAATAAAAAAAGCATTGAAGTGCGAGGATCAGTGACAACATTACTATGCCTGCATTGTGGTGCCAAATTAAGGATAAGTCACATTTTAAAATATGACTTATGGTGGTTCATTTCATTCTTGAATTCCCTGTTAACTAATTACTTCTACCATATTGTCAGACAGGTGGAGGTGTTTTGGAGTCTAAGGCACTAGTCTTCAGTTGTTGGTGTTAATGTTTCATTGTTAGCAGCTGGTAAGATTGCCTATGTTGTTCATTAAACATCACTTCCAATCTGAATGCAGCCGTTGAAAACCCAGAAATAGACAAACTGTACTTTCTTTCTCTTCCTCCCAGCTATTACATTTTTATTTACTTAAAACTTTGATAGTATCAAGATGTGCTGTTTCCTAGTAACTGTACTTACATTGCACATAAATTACTGATTTCTGTGATGAGTATAGCGAGCCAGTTACCTGAAGAACAAGAGTTAGTAAAAGCATTCAAAGCTATTAGGTTTTCTTATTTTTTATTCTTGTTAGAGTCATGGCAAAAGAAATTTCTCTTTCTCCTTCTCCTCCTTTACTTAAATACTAGACCAGTCCAGTCTCTTACAACATAGTATGGGTCTTAATGAAATTCTTGCATCCTAACATAACTATATGGCCAATATGTGACCACATTGCTCTGATTTAGTACAGAGCCTTCCCAATAATTCTAGTCCTCCAAAACAGGTAAGTCATTTAATGTAATGCGAGGGCTTGTTGAATATTCTGGTAAATCATTGTTCTTTCCTAAGGATGGGGATGAAGATGAAAATGTTTTTGAAGATTAGGGTCCATGCAGACCTCCAAACCGAACTAGGATAGCCCTCCATTCTGCAGTTTTCCCCTGCAGCTCTTCCAGACTGCCTTAACGTCTCACCAGTCACTTGTAAAACCTCCCCCTCAGATGTTTGTTTTGACCACTTTGTGAGCCTGGTTTTTTGTTTTCCATGATAGTTATCACTGACCTGAAATATGGAAACATACTGAAAAAATTGTCTTTTTTTCTCTGAAAATATTTTAAGCACAAGTCTTCAGAAGCATGTATGTGGGCAAAAAAGCAAGGGGAATATAGACTCAACTGCTACAAACATTGCAGATCCTTCCCAATCAGAGACCAAGTATCGTATCACCTGGAGGCAGTTGTGGTGGTGCTGATGGATGATCTTTTTATACCTACTGGCAAAAGTCAGATTTCCATGGCAACACTAGGCTTGTCACCAAGGTGTGATTGAACCAAAAGTGCCAAAAACCATTGTACCATTGTAAACCATTGTCTAGCCACTGCAGATGGAATCTTACCTTGAGACTGTTATTTCCTTCTGGACAAGAGAGTAGCAAAGGTTGTCTATTACTTCTCTCAGCCTTGATTCTTTTGCAGAGTACAAAATGACCATAAGGTCTAGTATCTCTTAGTTAGGGCTAAAAGCAAGAGAAATCTCAGAGTTACAGCTGGAGTGGGGCTGGAAAAGGACTACCAAATATTCCTCTGAGGAATTTTTCACCTGGGGAAGAGCTTGGCTGCCTGTTTCAGGCTCAGCTTCAAGTAATCTGTTCTCCCTCCAATGTAATGTGATTTCATATTACATTGGAAGGTGCTTCAGCTGAAATGGGAATACTCAGTAGCAAGCGAATATTTGTATTGTTATGGGTTGTCAGATGTCATTCAGCTATTCCCGTACCTGAAAGAAACTGGTCCTGAGGGAAGAGCATTTAACTTGAGTTCAGTGCATGCTTTGCAGAGGGCATGCATATAGGAAAAAGAATCCTTAACCAGTTAATTTGTCAAAAGCATCTTCTCCTATCGTGATCTCAGTATGTTGTAACAGAGTCTGAACAAGGGCAAGAAATGTCTTCTACCGCTGACTAGCCTTCACAGAGGATAGGCATGGTATATAAACTTCTTTCTCCTCAAAACTAACCATAGCAATGTGATTTGCCTGGGAAGAAACAGGGAAACGCTTAAGAAAGTTTTCAAACGAGATTAGCAGCATCTTGCCGTTCTGGTAGCTATCTGCATGAACAACCTTTTTCTAATCCTCTAAACTGGGTTTTGCCCAGATCTCACTGCCCTTTCCCACCATGCAGTCACTGGGCTGCATGCAATGCTATTCTGAAACTTGGCGGTAAAGTTTCAGGTGTTCATTTGGCATTGTCTTTGCAGGGGTAAGCTCAGAAACCCCATGCTCTGGCAGATTAGGAAAGGTTTAATGCAATATATGGCCCTCTTTACAGGCCTTTTCTCAGCTGAAAAAAACCAAATAGCTATTTGACCTACTAATGTTCCCTTCACATCAACCCCTGAGAGGATCCTTCAGAAAGAGAGTAGCATGGAGAGTGTCAGAGAAGCTACTGTCATACACTTGATTCACTTTGTATATTGCACTTGAAGATTATGGCAATTGAGAGTTCTGAAATGCGTAGACGAGTAGAAGGGAGAACTGAAAATCCAGAGGCTAAGGCTTTTCTTCAAAGTATTTCCACTGCCTCTGTGAGGGTTGTTTGGCATTCTGATTCCAGAATGCCTGGTGGTTCCATAGCCCTAGTGATGACCTCTTTGTTTTGCCCTAAACCTCTTTTCCTAAGAAATGCTGTAGCATTTTGTGATTTGGAATGTGTTTCAGTAATGTAAGCAATAAATTTTTAGGATAAATTGTTTGTTATGAAGACATTGAAGGGGAAAAATCTATACAGTGAAGTATGTAAGTAGAGCGTCTAGCACTAATTCTGCTTTGGGTGTGAGAGATAATGGCCTGTGTTTCGGTGGTAATAAAAAATGTTCTATTAAGTTCTCTGAACCCATTGCAATGTGATAGAAAACAGCAGATGATGAAACAGTGCTTTAAGGGGAGCTTACACATCCAGCGAGCATAAAATAAACATATTAAAATAGAAAAAAACTCTGATTTCCAGTACTTATTGTTTTATCACTTCCATCATGGGTATAGGATAAAAGAAAACTCCTACTTGCTTGTTAGAAGAAGAAAGCTCCTACTTGAAGTTCTTACTTGGCAGATGTCAGTTGAAAGCTCTGCTATGGAATATGCTGCAATGTCAAACTCTGTTGGGTAATTTTAGACAAATGTGTCATGTGTGACATGGAAATATGGCATGCTGTACATTAGTGATTTCCCAAGTGTTTGGATCAGGTAGTAATGTGCTGAGAAAGTGCTCTTTATCTCTCCACACTGTGTACTTGTATAGCAGTGGGGAAAGGCTTTTGGTAGAAATTACTTTAGTCAGAAAAAGAATCCATTTACAATATGTGCCTTCTAACATCTTTCAGACAATGCATTGTATTAAAGAGGCATTTTTTGATTAATGTTTTATAAACATTTTTCAGCATGACAGCTTAAAGTCCCTGTAAAATTGTAAATGCGTGCATAGTGCTCACTTCCATAAAGTCAAATGCCATCTCATAAAGTCTAGTTGGATCTTGTCAGTGACAGTGACACAGAATCAGTACCTTGGAGCATTAAAATTAATTTGCTTCATTTATATTACTGCAGTGATAGCTAGATGAAAAGAGTCCTATATTTAAATTCTCTTAAAAATACCTTCAAATCTTTTAGGATTTTTTATTATTATTATTTTACAGTTAACTAAATGTAGTGAAGTACAGCATAATATTTTCATGGGCCTTTTAAGAAGGTGACTACGAAATGTGAAAGTAGCAAAGGGGAAAAGGGAGGATGTGGGAGGTTATACTGGGTGCAAAGCTGGAGGAAGGATAAATAGCTTTCAGTTGTGCAGGCTACTAGAGAAACAGTGGCCTTTGACCAGGGCTGATAAACCACAGCCTTGGAGCCAAACTGGAATACCCTGTAGCAATGGAGAGCAAACAGGGCTTTCCTATACCACACTGTAAGAGCAGTCCTCTCACTCTTCCTTGCCATTGTTGAAGGTCACAAGCTTTTCTCTTGGTAGCTCTTCCTCAGGTTTGCAAAGTTCTTACGTGAAATGGGCTGAGTGAAGACGCAAACAGGGAGAAAAATGAAACGTGCTGCGTATCACAGGCCTAACAGACTTCTCTCAGTTGCAGTGGGACTGTGATTTTTGTGCCCACTGCGCTTAGTGGAGCTTAGTGATTTTAGTGGAAGTACCCAAAATTCACACTGCTGCAAGTGAGCAGAATCAAGTTCTTGGGAAGCAAAACCAAGCAGGCTAGAAGCATGGGAGTGGAGAAGAGGAGGAAGAAGGAGGAAGGGAGAAAATACAAACAGGAAAAGAAAAAGAACCTCTGAATACCCGAGCCAAAGAGCAAGGAGGAAGATGGGAACACGGGGGAGCACTGGTAGGAGAAACATAGCCAAACAAAGGAGAAGAGGGAAATCCAGGGTAAAAAGCTAGGAATACCAATGATCTTGTTTGTAAGGGATGATCTCAGTGCTTCCTTCCTTCCGCTACAGCTCTCTGTAGTCCTGGTCAGGTGAGGTGCTGTTTTCTTACCCAGCTGGGTATCACATTTCTTCTTTCTTTAGAGGAGGATGGGATACAACCCTGATTTGCGCCTGTCACAGTGTTTGGTCAGCTCTCATCCAGGACTTGGACAGACAATCGCACAAGGCTGTTTAAAAGATTTTGGCAACTCAACAGTTTGTTACACCCCTACTTTGAGTAAAGCTGCCCAAGTTGGCACCAAACCACAGAGGAGCACTTTGTCATTCAGTTCTCATGACGTGTAATGAGTGAGGGTGTTTGGCAGAGGAGTTGAACCAAGCTGCTGGAAGCCTATAACTTAATAAACCACAGCAACATGAATGGGTGTTTGTGGCATGAGCCTTCAGGCCGTGGCAGCAGTCTTAAAACTTAATAAAAAGATTGTCTATATAAACTGATAACACTAGTGTTTCTCCTCCAGTGTCAATCAAGATGAAGACCCGTGGAAGTCAGGCCAATTACCCTGAAATGCAGATAAGCAAGATTAATGCCTCTGTGAAAACAAAACGAAAAATCCTTACAGGCATTATTCTTTATACATGTGAATGCAGCCTTAACGCTCCAGACGGCAAATAAATACCGTAGTGGTATTGGGGGGTGTGGGAAGGGAGGAGCTGCTGTGTACTTTGAGGAAACTTAACACTAAGGTAGTGATCTGGGGTTTAATATACGTGATTTGATCCTGTGCAAAATTTTAGTTATCTTACACTTAATGTAGCTATCATACTCCATTAGGACTGGAAGCAATGTGCTATAAAAGATGAGGAAAAGAGGAGCGGACAGCCCAAAATAAAGATCACCATATCCATTTTGGTTAGCACCTTCAGTCCTTGCTATCTATCTGAAAGATTTAAACTCATCTCACTCACTTTATTAGTTTTTTTATAGCCGCGCCTGTTCAGGTCACTACACTTTCAGTCAGTGTTTCTGTTACGGCTTCTCTTAGTGCTACCTCATGATCTTATCTCGAAAATGCATTACGGGCTAAGGTTCAGCATACAGCATCAGCATACAACAGGCATTATAACGTCACTTTTCTTCCTTTGGTTGGGATTTGGTTTTCATTTTGTTTGGGGTTTTTTCCAAGTATTTTATACATATATTAAAAAAAATACAGGTGTGGGGTTTTTTTTAAGAGAGGGAAAAGTAACTATTGTAATATGTTTTTCCTAATTAGGAATTTGCATGAGTTTTATGTATTTGGAAGACATTAGCAGTCATACTGATGCTTGCAGTTACTATGTATTGCTACGAAAAAGTTTAGACAACATTTTTGAAAATAAATAAAACCCATGCTGTTTTGTTTAGCTTTGTGGTTGTATTACTGACACAAGCATTTGTGACTAGTCTGTGGATCTCTGTCATGAAATATTTTCTGAGAGAGTTGCATACTGGCAAAGTTGGAATTATAAAAATCAGAAAGTGCATAAGAAGGCAACAGGGCTTTTTCTTTCCATTGAACTAATGCTTACCTGCAAAAATTATTACTATTTCTGCTTTTCACCAGTTAGTTTTTCCTGGTAAATAACAGGAACTTTAATTGCACATTAGTAGCTTACAGGAACCTATTGTTGTGACATGTATTTAAATAAGCTGTGAATTAAGAACCTCTTTCCACCCAGTGATCTAATTATATTGTCACACTAATTATAGTATTTTATATTTATATTTGACAACTTTAATTTTCTTTTCCTAGTTTACTGAAATAGCTTTCCTCTAGAGAATTTACCTTTTAGGCTGGAATTTCTCATCTTTTCTTTCATAAAATGTACAGTAATTTAAAGCATGTCTAAGTCACTTTGGATCCATTCTGTTCACGTCTCTGCCGTTAGTTTTCTGTGTGATCTTAGGCTAGTCATTTTAGTGTTCTCTGATTCTCTGTAGGAGTCCTGTTCAGCTTACTAAAGTGTTTTTGGATCTATGGATGAAATTGCACTACCAAAGCACCAGGTACTGTCTTACAAACATAAATATAGCATGTTCATAGCTTGGAACTCTAGTTTATTTTTCTGTGGTTAGAGAACAGAAAAGGACCCACAAGGGTCAAGTTGAGACTTGGAAACAGGCAATAAAACCTTTATCTGTTTACAAAAACAGTATGATGGGCATTTGAAGTAAATTACAATCCTTAATATAATGCAAATGCCCATTTAATTTCTATCCAAATACTATCTATTCCCAAGCCCCAGAAATTAGTGTTAATAATAAGCAGCCCTATTGTGTGATAGGTCCATGATGTTATTTTGAAGGTAATTATAATATTGAAATTAAACATGCAAGCCTTTAGCTATTTGATTTAATCTTTCCCTGGAAATATCCACTGAAGTAAAGGCCACTAGTATGGGGATGAGAATGTTAGTGGTGTAGTGTGATGAAGTTAATCAAAATAATTACAAGAAATAGTGCTGTGGAAATATCATGACGTTTTCAGCAAGTCTAGACATGCGTCAGCAATAGTGGGGCACTGATGGAGTGGTAATATTCAACGAATAAGCTGTCTCCTCACATAGGGAGGATGCTACTTTTATTAAGGGAAACCTGAAAGGGTGTTGAGAACAGGAATTTATCTGAGGCATTGAGAAAAGATTATGTAAACATGGCAACTTTGGCTGATCTGAAACATCTACTAATGGGGGAATGGAGAGCATGTGACAGAAAGCTCAGCTTTTTGTTATTGCTAAGAGAGGACACACGTAGCTAAGCTCTGTGAAAACTGTGTGTAGTCTGCTTCTCTGCAAGGTTGATGTTGGCAGAAAATTCCTAGAATGACATTTAAGATGAGGGACAAAATAAGGTATGTTCTCAGGGGGCTCCTGAGGAATTGCAGCTGCTCTTGTTGGCGACTATGCAAATGCCTGGTCAAGCAAGACAGAGATGGTTGCAAGTTTCACCTACACCTGTGCTTTGTGGAGCATGGTAGCTCCAAGTTCCAAGATTTTGACAGATAATTTTGAACAATAACATGTTCAAAGTAAACATAATCAGTTTCATCACTGCGAAACTAAATCGAATTTAATTTTACATATCACATCATCAAGTGGGAAGATTATGTGTGGAGACGTCTAATAGAATTAGTACTGTTGAGCGCAAATTCAAGCTCTTAGGAAAAATGGCCCATCTCTAGCTCTTAACACACACTTCTTCCAGCATCTAGCAACTTCTGTACTCCAGCAGCTCCCTAACTCTTCAGTAGGCATGACCACTTCATATTGCTCACTCAGTTTACTAAACCTTTTCTGTCTCATGCTGTATCTCTTCTGAAATATAGAGGTAGAGGAGAGAGTTTTGTTCTCTAACACGAGCATTCACCTGCAGAGTACTTGACACTCTACCTTGACTGCATGAATCAGTCAAAGCTGGGAAGGCTGTCATTTGGATACTCACCAACTGGCAGGGAGTATGCCAGTAAAATGCAACCCTTCTCCAGTGGTGAACAGACTGAAGAAAGGTTACAAGCAGGAGTCGGGCAGGTTGGATGGAGGACAATCATGAAAACACGAAACAGAGCGCAGTGAGAGGAAGTAGCAAACAAGCAGTACAGAACTATGCTCAGCAACTGAACAGTCACGCTATAGCAGAGAATGTATTTTATATCAAGTCTTCAGCAGGAGTTTGACAGCTATTAGCATAATTAGAAAAGATCTTTTATGGCATTCCCCTACTCCTTCCTTTCTGCCACAGAACTTTTTCTGCCGTGTATTTTTTTTTGTTCATGTTCTTGCTGGTTTGTTTGGGTTGGTTTTTTTATATAAAACTTCTGAGTCTTCATTTTGTTTCTTTGGGGTTTTTTTTTTTTTGGTGAAATGTCAATGCAACATAAAATTCTTTGCTTTTATCTGGAGCTCAGAGTCTGAGGTGAGAGTCTGTCTCCTGTTTTTCTGCCTGCAGGGATTCCAATGCTGAAGATAGTATTTGCGGGTTATGAGCACCTGTCCTTAATTTCCGTCCCCTTGCTCATCTATCATCCTGCTCAGATTCTTCTTGGCAGTCTGTTGGTACCAACAATAAAATCTTGGATGGTTTCTAGGCAAAAGGTAAGAATTGCTGGTTTTGATTTATAATGGAAAGTGTGCTATGAGTCAAAAAATACCTAAACACATCTTAAACTCTTCAGGTTCCTTCTTGGAGATTCCATGGTAGGGATTTTCCTGTTTCTTTACTTCCTTTATGACAGCGATAGTCACAGTAGTATCAAAATAAAAATGCTGAACTTCATCCCCCTTGGCTCTGAAAAGGTTCAAATCTTGATGTTAGACCTCTACGGTTAGTTCAAATTATGAATTTGGGTTACGCCCAATAAGAATGGCTCTGTCTTTAGCTAATAATCACAGCTTTGGATCTCCCTTATGGGGAATTGACAAAGATCTGTCCACTGGCGTGGGAGCTGGGGAAATCAGGTAAAATGAGGGCACTTTCTGAATTGAATTGAAGCAGGATGAAGACTTTTAAATTTATTTTCTTTCTACTTGGGTCACCCTTTAGAACAGCAAGAAGTCTACAGGAGTCTGATGCATCACATTTCATGCCAAAATTATGGCATGGGATGGCTCATAGGATTATAGACTATAACCTAGAGGTTTTTGCATCGACATCACTGATTCACATTATGCTTATTTCAGTACAAATTGAAGCTATTGACATCTGACAGCCATTCTGTGATCTATATGAAATAATTGCAATGGTTTTAGTCAGGTTCTCAGAGCAGTAGTAACCACCTTGCAGAAAGCTAGTACATGCAACTGATATTAATGCTGTCTTTAATGTTCTGAGATAATAAGGATCAAGAAACTGTGGTAACTGAAGCAGTCTTTGACAGCCATTTTAGGTGAAGATTGAGACCTGCTGTGGGAAGCCCAGTGCCACCAGTACCCTGCATTCTCCACTTGTCAGTGGAGAAATTTTTTTTTGTAACTTCCATGTTTCTGATTTTCAGCAAAACCCAACAGGCTGCCGTTTTACCAGCTTCACTCCACTAAAGTCATCTTGCTAACTTGAATGATAAAATTCCCCAAATCAATTATTTTTTTGTGGCTCCACTTTTGGTTACCTGAATTGTAAAAAGCAGGAAAACTCAGTTTTCAGGAACTGAGTCCAGAAATCAGACCTGTTAAGTTATACTTATCTTAGCATCTAAAAATGGAAATTTGACAATCACATGTCATTTCTCCATCAGTCCAAAAGTCATGATTTTTTTAAAATCAGAAATTATCAGGAGACACCACAGGTTGTGTAAAGAAAATTCCATGCTATTCCTGCAGAAAGATAGCCTGAAGTTGACACTACTAGTGACAGAACGATCCCTGCAATGCTGGCTTCTCTTCAGCATATAACTGCTCTCTGCTGCCAAGACCAGGAGTGGGGCTGGAGCTCATCCAGACCTCCCTGATCCTCAGGGGTGGTAATGGCCTTTAGGGGCTGCTGTCAGTTGCTGCAAGTTAACACAGCCTTTGAACAGGGCATCAGAAAAGTCAACCAGTACTGGAGAGATTTACAGTTCACCAGCACTAGTTTCTTATTCATTAAGCATCAAATAAACCTCCTGTGCTAATCAGACTGTAATGCTACCGTAGAACCACTTTGGGGGATTGTTGTTCTGTAGCAGCAGTTTCTTCAGTTGGTCTTCTGTATTATTCACAAATGTTATTTTAATTACTCTTTGAAAAAAATCAATGAGGTTGGGTCTGGTACAGTTGCAATAAGTATAATAGAAGTGAATGTTGTGACTGGATAATGGTCTCCCGCTTTGAAAATAAACATGTCATCATCACCCTTGATGTTTATTTTCTATAAACACCTTGGCTTCATTTTGGCATCTCTCTTGCAGGGGAAGACGGTTATCCAGTCACAGTACTCAACTGCAGTGACATTCTTACTTAATTATGATAGTACATGTGATCTGGTTGTATGAAATTGAATTTAAATATTTAGAGGTTCATCTACACTAAGGTATTTCTAGTTTGTAAATATGGCAGCAGAATCTGCCAAACTACAAAGTTAAAAAATCGTTTCCCCAAACAAAATGCAGAATGATGTCTCTCTCCAAAGTCTCTTGCTGAATAATATCCAAAAGACTAATCTCAAACGGCTAGATTTAACAATAGTTAAATGCTGGTGTTTCTGAAAGCTGGTGTTTCTGAGGGGAATATAGCCTATTTATTTTTAAAGGTTTGGATTTTTTTTAAGGGTTTACACTTGTGCTGGAGCATTTTTCAAGCAGTGCTTACAAGCTTTAAATATACAATATTAAAGGTTAATATCTACAATAAGAAGACCCATCAGACATCTCTCAGACTGAAAATTGCTTGGTTAGCTAACCCTCCAGAAATGATAAGTCTCTTGATTGACAGGCAAATGCCAGTCTGTCAGGGCACTTCACCCAAAAGGCTAAGGAAAAAAGAGGTTCCAAATTTGGGGAATTTGCAAATGTCATGAATTTCCCTCTCACTCGGGCCAATTCGTCCTGGACAAGAAAGCACTGAGCTTTTTTGTTGCAGAGCACACCAACAACAGGCATCCTTCACAGTGACCACGTCGGTATACAGGAGCAGCTGAAAACCTAACACCTTTTAAGCCTGTCACATTTGCCTCCTAAGTTAGAGAGGCTGCTTCCTGCCAAGCTAGAAGCATGATCACCTATCATTTCAGTTGAACTTGTGTCACGCACTAAATAAATAGTTCAGCTACCATAGTTGGCCAGCCCTGCAGGGAACACAGAGCTGGACCCTGCCATCAAATAAAGGCATGTGGTTTCTTTCCTCCTCAGTAAGAGCAGCCTAGAGCTACAAAGACATCAGGTGTCCCCTGGCATAAGATCACCTCTGGACTGATGGATTTTGGCTTATTCTTACCTTTTCTCAGAAAGGAGGGTATAAACATCAGAGGTGTGTGACATCCACCACTGCAGCAGTGACTATACTCTGAGCAGGCTTCAAGCCACATGGAAGGAGGCCAGGGAACACAAAGGTGTTGGCAGAAATTTTCTTCGCAGTCTTTCCCTAAGTGGGTCAGAAACTCTTGTATCTGTGCCACAAGTGCTTTGAGTGGGGTCCAAATAGTTGCTTTCTAAAAGACATCTGAGACCCACCTCCGCTTCCTTCACTGGCACTGTAGCCATATTCCTTGTGGTTCCTCTGTTAAGGCTATCTGTATGGGAGGAGGTTGTGATGCACTATCAGAGATAAAAACATCATCGCAAAACTGAGAGTGGCCTGTCAGCTGCATGCTGACTCCTCACTTGGCCTCCCAGAAGTACATGCAGCATCTTGTTGCCCCTTATAAAAAAAAAAATCTTGTCTTGTGCTGTTGGTTGTCTTTTAAGAACATAAAGTCACTGTTTTGTTTGCTGTTCACAGGCACTGAAGTTAACCAGGCAGCCCAAAGCACCCGTGAAGGTATAATTATGGAGACGGCCTGTGTCACAGTGAATGTATATATGTACTATACTGTACACACAGACAATTGAGACAACTGGGTATTTGTGAATGTTGCTTCAGTGCATATTTTATTTTTTTATATATATATATATATTAAAAAGATACCTGTTAAGTGCCTTACAGATGCATTTTTGGCAAAAGCATTGTTTCAGGAAGCCACTTTGTTGGTTACTGCAAGAGGTTGTACAGTATTTTGGAGTCCTTTAGTTTTTATTTTTCTAACTGAGTGAATGGTCATGACTAACGGCTGTTTCTTCCATTGCCCCTGCTTTGAAGCCAGGTGCACCAGCTGTAAGTCTCTGTTTTAAACTAGCCAAAATGACCAGAAGCCTATCCCACTGCTGGTTTACCCTGGGGAAGAGCTTTCTGAAGGCTTTTTTCAAGATTGACTTGAATTTCTGTGTGACTCTGTTACACTCCCTAGTCATATGACTGTGACATGCCTTTTTCTTCTGAGTTTGTGTATACTCAGCATGGGGCCATCCATTGGATAGAAGCTGAGAAGCATGAATTATTTGCATTTGTTGACACAGTTGTCTAGACATTCCTTCAAAGTTAATGGTTTCTCAAGAAAATTCTTTCACTTCCATTGTATGATATTGTGCCATTGTATATCTTAAATGCCTCATAAGCTTCTTCAAAGAAATGGTCTGGTGCTTGGGTTATGAGTGAAGTATTTGTGTTTGCAGCTAGGAGATCTTTTATAATTTACCCTGAAGAACACAAATCTTTGTTTTTCTTTTTTCTTTTCCTTCCCCCGGTACAAGGCACAGAGATCTGCGGTGACAGAATTTAGGATGCTAATATTGAAACAGAGCCTTTATTGTAGTAAGCCAACCTATGTTTTCTGTATTGCTGTATTGGTAATGAATAATAGCTTGTGAGTACAAGAAAGTTGATGATTTTTTTTTTTTTCCCAATTAAAAGGATCCTCACAGTAACAGAAATGCTATCTTAGCTAATTTGACAATCAGTCACAACTTTTTTTTGAAAATAAAACGTTACTGTCTTTAATAAACTTACAGAAAAAAAAAATACAAAATACTATTTCTAAGAGTGTTGAAGAGAAAGGAACACAGTCATATATTTAAACATACAGCCAGCACTGCATCTTGTCTGGGAGATTAAGATTTCAGAAGCATACGCTAGTCCAGACTCTGAGGTGTACCCATCTGCAAAAACTGTGCTGGCGATTGTGCATTAAAACGTTAAAAGGAACGAAGGAAATAGGTCAAACTGGGATCGATATAAATGCAGAAGTTTCATGTGTGTCATGGTTAACGTTGCAGTTAATGGTGCAACTGAGTGCAAGCACCTAGGAGGAGATCTTTAGCACACAGATGTGAATTATCATAGCTCTGATAAGGCTATAGCCATTTACACAAGCTAAAGATCTTTTGTATGACAATAGGCATGTGAAATTCATATCCTTTTGCCTTAGTGAAAACAACTGTGTTTGGTTTACCTAGTCTGTTATTCCTAGTCCGTTATTCCTGTGAACAACAGAAAAGCAATCTGGTACCAATCATCGGTGCTTTACCTGATGGTCAGTCAGTGCAAGACTGCTCTGTTGCCATCTGTATGAGAAACTACTGGGAGCTGACAGCGTCACCTTGTTCAGAATTATCATCACCAATAAAACGACCATGTAACGAAGGTACGTGAGGTGGCAGCAGGCTGAATTCTTTCATTCCCTGGAAGGGGGATCAAGCTCTGCACACTGAGCAGACGGGAGGGCTGAGGGACACTGTCCACCGCCCGTGTTCCCCAGGGCTGTGCTCTCTTCTCACTAGCCAGTGATGCAAAGGGCTGCGGGCAGTGAGCTCACAGTTTTGATCAGTGCATTCCTAGATAGCATGGTCAGATCCACCCACAGGCCAACCTGTGAGGTAGTTGGAGAGAACAGTGTGTGTGTTCTTGGGGCCAAATTCAAGGTTCCCCCTCCTTAAGCATGCTAACTGGGAACTGGCTCCATGAGGGAAAAAATTCCTTTATCTGGGCTTAAAAACCCTGCTTGCAGCAGGGAGTCCAGACTCAGGACAGTTTCTTTTTGTCCTGTTTCCATAAACCGGAACTTCCAGAGTATAAAGGACTTAATCGTAATCCCGCTGAAATCGATGACTCTATTGGTTTTGAATGGCAAAGCAACAGGCCCAGAAAGAGTGCTCGCTTATTTTAAATCTACAGGAGGAGTTCAAGCATACAGTAACTTACTATGGTTGTGTCAATGCTAAACAGTCAGAACACTGCAAGTACCCTTACTGAGCTACCTCTACGTACTGAATCTCTTTCAGTGCATCCAACAACTTGCTTAGATTCCACTGAACACATCCTTTTTTCTTTGTGAAATTTTTTCTACGTTTAATAATATTTCAAACTGGTTTAAGATGGAGTTTTGTTAGAGCCTTTACAAAGTCCTTGATTGCTTGGGGCAGCCTAAATATTGTGTATGAGTGTTGGAGGTGTTGGTCTAAAGGGAATATAAAGCAAAACTGAAATACATATTTTAAATCTGTACTTAATGAAACTTAATTATGCATATCAATTCTGTTATGTTTAAAGACTGTTAAGATATTTGCTTTATGACTTGTTATTATCCTTATATGTCTTCAATAAACAGAATGGTTTTGAATTTAATTCTGTTACTAAGAAAACAAGATAAAATTACTTATCCTCTAGGTCAACTTTTTACCTCTGTTACCTACATTTTGTTCTTTTGTGGGTAAGCTTTTAAACTGTTTGCTTGTTCTTTTAAAAAAAAAAACAAAAACATGAACTGTACAGAAATATTTTATGAACTAAACTTGGGGAAAGCAAGCCCTCAGAATACTGCAAATTACCATCAACTGAAAATTAATTCATTGAACTCCACCAGTTTTTCAGTAGAGGGTTAGAGCAGTGCTGAATCTTTTCAACTTCTTGGCTTTAAATTTAACTGAGAAATATCTGGTATTGAACATCATCAGGCAAAACTGATGGCAAATGAGAACTTTGCCCATGTTAAAACATAAGGATTTTCTTGGTCGTCAACACTTCTTATCTTCTGCATATCTATAATCCCATCTAATGATAGCAGAGGCAAAAAACATCCAAACAATAGAAGAGCACTTCAGAGGTCACAGGGAATTTTAGCACTTCATGTTGAGTTACTCATTTTATTTCCCTTTTTGTGCACTAAATTGAGAAGCTTTTGATGACCCTAGTAATAGGTCCAAGATAAATCTTTTTTTATGTAGTTAAAATCAAAATTGCGGTTGTGTTTTCTCTTATAGATCCTTTAGTTAATGCAAATAGGTTATATGACAGAAAAGGCAATCTCAGCAGAAGCTGCGCAGTTGTGCTTGTTCACAGAGCAAAAAGAGAGTAATGCAGCAGCTTGGTTTTACAGAAGTAGTCCCCTACATTATTCTGGCAGTCAGGGAAAGAGGAGCTGTTAGTTTTATTTGTGTATGGTTTTCTGTGGAAGTATCTTGACAGCAGGAGGTTAGAAGGCAAGATGAAATATTGTCTGTCTGCAAGCACATTTATTTATGTGCAAGTGCATACGTGCATAAGAGATGAGCAGTTATATATGTAGAAATCACTAGAAAGGACCAAGTCCTGGTATACATTTCTTTGCAAGACTGCATATGGAGAAAGAGCTACTTTTTGGATGTTATTCTGACATTAAAAATGACATTTCAGACACTGAATTGTGTTTTGTATTGAATCATAATCTCATACAGAACCTTTACAGCAGACGATCGCAGCATTGTATTTGTAAACTGTAGACTATTTTGCACTTAAATAGATGTTGATGCATTTGGGAATTACAACACAGTAAAGGGCTAAATCATGGTTTCTCCATTTTGTTATAATCCGAATGCATTTATATTACTATTATTATAAAGTGCCAGAAACACATACAGTCCCTCGCAAACACGTTAAATAGACAAGAGACTAAATTCTGCCCTTGGTTACACTTGCACATCTCCAGTGAAAGGGCTGTTAAGCTGCCGAGTGGTCTCCCTAGGGAAGCTGTTTGAAAAGCCCTGCCATTGTTCACATGACTAGAGTAAATGAAGAGTATTTTACTTTAGATTTGATGGCCTGCCCTTTCCAGCATCTAACAAACCAAGTCTCTTTTGTCCTTATTTCCACGGGTAGCCCTGATCTCCCAGACGAAAACTACAGCATCATATCAGAACAATGTCAGAAGAGGGAGGTTGTCTCCTCTTTGCCCTTTTCCTGCTTAAACCACGTTATCACTTGTGATCATTAGACTGTGACTTCTCTGAGGAGGCATTTTGAATTAATTTCTTCAAACGTTATGGGTATAGTTCCTGCAAAATTCTCATTCAACAGAGAACACACTGCAGGATGGTGAGTAATCTGCTGGAGTAGCATGGACAAGGAATGTCCAATGGCTTTAGATGTGCAGGACTAGAGAAAGCAATGCCAGGAAATGCAGGTGCGAGGCATTGCTACAGGCAGGTCTGCTTCATGCTGGCAGCTAGAGCTGTAGCAGAGGTCATGAAAGCAGCCTCTAAATTGTTCTCTTGCCAGAAAGGTGGAGAGTGAGATCTTCAGTGAGAAGTGAAATTAAATTTGTTAGTGATTAAAAGGACAAGAGAGATGTGTTGGAAGCAATTGGTGCCAATGAGGCCTCTCGGCTGCTCCCCTAAGCAAATTGCAGTCTCGGTGGAATATCAGCTTCTCAGTCCATCAAATTGCAGTAATCAAGTCTGGAGCTGATGGGAGCATGAGTCACCACTTAATTTTCTCATCAGCGGAGGCCAAGTTTTCAAAATATTTTTAGATGCATTTCCGCAGAGGTTTCTGCCAGCCAGTGACCTATAGAGTGACAAGAAAATGAGCAATAGCTGCTGTTGAATCAGGCTCTGCTCCCTGCCACCTACCCTTACTGACTGCAGTTTTGGGCAGGGAGGCCTGGTAGATCAAAGGCTTTTGGCGCTGTTATGCAGAGAAGAGCCCCACTGAGTTGATCCCAGCACCTGGATTTGTTAAGTAATAAAATAATCTGTTAATTCTTAGGCTATCTGGTAGGTTCAAATCAACCCTGACTCTGTGTTGCTAGCCCAGACCAGAAGCAGGCATGAGATTAGAAATTGATCATGATCCCTGCACAGAAAGACAGCAGATACCCAACAGCTGCAGGACAGCGAAGAGGCTGTGCATCTCCTGAGGATCCTGTGCTGGTGCATATTGTCTGCTCTTTACCTGTGCTGAAAGTTGCCACCTGGCACAATCATTTTTCACCCAGTTAAGAAGAATAAAAAGCTTCTTTGGATGGCATTCTCTGTGGGTGGGCTCCATAACTGTAACAAAATCAAAGGCCTGCAGATGTTAGCATGCTGATGTTAGTTCGTGTCTAAGAGACAACTTGCTATTTATGGTCAGTTTTCTTATGAAACAGTTCCGAATTCTAAGGGAAGTCAGCTTTCTTAAAAGGGAAGAAAATGGGCTGCCTCGAAGGAGAGACTATTTCATTGATAGAATTAAAAAAATTATGGAGGTCATGTGAGAACTGGCCTTTTGCCAGAAGAATTGCAGGAAATAAAATTTGAGAGTCCCATGACAATAATTGGGTATGAAATTCTATTGACAAAAGCTTTTGCAGTTCTGTGTTCCCTCCGTTTCTTAGCATTGTGACTGAAGTCCTTTCCCATCAGTGTCCTTTGTCTGCTGCACAGCCCATACACAACAGGTTACAAAATTCTTATTTCCCAGTGCCTTCCCAGTGTAGTTTTGCCACTTCTTGTCAACAGTGTTTGATGAAATAAGTGATAAAATGTCTTTTTTCCCTATCTTCAACCTAAACCCCCCCCCCCTTTTTTTTTTAACTTCTCCCAGTTAGCTGTCCCTAACTGAACCTGTTGGTGTCATCACCAAGATGATGCTCTCATCTGCTTGGAGAGCATCTCTAAGAAGATGCTGTCTTCTTAGAGACCCCATCCTGTGGCAGCATGATGGGATAACCATGACCGACAAACCAGAGCAGCTTTCCGAGATGCTGCTTAGGGAAGCAGAAGTCAGCTTTTTGTGCCGACACTGAAGAACTTTACCCAAATTGTGGTTCGCATGTTCTTCATTAGGACTTGCAGCTCCCCTGGATGGAAACACCCGCATGCACGTGGGCCTGCAGCTCACTGCTGTATCCATTATAGTCACTGTTGGTCCTTTGGGCAATCCCATATTACTGCTTGATGTGTTTTGCCGAGTTCTTCAGCAAATTCTCACTTGTTTTGTTCCATAATGTTGCTTTGAATTAGAGAAATTTTGGGAGAACCTCAATATTTTTCTTTATAAAAATGACAATATTTTTTCAGTGAAATTTTTAATCACTGTTTGTCTGAAAAATTAACTGTAATTTCCAAACAGTGGCTCAGGACTAAAAAAGGTGCATGTACAGTATTTGGCTCACGCATTTACTCTGCCCCTTCCCCAAAACATACATGCAGTCTCTCAGGTACCTCACAGCGAGTTGCCTAAAGCCCCCTTTACAAAAGCGCTACAACATCTGTTTAGGTCCAACTCCCTGATAAATAAAATATATCCCAGAGGCATAATAGCATACTAAAAATAAGAGTATGACACAATTTCAGCCAGCTAATATGATAACTCTGTTCGATGCAGCTCACGGAGTGTTAATGTGGGAAGCCTGTATCTTTTCAGCTCAGCTGTCCACTGCCAGCATCCCGCACAGATCTCTCCGCAAGCCGGAGCCAAATCCCACAGCCGTGAGAGCAGCAGCGTGGGAGCAGTACTTCACAGGGCGCCAGGGTTTTTGCCACCCTGTGCTCACAAACTCCCCTCTTTCTGGCCCCTCCAAATGTAAAAACATAGCTGAGTTGCGATACGTGAGATTTTGCGTGAGGCAGGGGAACAGAATAAAAAGCACTGCAGTCTGTGGAGCCTGACTTTTATTGTGTTTCTGATGAGGTAACACGCATTTGCGATGCATAACACTAACGGGTAACCTCTCTGATTATAAAGGGCATAAAGAGCTGTATATAGCTATGCTATCACATATCAATGTTCCCAAATAATCTCATTTGAATTATCTATCGGGACATTGTTTAAAAAACAAGAAAACTCAAATCTTGCTGGTACCAGATTTTTGGAAGATTTTTAGGTAGCTTTTTTTTTTTTTAAAGTAAGGTGCATATTACATGAAGGAAAATCTGCTCTCCGTGTGTAACAGGATGTATATTAAATCATTATCTTCTATGTTCTGTAATTTAACATTTTACATGTATTTAAGAATATTTTTTGCTTGTCTAGCTCTTTACTTTCAAGACCAAACTCTGTCTGCTAATTCATCCCATTTGAATTTTTAGCTTGGGTATATACATAAATATGCTCCAGTGTATCGCAAGCAGCAGCTTTCTATGTTTAAAAAATAAATTTAGTGAGAAATGTCAATATTTTTCAATGCTAATGAAAATAAAACAAAATTTAGTCTGTTACCATGGCATAGTAGTATTCTTTGAATAGCTGGTGCTTGGAATGTGCTTGAAATTTTTTTCAGAAGCCCCAATTTAGGAGTTTATTGTCTCAGCAACAAAATGTTTGCTGTGAACAATCCCAGAAGCACAATACATTAGCAGAAGGAAAAGAGTATTTATAGCCAATAATTCAGCTGTTATAAATTATGACTATAAAGAAAGAGAAAAGGGTTCCTTTTTAAAACTTGCTGCCAGACTCTGGTTTCAGTGATGCTGAGTAAGGTAAGTAATGTTCTTTTGATTAACAGTCCAGCCTTGAGTGGTTTTCGTTTAAAGACTTTATTAAGCTTTTTTCCCAAATTCATCTTTTTTTATCTGTTTTGAATGGACTTCCATCTTGAGAAAACTCTCGCTGACTTTTTAGCCTACATTAAATTCCCACTGACAAACAGATGAGAATTATTAATTTGCTCCAGAAAGAACTAATCGGCTTTGCAAAATAAATCATGCAGATAACCAAGTGTGCTATTCATCTCTTCTGCGTGTTATTGCTTTAACATCATGATAGTTGTCCTTTAAAGATCAAAAGTCAAATCAGTCCTTTGACTTGAAGGGAAAAATTTGGACTGATGGTTGTCTTGGGCCTTATTTTTTTCATTTGCAGTTCAGAAAACGACGGAGAGCTGGTGAGCGTGGATTCTTAGTTTCTAGCAATCTATTAATGTGTTCCTTCAGCTCGTTGCGTTGTGTCGGCATCCTTTGCTTTAATGGGGATTTTGCAACTCGGCCACAGCTGGAGACTGGAGGTAACTGGTGTGTATAATAAACGGCTCGGCTATTTCCCCTCCCAAAACGATGGACTGCCCCGATTCTTCTGAGAAGCCAGAAGCCGCCAGCGGAGTTGAGGAGCTGCACGTCGCCTCTGTCAGCGTCTGTCAGTCCGTCAGTCAGTCAGGGCGCAGGGCCCGTCCCCCATGCAGCCGCCCTAGCCGGGCTGCGGGAGTTCAGCGCACCCGCCCGGCTCACCGAGGCCCGCTGGGTCACTCGGGCAAGCCGACTCTCCGCGCTTCTCCCCAGCGACTCCCGAGGGGCTCCGCGCCGGCCCCCCGCGCACTGAAGCCCGACGCGGGGCCGGGCCCCGGGGCGCCTTCCTGACCGCCGCTGCCTCTCCCCTGAGAAGATGGCGGCGCCCGGGCCAACCGCCGCCCTCAGCCCCCGCCGCGGGGACGGCGGGGTCTCCCACACCCACACCCACACCCACACCCGCGTGTTTGTGTGCGTGTGTCCCCCCCCGCCCCAGCCGAGCGTTAACTGCCTCAGCGCTGCCCGCCCCGACACGGGCCCCTCCCGGGGGAGAGGGGCGGGCGGCGGGGCCGGGTGCGGCCGCCATCGCCGGGACAAGGCTGCCCCCTGGCGGCGGCGGCGGGGCCGGGCCGGGGGTGGCGGGCGGGGAGCGCGCCGCTGTGTCGTGAGGGGAGGTGCGCGGGCTGTCGGTCGGGGCCTGCCCTCCGCCTGGCTCGGCTCGGCTCGGCCCGGCCCGGCGAAGGGAGCTCGATGGGAGTTCTGCCCGGGGCGGGGAGCCAGGGGCGGGGGGGCGGCTGCGCTTTCCCCGCGGAACGGCTTCCCCGTTGGCCGCCGCGTCCCCAGCCCCTCGCGGCTCAACGGCAGCAGCAGCGAGGGTCGCTGCGCCCGCGCCGGCTGGTGCCGGAGTAGGAGGCCGCGGGCAGCTCGCCTGACGCGTGGCGTTTGTGCTCCGTTAGGCGCTGGGAATTACTGGTGACACGTTACTTGACTGGGTTAAATGTTTTTCCACTTCGGGCCGTGTCTTTTTGCATAATAAAGATCAGCAAGTCGCGTCTTCTGCCTTTCCCTCTCCGCCGACAGCCCGATGTCCTCGGTACCTGGCCGTCGCTTCCTAATGTACATCGACGCACGCTGATGTACAGCGAGGCTGATCTTTGACTCGCCTTTGAAATAGCGACACATTTTCCCAACAACAAATTATACTTTGACATTAGAAGGTGGCAATCTGTAATGGATATCGCAATCTGAAGATTCAGAGAGACTATCTGTGATCTTTGTCCTCAGCCGAGTAAGCTGGAGCCTCTTTTCCCTCCTACACGTTATTTGATTGTGGTGTATAACCTTGGGATGTACTAATAATCATTAGTCAGAGCTGATAGATCCTTTATGGGCCTGCCCGGCTCAGGAAGGGAGACGTTCTCTAGAACAGCAGTAAATCAGCAAAACATGCACTTAAATATACAGTAAAATGTGGCTCGAGACACGATCCTTCATACATCGTATAACAAAATGCTTTATTGAGAGAGTCACACACGCACTAACGAGGAAGGAAAGAGGGCTGCTGCGACGAGGTCTGCGATGGGGAAACAATGCGGTGGCGGGAGGGAGCCGGGAGAGATCCCTGAGCAGCTCGTGGTCCAAGGGCCGTCGTGACGCCCCAGGTCCTTCTCTGCCCTCTCGTAGGTGATGTGGTGCCTTGGAGGAGCTGGCAGGAGAGAGGGGAGGGGAAGGAAAGGAAGGGAGCCCTGCAGAGCTGTCCAGACACGATGACTTTCAGACTGAGCCTTGAGACCCTGGCAAGGGCAGCGGAGGTGGGGGGGGTGGCTTGCCAGGAGGATTGAGGGGGCCGTTCTGCTGTTCACCAGCTGGGCAGGTCGGGTCGCTACTTTGTCGATGGTTTTTGCTGGCAAGCAGCTGTCTTTTTGCAGCTGAATGTTGCAGGAATCGTTAGCGCATGGCCTCATCTTTTTGCAGGCATTTCTCATTGTCATTTAAATGTAAGTGAATAAATAAGACGTGCATCTGCTGCTCCGCCAAGGATCTGGCTTGAAGCAGGGGCAGACCCTCAGAGGTGAGGGAGAGGACGAATCCTCACCCCTCAGCAAGGCGGCCTCCCCGTGTCCTGTTTGCCAGGGGTGCGCTGAATGTTTTACTCTCCGGGTTCCTGGCCTTGCTGCTTCGCCTCCCTTGGTTTGTGCGGTCTTAAGCAGTTACAGAAACTGCGCCAAAAGGGCTAGCCAAGCCACCCGGCCAGGTCTCCGTAATGCCTGGGGCCTCATCCTGCACTGCTCTAGGGAGAGCGCTGCCTCTGCTGAGAGCCTGAGCTTGCACATCCCTGCTGACCATGATAGCTGGGCCCACAGGGCCCCGTGGCATCGACTGTGAGTCTTGTCACCCATTTTGGAGCTGACCAAATCAGCATGTGTTTGGCTTTTTTGCTTACCGGTGACAATTCAACCAATGCAGGAAATGTCCATGATGACTTAACCAAGCTTTGGGCCAACAGCATTGCTCAGTGCAACCTCTCCACGTTACATTTAGTGCCACTAACGTACTGGTGGGTTGCCATTCTCTGCTAACTGCAGTTGGGGCGGGCATCTTTAATGGAGCAGATGCAGCATTGCATAAGACAACATCTTCTCCAAAGCAGAGGGGGAATGGATTTATGGACAGGCTTGATGATGGGCAAAACCAAATTGATTTCAGATACCATGGAAAAGCAGTAAGAATCAGCGATGGTGTTATGTGCTCGACGTGCAGGACTGATGATTTAGGGGTGGTGGTTTATATTTTTGTAGAGCAGAGGGAAAGCAGGAATCAGTGACACGAGATGGGAAGATTAGTATGCAAGTAAGGGCGTGATGAACAGACATGTCTGTATGCAAGTCAGTTATTTCTAAATCGGGGGGTTTTGGGTTTTTTTTTTTTTAGTTCGGCTAGCTCAGGTGTCGTAATGGCATCAGAGGATTTAAGCAATAGGAGTTTTCACTGCCAAAACTGCATCTGATGCCTGTTTGGCTGATGGGGAGACTCAGGACAGGTGTGCATTACAGCTGAATGTGAGCAGCTTTCCACACCTTTGGTTGGTAATTCTGACTCAAAGACCTGTCACTTCGCTGAAGGATGGCAGCCTAACATGGGCCACAGACGGCTGCAGGCTGACCCGCACTGGAGGAACTGAGATCCCCTGGTTCCAGCAGAACGTCTGTGACCAACACGGTCCCGTACCTAGAGAGGTAAACAAGGCAAGTCTTTCACTTGTCCCTCCAGTAAATATTAGAATGGTCTGTGCCTTTCTTTTCCTAATTTTGTCATCTTTTTTCTCCTAAATCTGTTCCAAAAGTAAGCACAGATGAATATCCGTACAAAGCGAGTCACTTAAGAATGGGGGTGTTTGAATGGTTTGCCTTTTAATAAATTAATCAGTGCTCATGTTTTTAACAGCCTTAAGAAGAGATAAAACCTCCATCCCTCTTGTCATGGCAACTACAATAAACGAAACATCATTCCAAAGTCAAGGAAAAAAAACACAAGCACTTTAGGTCTCAGCCAAGTCCGCAAAGTAGCAAAACTCATTACTAATTCAAAGGAGCTGTGTCCCTCAGAGCTAACCATTACTGGTTTTACTACTAATAATACTGGAGCTGCATAAATTTAACAGAAGGCAGAGTTTGACAGGAGGCAGAGTGGTGTTGAAGTGCCACTGTCCTAATCAGACATCTCCATGAGACCTCCGGTCAGCTCGGCAAGAAGCAGTGCTGGGTCATGGGGAAAGAGGTGGGGAGAGGAAGGTTACAGCTTTATAGCTATAGCAGTCTGGTAACATTAAATCTAGAGAGACAGTGGAAGAGGCCATAGGTATTTGTAATTTATTCATAAACAGCTATGCCATCATAAGAAACTTTTTAAAATAATATCTGATAGTTCTTTAAAGATTTAAGAGTTTGTTGACCTATTTTCTCAGTTAATTAGGATTTTTTTGGCTGCATTAACAATGACTTGCATGCAGGCTGCTTTAGTCGCTACACAGTTCAGCTACATTGGGTTACAGAAACATGATTTCTTTCTAAGGCACGTGACACAGGAGAGGAACGCCATTGTAAGTGTCTAGACTTGTATTTAAAATCCTGTAGAATTCCTAGTAGGTAGTGCTTAAGCTCGATTTATTGAACATAAAACCATTCATTTTGACTCCTAAAACAAACATCTTTTCAATTACAGCACTACCCCTGGTTACTCTGCAGTGGAAGGGCCATGGTGCGGACATCCTTCTCTTCAAAGTGCAATGGTTAAGACCATCAAGCTCGTCTCTGCAAGCTGCATTTGTGAGTACACTTCTTTTCTTATTTATTTTGCCCAAGGTTCACTAGGCCTAGAAGTTAAGTCAATAGAAATTTGGCCATGTGTGTAGAGCAAAGCATCATGTCACTAATCCCAGTACAGTGGTACGGTCAGAAACCAGCTCTTTCTGAATGCTAATAGAAGGTGCAATTAGCAAAAGATGCACTATGTTCATCATGTTGTAGGGGTTCAAACAGGAGAACTCCTCTATGTCCCACCTGTCTGGTCTGAAGTCAATGGCAAGGTAAGGGAGGAGGTGAGAGCAGAGCTTTGACTGACTATCCAGCATGAAGATGGCCAGCTAGTTGGAGGTGGCCACAGGGCCCTCCTGACAGAGGGGAAAGTTGTCACCAGGAAGGATGTGTGAGCCATCAGGGTCCTGTCATTATCTGCTTAGCTCAGAGGGGATTGCTGCGGGCTGTGAAATAAGCTGCAGCACCAAAGTTTAAGTCTGTCCCCCATTACACAGCCTGGGGACCACCTGAGCCCCTCCACCCTAGAAAGGGCACCAGAAGGGGTGATTCCTGCTCTCTGAAAGACTCTAAAATGTACATCTCAAGAGGATCGTTATCGGGACTATCTCTGGCTCTTTCAAAGCTGCAGTAGATTAAACCTTTACCCTTGCTGTCATCAACTCTCCTTCTTACAAGGATCTTCATATTTTCCAAGGGCTGTTTTAGTGGCCTCCCGCAGAAAACCACATGGTCAGAGAGAGTTTTGCACAAACTCAGAGTACAAGGATGCTGTTAACTTTCCACGCAGCCTTTGCTGGGGATCTCCAGAGTGACCTGGGAAGGGTACTTCTCAGTGCGTGTTTCTGCACAGAGGGTTACTGAGCTGACTTGAAGTGAAAGACAAAGTAAATGCTGGCTGTCAGGCTTCAACAAGCTTCCTCATCAGGTGCAAATGGACAGGAAAGGTTTTCTTCCATTTGCACCTGATGAGCAGGCATGTTTCTCCCCCAAAAGCTGATGTCCGCCACCCTGTCTTTCATTCCTGTAGATCAATTCAACGTTCTTTGAATCAATGTTCTCCACTAGTAAGTTATTGCTTTTTCTTTTCAAACTGAAACTTAAAATCTACCGGCAAATATTTTGTCATCTGAGATATACCAAGTGCACAGAATCACACCTGTAAACTCCTAAATGAGAATGGTTGGGTTTATATCAGGGGTTCCTAATTCCTAGAAAGAAATATAACACTAGAAACTTCTGCTGAAATATAACACTAGAAACTTTTGCTGAGATTAAACAGGAGACAATAGTACAGTGCAGAGGAGGAATTTCTATTTTTGGCTACACCCTTAAGGCAACAGAAGAAGTGTGTGTCATGGCTGCAGTGACAGCTAATGAGCAGATATACAATATTAATTGTGGTAAGCGTAACACACTGAACAATCTATCAACTTCTATTTTCTTAGCAGCTGTAGCTTAGATACTTTCGACTAACACCTCTTTCTGAACTGGCTGCTTCGAGATTGTTTACCTATATGGCGGCACATAGAGGAACTACACCACCGCTTCCTATAACCTGTGCTGTGCAGTCCGGGCTGTTTTCACCTACTCCAGCTGCCGTAGCACTGCTTTCTGCGTTGCAAACGTTCAGATGATTGTCTTCTTCCCGCTGCTCGAGGGGCTGACCCAGTTGTACTCGGCTTGCACCAGCACGAAGCTGTTCTCCCGGACCTTTCGGAAGTGCATCACCTCCCCATTTTCTCTGACAGCAATGACATCAGGGTCTGGCTCGCTG